>NC_092728.1:67328077-67655327 GCF_047496885.1 Scyliorhinus torazame
GCCCACCAATCGGCGGGCCGGCCTCTCCCTCCCGGGCCTACTTTCTGGCGCAGCCGGCCCCTGAACACCGCGCCATGTTGGTCGGGGCCGGCGAGCTAAAGAAGTCCCCTACGCATGCGCAGGTTGGCGCGGCACAACTGCGCATTCGCGGGTTGGCGCGGCATCGAGGCTTGAACCGCTCCAGCGCCGTGCTGGCCTCCTGTGGGGGCCAGAATTGCTCATACCGGGCCCAGTTCGTGCTGTCATGAAACGCGATGGTGTTCACGACGGCGCGAACATTTGGCCTCCATATCGGAGAATCACCCCCTAGAACTCCCCCAGGCACACAGGCACCTTGGTACTGCCAGCCTGGCAGCCTACCATCACCAGTGAGAGGCGTGGAAAATTGGGGAAACAAGATCTCACCGGCGAGAATCAAGTTTCCCGACTCTCGAAGGACCTTGGGCCCACATTGCCTCCACAGTTTTCCCTTACAGTGAGAACAAATGATGCACCTAGAGGGTAAAGTTCTTCTTTTAACAAAAAAAGGAGAAGGCCGATATTTTCCACAATTTAAAACAGCTCAAATAGTAGGAGTGCAAAACTTTGAATGCGATTACATTAGCTGGCCACTAATTACCAAAGCAAAGAAACATTCTTGGGTTTCTCAACAGAAGAATTTAATGTCGACCTGGAAAACACCTTGATCATGAATTGATTCAGGAGTCTCTTAAGACTGCTCCAACAATACAACTCGAACTTCTAAAGAACAGCCTCTATCGTATCAATTCTAGCCCCCAAATCAGTTATCTAGCACCCAGTTATCCTTAAAGCTATCACTTAAAAATAAAACACTCATTTGCATTTATGTAGCCCTATGAACATAACAAAACTTACCAAGGTGCTTCACAAAATTATTATTAGTCACAAACTGACAACGAGGCACACAAAGAGATATTAAGGCAAGTGACCAAACAGAGTGGCCTAAGATGTTATAAGGAATAACTTAAAAGGAAGTAAGAAAAGTGGACAGGGTTTTGGAAGGAAATTCCAGAGTTTGAGGTCAAGGTAATTGGCCACAACGTTGAACATCGCCGATTTGTAGGCTTAACGTTGTGAATTAGTCTATCAGAACTGAGCAATGAGAAATGATAACTGCCTGTGGCATCATCACATGCTGCGCAACAACACAGAACTAAATAACCAACTCAAAGTGAGCCCTTCACTTTTGGAGTGGTAGCTTTCCTTACAGGTGGTCCTGGAGGTCCATTGTTCCCTCGATCCCCCCTTATTCCTCCGAAGCCCTGCCAACATGAAAATATATTCCAGTGAGATTCAACAGCAAAGATAACTTTCCTTATAATTAAATAAAAGAGAAGGTGCATTTTTGAATCGACACAAGAACTTATTTGCATTATCATTTTGTACTAATAAATCTTTAATGTCAACAGCAGAATTGGAACATGAGTTTAACTGTGACCCGCATGATTAAACAACCCAGTGAACCCTTAAGAATGCTTACACATATATTGTCATTGCAATTGTCTGCTGAGAACATATAAAATCTTGCAATGCTGCCCTGACAGTGTAAAACAGCGAAATATAACTGATTCAGGGTCAACTGGCACCTTTATGAGCAAGCTGGACTGATAAATATTGAGAAGAAATTGTAGAAGTTACACAGGTATTATTGGAATTGTTTACTTAGTTTCAAGGAGAGGTACAGATGTTAACAAGAGTGATTTTTAACTGTCAGCTATTGCTTTCTTGCCCGAAAAAGTGTCTGGAAATCTGTGCCGCTCACTGTAAGAGTCCTTCCTGTTTATTTCCTTTGTCCCCATTTCTTTGCTTCTATTTTACGGTTTTGATTTATGTCTGGCATGATGATAAGTAAGGCCTAATCCATACGGACCATAATCCGCATGGAAACATGAAAATCTCGGAACGCAAGATCGTTCAGTAGGGAGTTTATTTTTGCAACCTTTCAACGTAAAAATTGTGCATACTCCAGGAAAGGACAATATTACTGCGGATGCATCATCACAAATTTAACTGCTGATCGTTGGCAGATATAGGATTGGGGGAACTTATGTAGTAGGAAAGGAAGGATGAATTGGAAATGTGCGTTTTGTGGTTTGTGTCACATACCTTGTGATGAAACTTCCTTGCAATGACATTTCATCCCTCTAAGCAGGGAGGTATGTAAGAGTCCTTCCTGTTTATTGTTCACATTTGTTTTGTTGTTTGGTTTTGGTCCATGGACCCATAATCGGGATGCGCCTTTAAGCAGAAAACTCAGCTGAAACAGCCTGTTTGCCGGGACACCGTGTATTTTGGAGAGGTGAAACCAGGCTCCTCAGCACTGAGTGGATCTTAGGAACCAGGTTTTGGAGGGCATCAGTTCAATTGTAATAACAATATTAATAATCTTTATTGTCACAAGTAGGCTTACATTAGCACTGCACTAAAGTTACTGTGAAAAGCCCCCAGTCGCCTGTTCGGGTACACAGAAGGAGAATTCAGAATGTTCAATTCACCTAACAGCACATCTTTCGGGACTTGTGGGAGGAAACCGGAGCACCCGGAGGAAACCCACACAGACACAGGGAGAACGTGCACAGACAATGACCAAGCCGGGAATCGAACCTGGGACCCTGGACCTGTGAAGCAACAGTGCTATCGTGCTGCCCACTTGGGGTAGTGTTCTGCCTGACAGTGGTCAGTGATTGGTTCCTGTGCAATGCTTTCTGAGAGCTTTGCAGAAGTCTTTACACCTCAGAAGTGAAAGAAATTCTCTCCCATTCTACCACTCGCCCTCGCTTTCTCTCTTTATAGAGAAAACCATCTCTAAAAGTACCAAAACAAAAGCCTGAACTTCAGAAAGACATTGACTGGAAGTCATCCCAGTGCATCAAGGATCTTTATCCTTTTATTTATATTTTCCTTCTATCTCCCCAACCTATGTAAATAGTCAGTTACATTTTCTGTCCGTTTAATAATACAGTACATAATCAAAGGTTACTTGTGTTTCAAAGTTACAAACCTGGTGACTGTAGTTTATTGGGCTCAACCAAGGACATTGGGTATTTTCAATAAAATCTAATTTCACCTGCGTTGGGACTCTGGGTCAAGTGGGGCTGGAATTGACTGCGCAGTAGTCCACAGTGTCATGTCACTCCACCAACTCAGTGCCACCCAAGGCTTGTCTGATGCAATTTTCCATAGTGCCAGTAAGTGCTTTTCCACCCACCTTCCTGGTGTTGTAGCTTATACCTGAAAATCAGGAGCTAGACCAAGGAGTGTATGCTTCACATATCCTGCCAATTTCCACCAGGCCAAATGCGGCCTAACCAATCGCTCTTAAAGAGACTGCTGGTTGGCTAGAAGGAGAGACACCCTCTTAAGCAGCACCCCCCCATAAGAAAGGTTAAGCGTTGCTGTCCCATTTGAGCCCCTCCCTCACAAGTATCTCCCCTTCCACATCCAAATAGCTCAATCTAATCTTGACACAAGCGGGAGGGTGGAGCAAATTGTTTTGGGTGTAACTTGACATTTGGCTCCAAAACTTAAAGCAATGGTGTTGTGGCAAGGATATCGGTCATGGTCTAATGACACATTGGACTCTGTCTCTTTTCTCGCTTCAGAGTTTTAATGTTCCAGATGCTCATGGAAGAGTGATTTGTTCCAAGTGTCTGAAGGCTGTAATTGGCTTCATGGATACAGAACCTCTTCAATCAATGCCTATTTACAATTCATCTCGAATTACAGCAAAGGCTGCTTATGTCTTTGTGGTTTTTTTAATGAAGCTAATTTCAAACACCTATGACCTCCTCACTGCATAGATGGGGTAAAACCCATTGTCCATGCCTGAATATCCAGTGTTGTTGGATAACTGGGTTCACATTTTCAACCCCTCAGCAAGATCTGAAGACTGAGGGACACAGTAATCTTCAGTCACACTGTTAATGAAGGACATGATAGAAGAATCCCCCTAATGACTGGGCTTTGAAGGACATTGCCAGAAACCAGGCAGCAAATGGCCCACTGAGTGTCTGCAAAACAATTTCAGAGGAACAATGACCTAATTAGGAGTAGCCTGAAAAATAAATCCATGTTCCTGTAAATTTTAGAGCAGAATAGGATTAATCCAGAAAATATATTATAAGGGTAACTCGTGTACAAATACTTACGTAAGGCCCCTTCTTCCCCGTATCACCTGTAACGCCAGATGCACCCTGTGAGAAAAACCAAATATAAAATGGGTATACTTTCCTTCATTGCCGAAAGTGATAAAGTAGACACAAATTCCCACCATGCACTTAACTATTTTCATCAATCTTAGCTGATATCTAAATATGGGACTTAACTCTGTGAATCACCCATTTAATTCACAGCACTTTCGACTGATTGTTGCATACAATACTTATATTTTAATGCTCAGTTAATCTACAGCCAATGTGAATAAACCAATTTGAACATTGGTTGGCAACTGGTCAGAACTGAAGCATTCAGCTGCTTCCAAATTCAGGACCAGCCTTTCAGGACAGATTAAAGAAGAAAGGTAAAGATGCCAGCGTACCTTTTAGGTGTCTGAGTTAAGATGCAGTGTTTGGAGATTTGGAAAATGTCCGATAAAATAATTTAAACATGAGTCGTGGGATAAAAATTCCTGAGTATCAGTGGGATTCACTGAAACAGGCTGAAACCTAATCATTGGGCACCGCAATATTAAGGACATGTTTATACATCCAAAATAAATGTATATTCATCTGTCCCAATATTGGTTCTATCATACAACCAAGTATCTAGGTAATGAACATTAGTATTGGACATTGGAACTAATCAACTGATCTTCAAATTGGAAAATCTCAATAGAATAAACAAAATGAGTTCTGCCGGAAGAGGTCAGTAGTCCACAGAATAAATGCTATGTGTACCATATCAAACTGAGCACACAAGCTGAGAATCATCTTGCTGCAGAACATCATTAACTCCATGATGCTTTCTCCAGTTTGACTCCTTGGATGGGATTGTTCCTCCCCTTCCGCAGAGTGTTCTGCAGTGCAGAGGGCGGCTTGTCAGTGGCCGGTGGTGGGACCTTCCGGTCCCGCCGTTGTCAATGGGGTTCCCTATTGAACGCACCCCTCAGCGCCAGGGAACACCCTCAGATCCCGTCAGCATGAACAGCTAGAACATCCTGCCCCTTCAATCTGCTGTTGGATGCAGGAGACCAACTGTAATAGTTTCAGGTTTGGAACACCCAATCATCCAGGGACCTTATGTCCTCATAACCTAATCCCACTGCGAGTTAAACCGTGAAATCCCAAATGAAACGGTTACAGTTAACACAAAAAAGGTCTTCTTTTCTTCCACGCCAAACATTATAGCAAGTAAAGTTTAAATACAAAGAGTGTAAAATGTTTGTAATCTGTATTAAAAGTACAGAATGGGAACCTGTGTACCAGGCTTTCCTTCAGGACCACGTATTCCTTGTTGTCCCTTTAATCCCTGCAGAGATTAAAACATATTTTGAGTTGAACTGTGTGGAAAACAGAAAACAAGAAAATTCAGACACATTCATGAAGAATGCATTAAAATAATTAAAAAGCCATCAACAGTAATTCTGAATCATGAAAATGCCTATACTGGTTCACTAAAATGGAACAAATTCAGTTAAAACAAACAAAAAAAATCAATAGTAAGCTCCTGTAATTTATGTTAAGTCACAAGTCACTAGAATTACTTAAACGGAAATCAAAAAAGATTTAGCAATCCCTCGCGTCTCACGTACAAATAATTAACTTTGAGGCTTTTTCTTATTCACTAATGGGACCTCGGCATTGCTGGCTGGGTCAGCATTTATTGCCCATCTTTAATTGTCCTTGAACTGAGTGGCGACTCCATTTGAGAGGGCAGTTAACATAGAACATACAGTGCAGAAGGAGGCCATTCGGCCCATCAAGTCTGCACCAACCAACTTAAGCCCTCATTTTAACCCTATCCCCTTAACCCAATAACCCCTCCTAACAATTTTGGACACTAAGGGCAATTTAGCGTGGCCAATCCACCTAACCTGCACATCTTTGGACTGTGGGGGGGAAACCCACGCAGAAAAGGGAAGAACGTGCAGACTCCGCACAGACAGTGACCCAGCAGGGAATCAAACCTAGGACCCTGGTGCTGTGAAGCCACAGTGCTAACCACTATGCTACCATGCTGCCCTAACACTGGGCCTGGAGTCACATGTAGGCCAGACCAGGTAAGGATGGCAAATTCCGTTCCCAAAAGGGCATGAGTGAACCAAATGCGTTTTTCCTCATAGAACATAGAATATAGAACATAAAGTGCAGAAAGAGGCCATTTGGCCCATCGACGTGCAGACTCCACACAGACAGTGACCCAGCGGGGAATCGAACCTGGGACCCTGGCGCTGTGAAGCCACCGTGATATCCACTTGTGTTACCGTGCTGCCCCTCATGATCGACAGATTGTAGATTCCACATTATATTTCGTTTCAAATTTCGGCATCTGCTGTGGTGGCATTTGTACCCGTGCCAGGCCTCTATAGCACTTTGGGTCTCTGGATTACTAGTCCAGTGACTCTACCATTACACCACTGCCTCTCTGCTCTCTGTACCCTGATGGTGAAATACTGTAAGTAGTCAGAAGAGTGGAGTTAGGGCGCAGATTAAAAGAGGGTTGTGCATTTAGTTAGCACTTTTCACCTCCTCACTATGCCAGGAAAAAAACCTCATTGGCAATTAAGTACTTTTGAAGTGTAATCACTCTCATTTTGTAGGCGGACTGTGCATTTGGACTCACAATACTAAGGTTAGCAACAAAAGAGCAGTATCATGTGTTAATATGTTGTATATAGCTATGTTCCCGGTGGCTATTTTTTTTTTGAAACAGGAGACAGCCGGTGGAAACATGAGAGGGTTGAAAAGCAACTTAGGGAGGCGGTGCAAAACAGATAGTTGTGAGTCAACAGCACATTTTATCCAATTCTAATTTCCGTTAGTTTCACTGGCAAAGGAAATCGAGACTGGTGTAAGAAAGATGGCAGTCAGCCTCACTCTAATGTGCAGATCAAGAGATACCTGAGGCATTGGGGTTCATCCCCTTTGCCTCAGAGATCTTGGGCGGGATTATCCGATCCCCCGCCGGGTCAGAGAATCGCCGGGGGGGCGGCGTGAATCCCACGCCCGCCGGCTTCTCCAGCACCGAAAATTCAGTGGGGGCGGGATCAGGCGGCGCGAGCGGGCTCCGGTGTCCTGGGAGGGCCGTGGGGTGATCTGGGCCAGGGGGGAGCCCCCACGGTGGCCTGGCCCGCAATCGGGGCCCACCAATCCGTGGGCCAGCCTGTGCCGTGGGGGCACTCTTTTCCCTCCTGCGCATGGGAATCCCTTCGGCCCTGGCTGGCATGGTGCCAAAGGCCTTTCACGCCAGCCGGCGGGATGGCAACCACTCCGGCGCGGGCCTAGCCCCTAAAGGTGAGGTTTCTCTGCACCTTTGGGGCGGCCTGACGCCGGAGTGGTTCGCACCACTCCATCCCGCCAGGAACCCCCGCCCCTTGGGTGAGCACCGTTCAGCACTGGTCATCACAAACGGGGAGCAGATGGAACGGCACTCTTGGGAATCTCCCAGGGGATTGGAGGGCTCCAGCCGCATGCCCTTTGAGCAGGGTGGTGCCCTGGCACTGCTGGTGCCATCTGGGTGCCAGCTTGACACTGCCAAGATGATCAGATGGCACTGCCAAGCTGGCATTTTTTACGCAAACGGGATTGGACTGCCTGGCATGGTTGACGGGGGGAAGGAGACCCTCCCCTCCCATAGTTCATTGGAGTCGGGGGTGGGGGAGGTCGAGGATTGTTTCAGTGGCCTTGGTGATTGGGCCTCCACCATTTCTCTCACTCCAAAGGGGCGTTCCGGCGAGCAGAGCTCCCACTGTACAAAATGGGGCTATGTGCTGCCTTGGCCGCGCGTTCCCAGTTCAGGCCCCTTGTTCAACATGAGTCAGGTTGAATAGCCATGTGTTTCTCGGCATTGTGAGTGGCCGGGAACATGCGGCTAAACAAGCTCGCTAGGGGACTTTGTTCCCTTTTCGGAGAATGGCGCCCTAAACCTTATCCCTAATCCCTAGTCAGGGATTTACAATATCTAAAATGATCACTAAGCTGGTTTCAAAATTATATTGGAGTTGGGTCAAGGATGTTACTATTGAAATGATTTATGCTGGATCCAACTAAAATCATAAATTAGATTAGTTGCATGATCAAGACAAATGCTCTTTTTCTTTAATTATTACAGTAGCCACCATTAAAAATTGAGAACTTACTATATAATTTATCTTCTTTGAACAGCTAACACACAATCCCATGGGGATGCTATTGAATAGTTCTTCTAAAGAACCAGCACAAACCCCACTGGCCAAATGGTCATCTTCTGCATTGTACCGTTCTACCATTCTGTGACCATTTTGACTTTATGCCATATTAAGCGATTATATTTAGTGTATGTGTGTCTGTCACACTGTCATGCACACATCAATGTAAACCATGTAAATCTCAGTAAATTCACTTACTGCTGGCCCAGGTAGTCCTACTAATCCTCGCTGACCTACACGTCCCTGTTTTAAAAATAAAACACACCAACGTTTGAAACAATTGATCAAAAGAGGTCCTCTGCAGACTGATAAACATTCTAAAATTGGTTCACTTTGCAAAGTATTCTCAATGGTCACATTCATTTCGAAAAACACCTTGGGCAACATCTCCTGCCTATTCAGGCTGCAGAGATCTTCCGGTCCTGCCGACGGTGCACCCCTGCCACCGGTTTTCCGGCAGCATGGGGTGGATTCGATGGGAAATCCTATTGACAGTGGTGGGATGAGAAAATCCCAACGCCAGCCAAGGGCAGGCCGCCTTCTGCCGCCAAGTAACATGCCGCGGGGAGACCAGAGATTCTTGCCCCTTATTTTTAAAATAGAGGAGGTCTTGCGGTGCAATGGTAGTGTCACTGCTGCTGGGCCAGACTTCCTGGGTTTGAGGCCTACACCAGGATTGTTGACCATGGAAGGAATGTTCATGATGCGGCTCTACAGGCTGACGAATGAGCTGGGAGTTCTTTCACCACCTTCCCACTATTACCCAAAAGGAAAAAGGTGTGTATGAATATATGCTTTAAAAAAATTCTTAAACCAGGGAATAGAAGTGACCAATAAGATAACGGTTTAAAACTGAACATTGTAAATGTGATAAAAAATATCTTTAAGCGTTAGATGAAACGTTTGATGCATTTTCTTACAGTCTGGGAGTCAAGAATTAAAGCAAATGTGAGCAGTTTACACAGCAGTCAAGACAATAAATCCAAAAGAGGTTGGTGTGAAATACTGTACTGTATTCGCTGTTAAAAGTGGAGCAGAAGCTTTTTTGAAAAGTGTCATTTGGAAAGCCTGTCCTGGATTTTGGAATGCAAACCGCCAAGGGAAAACATTATAATTACGAAAGAAGATTTTAAAGCGTGTTATGGGAGTGGGGTTTGTAAACTTCCATGTGACAATCATCTGGGGGGGATTCTATTGGGACATCCACACACACATTCACTTGCGGCTCAGAGTGGGGAGTGTATTTGCCCACAGTCATCTTGTATGCTTAAAAGAGATTTTGTGTTAATGAGATTATGAAATGAAATGAAAATCGCTCATTGTCACAAGTAGGCTTCAAATGAAGTTACTGTGAAAAGCCCTTCCTCGGCCACATTCCGGCGCCTGTTCGGGGAGGCTGGTACGGGAATTGAACCATGCTGCTGGCCTGCCTTGTCTGCTTTAAAAGCCAGCTCTTTAGCCGTGTGCTAAACCAGCCCCTATTGTAGATTAAAATAAACTTTTGCAATCCATGTTAATCCTAAAGCCGGTGTGTAATTATTAAACTGAGGGGAGACTAAAGAGGTATTGTATGATAATCAAACTTTTCATGTTTAATAAATGTTTTCTTCCCTGTTGTTAAAAGTAATTAACGGTCTTGTGATTCTTTTTCTCCACGTTTTATAAAAAAAAGTAAAAGTTACGGTCTTTTGAGCCAGGGTTCTATCCCGGGATCTTCCTGTCCAGTTACAACACAAACTGGGATCACAGTAGAAGGTCAATGAGGGATTGGGGTGTGTGATCATGGAGGCTTCTTAGGCAGGCTCCTGGATCGAGAAAGATGGGTGTAAAGGCCCCAACCTCCTGAACCCACCAAATTACTGCCTCGATGAAATCACCAGTTTACTGAATGTCAGGAAACAGGGCCAGGATTCTCCCCTACCCGGCGGGGCGGGGGGTCCCGGCGGGATGGAGTGGTGGGAACCACTCCGGCGTCGGGCCACCCCAAAGGTGCGTATTTCTCCGCACCTTTAGGGGCCAAGCCCTCACCTTGAGGGGCTAGGCCCGCGCCGGAGTGGTTGGCACGCCGCCAGCTGGCGGTAAAGGCCTTTGGCGCCACTCCAGCCGGGGCCGAAAGGACTTCGCCAGCTGGCAGATGCGCATGCACGGGAGCGTCAGCGGCTGCTGACGTCATCCCCGCGCATGCACGGGGGGGTGTCTTTTACGCATCGGCCATGGTGAAGGCTGTGCTCACGGCACAGGCCCACCCACGGATCGGTGGGCCCCGATCGCGGGCCAGGCCACAGTGGGGGCATCCCCTGGGGCCAGATCGCCCCCCCCCCAAGGACCCCGGAGCCCGCCTGCGCCGCCTAGTCCTGCCAGTAAGAGAGGTGGTTTGATTATCGCCGGCGGGACAGGCATTCCAGCAGCGGAATTTCGGCCCATTGCGGGCCAGAGAATCGCCGGGGGGGCCCCCCGCCCCCGCCAAATATCCAGTGCCGGAGAATTTGGCAACCAGCAGGGGCGGGATTCACGCCAGCCCCCGGCGATTCTCCGACCCGGCGGGTGGTTGGAGAAACCCGCGCCAGGTCCGAATAGAGTTAAAATTGAAAACTTTGTAGCTTCATTGTTACATTTAAAGGTCCAACCCACTTCTCTGGATTGGGTTTGTCTCTCACTCAGTGTCTGGCCTCAGTTAGTGCTAGAAATATGAGGGTTTGAGGCAGGTTCCGAACAGAAAACAGATTCTCCAGGCTTTATATCACCCCCCATTTACCCCCCACCCCCTACCCAACAAAATCCAGATCGTCCATTTGAGAAACTGCTGTTGGGACTGAATTGCGAGTGTTCCACATTGACAAAAGCGGTGCGGGTCCCAGATATATTCAGGACTCGTTAGTGGGCTAACACCGGCTTCATGTGGACTAGTGCAATTCTAATGCATGCTGGCAAGTGATACGATGAGGTTGGGATTGACACTGAAGAGCCTGACAAGAAGGAGCTGCATATAGGCACTCCACTCCCCACACACCCTCATCCCACCCAAGAAGATGGCACTGGTTGTGCTGGAGCATGCCGATCCCGTTGATGGATCAGCTTGGGTCAGAGGGTACCTAGGGAGGGTGGCCTGGGGTGGCATCCACACGACCCGTGGCGCTAAGTTCCCAGTGGGCAGTCAGTGATGTGTACAGCTGCATGACTGCCTGGCAGGCTGCAGGAATGATGGTCCATGTCCAGACACCCCGACCACACGGCCCACCTCCTAGTCACACCCCGCTATTCCCCCGGCCCTGGCAGAGACCCCTTGGCCAGCGGCACAACTGTCAGCACACTACTGCGCTGTTGGACAATGTTTGTATGCACTCCTGCACCCTCAGCAGCCACAAACCTGTTTCCCAATTTTAAATACAATTGGTGAACCTCACCATCAGTAATTCCTCCTGGCTGGAGGCCCGGAGAATGCCGTGGAGGAGGGTGGGGGGGGCGGGTCATTAATGATATGACAACGGCATTTAATGTACAATTTGCATGCCCACGCTGGCATGCAGCATAGAACGCATTCATGCCATTGTCAAGGAACGGGAGCATGGCATTCTGTTTCCCACCTAGCGCCGGCCACAACGTCAGCCGGACGAACGTCGATACAGGAGAATATAAACCATGTGGGAAGGTGAGATTACTGGACTTGAAGGTGAAAGGAGCTGTCGAACAAACAAGTCTATAGAAAACAGCAGTGAAGGTTACATACACTGTTCAGCATTTCCTTTTGATACAAGTCACATATAGGATTTTCTCCCCTGATATAATTGCCTTCCTTTTCAAAGATTTTTCTTCAAATAAATACAAACCCTGTGTCCTCTGGGTCCTCGAATT
Source organism: Scyliorhinus torazame (assembly GCF_047496885.1). Lineage (NCBI taxonomy): Eukaryota > Metazoa > Chordata > Chondrichthyes > Carcharhiniformes > Scyliorhinidae > Scyliorhinus > Scyliorhinus torazame. Next base: position 67,340,295 of record NC_092728.1, read on the forward strand.
CCTTTGGGGCCATCAGGTCCTCTGTTTCCCTGAGGTAGGTACCAAAAGAAAAGCAAAATCAAAATCACTTGGATAACTTGTAATTTTTATTTTTAAAATTATGACTATTGTTTTTAAGCATAATATCCAATACAGACCCGATCATCTTGTTGGCCTTAATTCCGCCTCCTATAATTTTAACTTGTTTGATGAGGAGTTAGGAATTATTCTCTTGTTTGGTTAAGAGGGGAGAACAAGGTCAGGGGTCAGAAAGATGTATAGTTTTGAATTTGCTCAAATGTGATGGGAAGTTGTGACAAGTCTCTTCTCTGTGATTGGTGGCTTGGTGATCTGACAATTCAGGCCATATATGCCTGCAGTACTCAGATATCGATAGATGATTTACCAGACTGATTCTTTAATGGGATCTGGAGAAGTAAAACTATCGTTGCCAACACCATAACTGGAGGATGACCTAGCTCGACAAGTTTCTGTGTTGGTAAGTGTGAGGGACTAAGACCTCATGTTGTATATTTTTAGAAAGAAAATATTTTACACATGCGTTGCTATTTCTAAAATTCTAAAATTGAACAAAGACCTTTAAAATGGCTCAATCTATATCTGTCTGTTATACTCTAAGAAAAGAACCGATGTGGTAGTTTCAGGAAAATTTGCACCTCGTCATCTCTGAGGAGCTACTAATGATCACCCATGCTCCATACAGCCCGACTTCGCAAAGAGCAATACAAAGGTCATCTGCATTTAATAAACCAGGCTGGCCAGAATGAGATGGAACATCTGCTAAGGGAAAGGTCCTGCAGCCTTTCTTTCAACTGCTAATGACTGAGGCATTCAACAGTCTTTGGAATCCAGGCGATGGATACACACCCTTTGCAAAAATGGTGGGGAGGTGGAAGTTATGTGACATGGGCCCCTGGCTTGTGGAACAAGTAATATTGCCTTGCTGAATTGAAAAGCACAGTCTGCTGTTTTACTATCTAACTAGCAAGGAGTTCTTGACATAGTAAAGGAGCTCTGCCCAGGTTGAATACCTGTCCCCATATACACTTCTCCTGCTGGAAGGTCTGTACCATCACCAACAATTAATCTCTGAATGCCTATGTCATCATGTGAAGTCAACACCACCAGAAAAGCGAATTATACAGTAACAATTTTCAGCCCACCGTCCTCCGTCAAGGAATACCTCATTAGACTTTGATTCTGGACTCTGGAACCCACACTAAACAAGATTTATTTTCTGTGTAGCCTCTGTACTGTAAAACCTTCTTTCCTCTAACCCTCTCATACCTGTATGAGTGTGAAGGCAATGTTGTGCCACCCTTTCGCATTTTGAATATGTGCAGTAAATTAACCCATTTCTTTAGTTCTCCCTATCTCAAGTTTGCAGTGGGGTTATTAATACAACATTGGATCTGACAAAAACCAAAGGGCTGGGAAACACGCTACTGCTTTTAAACCGGGCAACAAATTGAAATACTTTTCTGTTTATGGACAGATAGTGAGCGCAGAAATTAGTGTCGTGTAAATAAATCCCCTCCTGCCCATAGCAGTAAGCTACAATGTTTTAGCACATTAAATTCCAATAGTAGTGCTATTTACACCAGGGATCCCTTACGCATTGGTGTCCGTTGATCTGAACTCAAGCCCTCGAGAACAAAAAGCAAAACATTGCAGATACTCAAAATCTAAAATTGTAGCAGAACACACAGGGAACCCTCAACAGGTGGAGCTGTATCTCTGGAGGAGCGGAAAGCAGAGTTACTGTTTTAGGAAAACGTCCTCTGTCAGAACTGGTCAGAAAGATCTTCAAGCTGGGCTTTCTCCCTCCCCACAGATGAAACCTGATCCATTGAGTGTTTCCAGCATTTTCTGTTTTTATGTCTAGGGATTTTCCTTACAGGGAGAGAGTTTGCACAGTAATCAGACAAATTAAAACAAACATGGAATACTTGAAATAAGACCATTACTAGATTTTTAATCAATTCACTTGTGACACTAATTGACTCCTGCATAGCCTTATAATGAAACAAACACTTATTTATCAAAATAATGCCAGCTATTTGCAAAGTGAATCTGCCAGAATGGGACAAAAAATAAAATGGCATAAATATAAAAATGGGAAAAATATTTAAATAATCCTACAAACATTCAGTTACTTTGATAGTGATGAGTATGACCTTTAGCTAAATAAAATACATCAACTGGCAAGGGACAAGGTTATTACACTGTTTAGTCATTCTTGGTCTTACATTCTTGTATATCTTTTCATGACTTTTGAGCCAAGCATCTCAGTGTTCTTGTAATCTATTTTGGCCAAACTTTACACAATTGGGGGGGGGGGGGGGCAATTTCCTCGGGGGGCAAGCAGCGGCAGATTGCCACCATGTAGCGACAATACCTGCGCTTGAAATGGAAAGCGCCTGTCTCACCTGACGTTTCTGACTCAGGCTGGATGAGACTGGAGAATCGAAGAGCATCCCCAGCTCCAGCGGTGAAATGCAAAAGGAGAGGAGTGAGGGAGGACACACCCCTGCTTTGGACACTAGCTGCAGTAAAGCAGGTGGGTTTAAGCATTCCACTGAAAGGGAGAAGGTAAGTTTGAAAGGTAAGTGAGTGGAATATGGTCGGGGTGGAGGTTCAGACATTGAAGGGGGGAGGGCGACGTAGTTCTCACATCAGGGGGCGTGGTTGGATCAGAGGGTGGGTGTTGTTCGGGTCAGGGGGGTATCGCTCAGGTGAAGGTCATTCAGGTTGCGGAGGGGGTACCATTCAGGTCAGGGAGGATGTCTCTCGGGTCAGGGGGGATGTTGCTTGTGTCGGAGGGGATGTCGCTTGGGTGGGGGTGGCCAAGTATTGTTTGGGTCAGGGGTGTTAGTGGGGAATACCAGGTGGGTGGTGGGGTGGGATCCTTGGGAAGTCAGGAGGTGTATTTTTGGGGGGCTTGTTCTGGGTATTAAATAGTTACTCTGAATATAGAAGTGTGTGTTTTTTTCCCTTCTAACTCTTTCAAGGTAATTATGAGGGGAAAATGGGCAGAACCATCAAAAGTTAGAGTTTAAATCGCCTTGTCAGATAATTTCCAGCCCAGCTCAATTCTCCAGAGGAAGTTAGTCTCTTATGTGGGAACTTCCAAGAGGGATTCCCCAGTGCATCTTTGGGGTACCTCCCAAATGTAACGCTGGGGAGCCAGGAAGTTACGGGCCAATCACTCCATATAGATGTGGAGATGAATTTCTTCAGGGATTGTCCTGTTATCTTCCATAAGTTCAGTGGAACCCTGGAAAATTTTGTAACTACGACCGACATGATTTATCTGGGATTTCTGATAATTTGCTCTTCCACCAAAGGTCTGGTGCATGTGTGGGAGAACCTTCACAGAAATACATTTCAGTTACCCTGTGCAACAACATACAATAGTGCTGAACTCTGAAACTATTTCTAATACAACATGGTCAGTAAAAACAACATTGTCAGTAAAAACAGAAGCAAATAGGGTTTCTCAATGAATATGGTGATTACACCAGTTCGCAAATAGAATTCATATAAGGACCTCTCCAAACTGACCTTAGATCCTACAGGTCCTTGCTGCCCTTGAAGACCCATGACTCCGTCATCACCCTGAAAAGATGTTCCGAAATAGTGAATATCAAACAAATACACATCGTATTTTCTCCTGAAATGAGGAAATACCAATATTGTATGCAGGTACCCTGACTACAGTGCAGCAGAGAGCAAATTTGGAGTAAATGCTTCTAAATTCAACTTTTTCCCCCAGAAGAACAAGTGTCTACCAATGAGGAAGCTACTCTTTCTTCTGATTCCAAAGTCCAAATTTTCATAAAGTCAGAAGGGCCCCGTGCCTTATTCAAGATGGAGCTGGAACCCGGAATCGAGAAGTCTATCTCTAGTATCCAGCATCTACCATTTTCAATTGGTGGGGACAAAGAGGTGGGTCGGATGTATTGCTCACACTTGGGAGTTCACAGAGGCAGCATCACATTTAAGAGTGCAATTTTGGTCACCCAGGTCAAAGAATCATGTAATTCACAGTGCAGAAGGAGCCATTCGGCCCATCGATTCTGCATCGGCTCTTACAAAGAGCACCCTACTGAAGCCCACGTATCTACCCTAGCCCCATAACCCAGTAACCCCCACTTAACATTTTTTGGACACTAAGGGCCAACCCACCTAATCCGCACATCTTTGGGATGGTCGCTGAAACATATGCTGTGAGCTTTACAAATTTGATTGAAAGGTCTAAACCTACTGGAGTTATTTGGAGAGGTCAGGTGCACCTTTGACATTATTAAGAGTAGGCATGTATGGGCATAAAAATTGGATAAGGTCTGTGGAATTGTCAAGCTGTCAAGTATTTTAAATCCCCTGCTTTTTAAACTTTGAAAATAAAACAGCCTGCAATTGAAAAATAAAACGGTGCTTGAAATTCAATCGATGCTTGTTGACACAAGACTAAATGCTATCACTGTTGTATTTCTGCTTGGCTATCACAGTTTGATTGACAGCTCCAAGTGGCCATAAATAGATTAGTTGACTTTGCTGTCGGGCTATACATACATATCTTTGTTTTTACCAGGGATTAAATGTTTGAAGAGATTTAAATGTATTGAATGGACTTTTATTGATTCGATTATTCTATTTAATATAGTGAAGTTTACTTCAAACTTTATTTTATTTTGCCCCAGCAAGGTTTCTGAGGTCTGTCCAGGGTGGATTCTGGGTAAGTTGGCTTTGAGTTTGGAAGGACAAAGGTGTGAATGAGTGGGTATGGGTTGACATGAGTTTGCAGTAAAGATGCATAGAGGTGATAAAAGGCCCTGGGGTGGGGGGAGGGGGGGGTGGGGGGGGTGGAGGTGCATAGTTTGGCATGGAGGATAGGAAAGGCCATGGGGGTTGAGACTGTGAGTTGGTATGAGGTTGAATGATGGGATATACGGCATGTGGGGAGTATGTTAGGTGAGAGATAAAGGGTTCTTTTTTGTTGTACTGCTATTATCACAACCAGGACAAAGTCCCAGATCACTGAAGCAGGTCTTTGAAACAACCCACCTCTGCACTCAGCAGCTGTAACTGCTTCCTCACTGTTTCTTGGGTCGATGGGCCTGGCTCCGGTTAGCACCTACCGCCCCCCAGAATGAAAATCCGCAGTTGGGTCAGCTTTGCTCGAGTCGGGTTTGCGGAGTGGGGAAATTTTCTGACTCTGTGTACCTAACATGGGAGCGAAAAGAAGTGCCTAATATTCTGAGCAACAAATAATGGGAAATAAATTGAATGTGACATTGTGAACACTCGGATTTAGGAAGATTGGTACTGGAGTAGGCTATTCAACCTCTGAAGCCAGCTTAACCATTCAGTGAGATCACAGTTGATCAGTGACTCAATATCCACCTTTTCCCCAAATCCCTGAAGACTTTTGATCAGTAAAGGAAATTCTCAATTTTAAACTTGATATTTTCATAAGAGAGTACTAATCTTCCCTCACCTGGTGCATGCAGAAATGTTTCCTAATTTCCCTTCTGTTAGGTCTGGTTCTAATTTATGGATTATACCCTCTAATCCTAGACTCACCAAGATAAATAGTTTGTCTTTCTCTACCCCCATCTGTTCCCCTTAATATCTGAAATTTCCATTCAATCGGCCTTTAACCTATTAACCCATGGATACGTGAGTATAAATCCCACCATGACAGCTGGCAGGATTTAAATTTAATAATAAATCAAGAATTTTTAAAAACTACCTTCAGAATCGGGACTGGTCTCCGCTGGTACTAGGAACAGCGCCCCGCCATGAGTCTCTCTCCTTACCCATGCATTTAAATGCATGGGGGGAGAGCTTGATGGATTCCATTGTCCGGGTGGCCCAATCCCAAGGTCCAGTGGCAGGTCCCCCTCTCCCCCACTCCATTAGAGACCCATATCAGTCACTCCTGCCTGAAAGCTGAAGAGCAGTCCAGGCAGTACAGTGAAAAATCACTGCATTTTTACTTACCCTTCCCTAACATCTGCTGCCTCAGACAAAAATGTTTAAAGTAGCAGCTGTTACAGGTGTCTGATTGGGGTGACAGAAGAGGGGGTCTGATGGGGGAACGGTTAGGGAGGGGGTTGGGTCACTCTCATATGTGAGTGCTGAGGAGGGGAAGGGGGAGGATGCCCCTACTTGTCAGAGAGAGGGGGGTTTTGCATTGTGCAGGTGGAGGGGGGGTCTTCCTATTGACTTTGGCGGGCATCTCAGTTACGTACTGACCCCATTGACTCACCTCGGGGTCCATTGTGTCAGGGCCACGCCTGGGGAAATTGGACAAAAGCCAGCCCGGTGGATCTCCCACTGTGGGATCAGTGCATAATGTGGGGGGGATTCAAGTTTCCAGCCTGCTAATTCAAATTAAATTGATGCAATCACCGATTTGCATTCGCCCGCCGGTGTGGGATCGGAGCATCTCAGGTGTCAAACCCGCTCCATTCTCTGCGGATCGGGAATCCCGATCCCGCCGTCTGGCAGTGGAGGATCCAGGCCTATAACATTTGAGATCATGAGGAATCAGCATAACAACTGTAATATGTTTCTATACATATTTGCCTAAACTCAGAGCAAATCCTTTAGTTAATATTCAATAATTCTAAGTACAAAAAGGTTTTTCTTCACAAGATAAGTTAATTAATAATGATGTCGGTTGCTCGGCCCATCTGAGTTTGTCCATCTTTCATTCAGAAATTCGAACGAAGGCCCAACTCGTAGCACAGGCTGCAATTTATAAGTGAAATTATGTGGTGAATGGTTAGGTGGCGACAAGTTTGGATCTTAAATGTCGACACATTGGACGATGAAGTGAAGCCTAATGGAGCCAGCAGACGCAGGGTTTTGAGGCCTTCAGAAAGTAGTAGAGCAGGAGAGTGCTGATTTCAAATCAACAAGGGTGTAAGCAGAATGAAGAGTGTTTTTTACAATATTCAAATTAAAGAGTGATAGTTATACAGATTCTAATGCCTGTGAAATGAAAGGAGAAAAACAAAGGAATTCAATCTTTCTCCATGTTCAAGTTCTCTGAGGTACTCACTTCAGGTCCAGGTAGGCCATGCTGTCCAATATGCCCAGGAAATCCAGCCATTCCAGTTGGCCCTCTTGGTCCTGAGAATCCTCTTTTACCAGGTGGCCCAAATGGCCCCTAAATATAATAAAATTCACAATCAGATTGTTCTGTTGTTTCTTGGCTACTTTCTAAAGTAAATTATATGAAATATTGCATGCTTCTGCATTAAATTATATTGCCATGTCTCTTTCTTTTTTTTTTCCTTTCATGTTTCAACACGCAAATTGTTCAACAATTGGGTGCCACCTGACATTCAAATTTCTTGCAGTGTGAAACCTTCATGGCATATTAATTCAATACGTGCTAATGTGACTGCTACAGTTCTTCACATGCAACCTAGTTTTTCATGGCAAATAGGATCCTTAGAATGATCAATAGGGACTACATTACAAATTCCTCGACAGAGCTGAAACAGCTACCAATCTCCAATTCTCAGTAAGTTAATAGATGGAATTACCCTGTATTTGTCACAATGCAACAACAGGCAGGAACCATGGCGTTGGAGCCACCGGCAGCCATATCGTTGGGAACATAGAGCAAAAAACCTCAAGGGGCGGGACCCTGACATCAAGCAGGCGACCAGCGCCCATGACATCACGTTGGCGGGGTCGTTCCCTCGGCATCACATTGGCGATCAGGTTCTGACTGAGCCCACCCCGCCAGCAACTTAGTTTCTTAAAGATCAAGGCGCCATTTTTAAAGGCCACTCTAGTGCACAAAGCTTCACCAGGAAACGTGCTCCATGCACCTCCACCCAACCCTCACGCAAACTCCCCTCCCTGGCACTGTCCCCTGGCGCTCCTTAGACACTGCCCCCTGCCATTGCCTGGGCCTGAATTATTTAGAGGTAGAGGACTGATAATGATATGTAAAGTAATTTTAATGATGTTCCCAACTTTGAACATAGGGATTCCCGTTACATCACAGGCCGGGGCGGGGACGACGACAACAACATTTGCGTCACGCTTTTAAGTCACGCGGAATGCGATTTGGACTCATCACGAGGTTTCATGCTCCCGACGGCAGACCTGCCCATAAAGAACAGGCAAAGAGAATTCCCTCACCCAGCCAATGTGCCTATATCTGCTCTACCTAAATGCTATGAATTTCTAGCCTATGCCATTGCTAGTTCAAATTATACCCATTGACCACTTTTTCTCTGGCTTAATTTAAGATTAATCTATGAAATAAATGGGTAGCTTCCTCTAATCTGTGGCAGGCATTAGAAAATTTGAAGTGCTAGGCAGCTTATTCTAATTCCTTTAATTTCTTTCCCCTATTCTACTCACAGGGTATATTCTGTAGTCCCATTCTTACCTGCATGTCACCATCTCTTCATTCTACCCAGGCAAAAAAAAATACATCTTTCATCTATTTTAATTTGTGAATTTTCTGCTCATCACAACAATGGATGTTGGTGCTGCCAATGTAACACTTCCCCATTGTGCCACCCGGGTGTGAAACAGTAGGAAAACAGATACAGCACATCAGGGAGAGATTAAAGCTCCCTCTATTCCACACTCAATGACCCTCTGAGAGGTGAATTCTCCTCATCTCCGTCTTAAGGAAAAATAAGGGAGACCCCTTATTTTTAAACTGTGTGTCCCGGTTCTCCTACAAGGCGGAACATATTATCAGCATCTACCCTGTCAATTACCCTCAGAAACTTGTATGTTTCAATAAGACCACCTCTTATACTTCTAAATTCCAATGGGTACAGACCCAACCTTTCCTCCTAAGATAACACCTTCATACCAGGAATCAGTCAAGTGAACCTTCTCTGAACTGCTTCTCACGCTGTCATATCTTTTCTCAAATAAGGAGACATTGACTGTGAGATCCGTGTGTTCTCTCTGATTCCAAAGTGTAAATATTTCTTTTGTTTTTACCATTTGAAGTTGATGATAGTTTCATTAATATATAAATGATTAAGCATTTTCTACAATTTGTTATGAAATATTCTACGTGTACTATGCCATAGCTAGTGAACATGCCCAATTTCAATCTTGCGGCCCACTGAGATGAAGGAGGGCCACTCATGTGGCCCACTCACTAGCCTAGGTTGCTCATGGGCAGCAAGGTAGCACAGTGGTTAGCACAGTTGCTTCACAGCTCCAGGGTCCCAGGTTCGATTCCAGGCTTGGGTCACTGTCTGTGCAGAGTCTGCATCGTCTCCCCGTGTCTGCGTGGGTTTCCTCTCGTTTTCTCCCACGGTCCAAAGATGTGCGGGTTAGGTGGTTTGGCCATGATAAATTGCCCTTAGTGTCCAAAAAGATTAGGTGGGGTTACTGGGTTATGGGGATAAGGTGGAGGTGTGGGCTTATGTGGGGTGCTCTTTCCAAGGGCAGGCAAAGACTTGATGGGCCGAATAGCCTCCTTCTGCACTATAAATTCTACGATTGTACGACTACCCGAGGATGATGTCCATCAGGTACTGGTGGCTTTTTAGTCTTCAGTTTGAATAGTTTTCTCAATACCCTTCCCCTGGTGATAGTAATTAATTTAAGTCCCCCCCCTCACTGCCACGTCCTGATTGACAAGTATATCTGAAACATTATTTGCGACTTCCACAGTGAGGACAGAGGGCGCGTGTTAGCAAACACATTAAGCAAAAGACATTTGTTTCTCAAGGAGGCATTATTCTCTTAATACGTACAGAATCCCCTTTTTCTCCAGGATCTCCCAGTGCACCGTCTGATGCTCTTGCACCCTGTCAAAGTATCAAAGCCAAAGGTTAGTAAGTTCAAAGAACATGAACAAATCTTGATCCTGACATCAGACACTTGTCAACTTTCTTTTGGAGACAAGCATTCTTGACATTGAGACACATGATTTTTCCTTTCATTGAAATATCAAAACATTACACATGATCAAATAAGATGTGCATACTCCAGAAATATTTTAACCAACATTCCAAGATTTCATGCTTCCACCTGTAGCAAATTGAGAAATAGAGCTTCAATATTTTAAGAGGATTTGGTGTAATTATACTCTGAGATTACCAACTGCTGGGCTTCATCACCCTTAACCCTCAAAACAATTTCTGACGTATTCTTTCTCCATTCCTTGGGTTTCCACATGCTAAGGGCCACGGTTGAACTGAGAGGACAGGTGGTCAACTTACTGCTGGCCCTGACTGTGACACCTTGGCCCAGTATTTATGCTTGATGCACAGATAACCCAGGACTCAACTCCTTCATTTTACCCCGTGCTTGTCAAGAACTGCCAGCATTTTTCCTCAGCATCTATCCTGGATAACAAAGTCGAAGATCAGGAACAGCAGGCACAACTTTGCATCTATCTTATCCATGGTACAATGGACATTTTCCAACAGGAACAGGCCAACTTGTCATTTGGTTATGTTTGCAAAGGCAATGGTTTCCTTGACTCCAGATTATTTGCCCATTATTTGAGCTTGATAATAGTTAATTGTTAAATTAAATAACTGTTGAGTGGCCATGTATTAGAAAAAAATACAGGGCGGGATTCTTCCAGCCCTGGGCCAGGCCAGAGAATCCCCGCGAACGGGCCACGTCACCCCAACGCCGGAATAGCGCTGGCGCGGTGCCAGTCACGGGCCGCTCTACACGGCCGGCCTGCCGATTCTCCGGCCCGGATGGGCCGAGCGGCCATAAGAAAAGAGTCGAGTCTCGCCGGCGTCGATCTAACCTGCTCTGGGCTGACGGGACCTCGTGTAAGGGTTGGGTGGTGGCCTTTTGGGGCGAGGGGGGTCCGACCCCGGGGGGGGGGCCTCCGATATGGCCTGGCCCGCAATCGGGGCCGACCGATCGGCGGGCTGGCCTCTGTGGCTGGCGGCCTCCTTTCCTGCGTGCCGGCCCCTGTAGTTCTGCGGCATGTTGCATCGGGGCCGGCACGTTGAAGGAGGCCACTGCGCATGCGCGCGTTGGCGCTGGCGCAGCAACGCATGCTTGGATCCGCGACGCACAGTTCGCGCCGGGATCTGCAGCTGGCGTGGACACTCTGCCGTGGGATTTGAGAATCCCGCCCACATTGTCCGATGATGTTTAAATCATTCGCTTAGATGGCTGTGCTCCACATTTAAGGAGTATAAAGCTATGCCCTGGACTGAGGATGGTGATCAATTTTAAATTATATTTCTCATGGCACGATAGATTAATTCCTTCCCTTAGGCGGGCATTCAGGATTGGGAATGATTTGTTTCCACTCTAGTTCATTGGGTTCTGAGAAAGCTGATGAGTCCAATGCCCGGTTCGCAGACTCTGTCACAAGTGGGGCAGGTGGAGTAGATGAATTGCTTGGAGGTTTATACGCTCTCTCAATGCCTCAACTATGCCTCTGCACATTGCCAATAAAGGCTGGGATTTTCCACCCCTGTTCGTTGTGGGTGCGAAAGCCGGTGGGGACAGAGAATCCAGCGGGAGCCCCAAAATGGCATTCAGGGGGCAGGAGTTCCCGTTCTCATTGTCCTGCGCATCCCCCCCCCCCACCCCCTCCTCCGCCACCAATGACATGGTGGGATTCCCCATTAACATACATTTCAATATTAGTGGTTATCCTGCTGTATTGCCCACCCTTAGTAACTACATCCGGATTTCCCCCTGCTGATGTAACGCCATGTCAGAAGGGTTTACAACAGGTTTTGACCAACAGGAACCTGACAAAGAGATCTGTCAGAAGCAGACGGTCAAGTGCCGCCACTAGCAGGGAGAGGGTCATGTACCCGGGCACATTTGGAAAACCCGGTCTGGATTTCGAAATTCAAACCGTTAAGGGAAAGCATACTAATGAGAGAAGGGGTTAAACTCACCACCTTGCCCCACCAGTAGCAGAGATACCGATGAGGCTGAGAATCCAGCGTTGTGAAGAATATGGGATTGGCGTGGCCGTCGCCCCATCTCCAATGCTTTGGCCCAGCCAGGTCGGGTCACCCTCGTTCGGGGAGGAAGTGGGGAACCTGAAAATCCAGCACTGGGATCTGAATTGCATCGTGTGGGTGGTGGCTCAATTGAGATGCGGGGGGGCGGTGGCCAGCCGCGGGACCACATTATCGGGCTCCCCGCTCAAAATGGCTGCCTGAAAGCAGATTCCATAGGGAATTCCGTGCAATCCTTGCCATGCATAAATTTGCACGGTGAAGGATTCAGAATTGCTTCCTGATGTGTACTCAATTATGTGCAGCTCCAGCTCCAGCTGGGGAACAGTCTCGCGAACAGAGAATTTTGCCCAAGATTTTACAGTGTGTTTTTGGGAGTGATGTTTAGAAACTCTCACTTGACAATCATCTGGGAGGATTCTGAGGTGACATCCACAAACATTCAGTTGGGGTTCAGAGTGGAGAGTTTATTTGCTCACAGTCATACTGTGTGCTTAAAAGGGACTTTGTGTTAATGAGACCATTATAGTTAAGATGTACTTGGTGATACATGTTAACCCTAACCCTGTGTGCAATTGTTAAGCTAGGGGGCGCGGGGGCGCGCAGAGTAAAGGATTATTGTATTATTGCTCAATGTTTGATGATTTTTTAAAATTTTAGAGTATCCAATTAATTTTTTCCAATTAAGGGGCCATTTAGCGTGGCCAATCCACCTACCACACACATCTTTTGGGTTGTGGGGGCGAAACCCACGCAAATACGGGGAGAATGTGCAAACTCCACATGGATAGGGACCCAGAGCCGGGATCGCACCTGTGACCTCGGCGCCGTGAGGCAAAATTTTTTGATGTTTAATAAACATATCTTGTTTCTTGTTTAAACTAATTAGCGGCCTTGTGACTCTGTTCCTCTACATTTTATCAAAAATAGTACAAGTTACGCTGCCTTGAGCCAGGGTTCCATTCTGGCATCTTCCCGTCCAGTTATAACATCAACTGGGATCATAACAGTGCCCATCACTGAAGGCATTCAGTAATCACATTCCATTATACAAAATTCATTAAATGCTGAATCGTTATAGTAATTAATATTCAATCTTACTGGATCACCCAGTGGGCCTATGATACCTGGCATTCCAGTCACTCCCTGAAACAGATATGGTCATTTGGTTAGGCATAGTTATAAGAAGCTTATGTTAAGAATTCAAATGAACAATGCTCCAGTATCTGTTCATTAATAAAGCAGATGCTGTATAATTGACAATGCTCTCATATAGGATTAAATCTTCAAGTACAGGTAATGTTATGCAAGAGGAAAATCCATTTAAAAGCAACTTATACCTGGCTCCAAGTCACCACTATTACTTTGAAAGCAATTTATTCCCAATCAAACCAAGCTGCTCCATTATCATTTTCCTTCTAATGATCTATCCTAACTTTACCCTCATTTATCCCGTACTCCATTGCATTTATTGCCCATCAATTGTTAACAATCACGCAATAAAAGCCTATTTGTGCTGTTGCTAATTGTGTTTCTCTTAATTTGGCTCTGAAGATGGCGGCTAATATGGTTGCCTTCCTTAATTCTAATTACGTACGTTCTGGAGTCGCTAGGTATCTTTCGATACCGCCACAAGGTTCAAAACAGAATACTAATCAAAGACTCGATACACCAGTTACTAAGTTCAAACTCAATGCTCATTTATTTACACACTCAGTCAAATATACTCATGCATAAACTCTACAAACTAAACTATCTCTACTGCTAAAGCCTATACTTAGCTTTGGGCGCCCACTCAGTCGGAGGGACAATGGCCGTTGTTCAGTTCTGAGGCTGCTGGGGTCGAATTGGTACGGAATAACAGCTAAGAGCGTCTGTCTCATAGCGTGCATTGACCTTGGACTTACTTGTTCTGATGTTGCTGTTGGGCAGGTCTCTCCTTGGTGAGGGCCGGGGCTGCAAGAGAGCGATTCTCTCTTGGGAGATTCTTCTTATACCCAAAAGGAGCTTTGCGCGCTTTTGGGCAGGCCTTGAACTTGGCCTCAATTAATTCGGCCATTTCCCAATCGTTCTCATCGATTTCCTCCAATAGAGAGGTGGGTGCCCTGATTGCTGGGCATGTCCTAGGTGGCCGTTGGCCTGCTTTGTTCTGGTCTCCTCTGGCGCCGGGGTGTCTGTCTTGGTATTGTTTACTTAAATTTTATCTTTTTTGTTCCCAGGGATGGCTCATTAGTATGGAAATGGTTTGCAGTATCGGTCTTGTCTGGGAGCTATGGCTCCAATCAACAGACAAACCTTGCACCTGCTGCTTTCTTAGTATTGTCCATTTTCCCTGCAATCTTTGCAAGGTGTCCATTTTGTAATCGGGAAGTGGCCATCCCAGATGGCTACACGCCCTCCTTGTGATTCTCAACGCGAAGCGTGAAGGATCACATTACTGCGTCTTCTTCATTCTCTGACCAAGCAGGACACCCGTAAGCAGTTCATGGGCTCTACACTGCCCTATCCTATGAAACGCAATTCTTTACCTAAAATCATTTTACTTACATACATCAGTATAAAACTCTACGGAGCGCTATGACATTCAGGCTGCATTACAAAATAAAAAAACTGGAACCTTTAACTATCCTCAATAAACTATCCTCACTCAAACAAGCAAAAATAACCTACAACACTTTAAATGTACAAATAGCAGCAGCACAAGTTTCTCTGGCCTGGCAGTCAGACACAGAGGTTTACATTTCTTTATTGAACAAAACACACATAAAGAGAAGCGGATGAACTTTAATTCATGTCAAGGGGTTCGGGGGTTTGTTGAAGTCCGAAAATAGGGGACCTAAACATGTATACCGGGGCGCTAGAGCGGTAGGCTCTCCTTCGCCATTTTCTGATTCTAAGTGTCTGCACGACACTGCAATGTATCGGCAGTACTAAGAGGGCTTCTACTATGTAGGATAGTGAGTACCAGGTGATAAACTTATCACACCAGGTCGGGGTATCGTTAACTGTCTTAGGACTAACTATCTCGGGGTTCTGTGTATGGCATGGGTGGGAATCATTCATGGCCTGTGTGGTAGGGGTCAGAGGGGTAGCGCCCGTGCGCAACTGAAGGGATCCCGCTAAGATCCAGGTGAAAAAGATGGAGGTCATCTTCATCTTTCCGTCTTTCTGTCTTCTTCTTTGTCTTCCTCTGGGTTTCCTGAGGTTCCGGAGTTCTATGGACACAAGCATAATATCTGTTAGTGATATAGTGACTATATCTGACATAGTGCGAGCTGTCTCGCAGCCTGTGCGATCTACCATCCTAGTTTTTGAGGATGTAAATAGCATACGGAAGCAACCTAAGGGTTGCCAAAAACAAACAAAAGAATTTTGAAAATAACAAGCCAAAATGAGGTGAGTATGGGCTGCGGCGGGTAAGAAATGGGTGAAATCCCTGGGTAGGACGGTGATTAGTGCCGTATGTGCTCTACCTGAGCGTAGCTGAGCAGAGAGGGGTCCTCAGGCAGGGCGGGGACCAGTGCCGTTTCTCCACTGCCGGCAAGAACGGGTAAGAATGTGGTCGTCGTGGGGGACTGCCTCTCGTGATCGAATCAGGAGAGTAGCTATGAGTAGTGTCTGTCGACAAACTAGTTCCTCTGAACGGTTGTCTGTCGACAAACTAGTTCCTCTAACAGTCATTGGGCGTCAAAGGGGTGGTGGCGTGGAGCCATGAAAAACTTTCAATTTCACAAACAACAAACATGTACATTAAACGAACAAACATACAACAAGATGGTGCAGGTTCCATCAGAAAGGACACTGTATCTCTATATCGGTTCCTTTTTTTCCCATCATCTGGACACCTCATTGCTCAGTAGCGAACAGGGCCGTTTGGTGGGAGTCAGACTCTATGTCATCATCTTCTCCCGGCTGCCATATTCTTGACTGGAGTAGTTTGGCTAAAGCTGCTTGGGATGAATTGGGGTCCATCTCATCATTCCGGATCAGCCTGAACAAATTGTCGCGGTGCCAGAATCGTGTGTCAAGTTTGGAGCTACTAGGTTTCAATCCGTAATCGTTGGGCGGTGGGTCTGGGTCAGGGGCTTTGATGTATGTGATCTCGAAGGGGTCACTGGAATCATGCTCAGATTCGCTGGGAGTGGGGCCTGGTGCAGGGGTATAATCATAACGTGGTGTGCTGTGGCTGTCATCGTGGCTGTCGCTATCACTGTCGCTGTCGCTGCTGGTTGAAGGAAGGGAGAGGCGGAGTCATGCCTCTGGGGTGGAGTTGAAGATGTGTCTGAGGACGGGCTGGACTGGCTGGGGGAGGGTAGGAATACGTCATCTGTGGGCGGGGCGTGCTCGTCTGCTGCTGCGAGCAGGATGTGGTGCGAATGGTTGTTCTGCGAGCCATAAGCCTTAAGCTGGTTTATGTGAAACCACGCAGACTTGCCATTGGGATAGGTGATTTTGTAGACAGAGGGGCTGACTTTGTCCGAAATGGAGTACGGGCCGGAGAATTTGGGGGAAAGGAATAAACTGGGGTTGTACAGGGAAAGCATCACTTGCTGCCCTACTACAAACTCGGTGGCATGTACCTTTTTGTCGAAACAAGCCTTGCTTTGTTTCTTCCTGGTCCCAAGTCCCACAGCTGCTGCGAGTTGGGCTGCCTTTATGTTCTCTATTAACTGTTGTACAGCATTTTCCTGCGTGAGGGCGGTGACTGCGGGGCTGGCCAAATACAGTCCTAATAAATTGTCCCTTTTATGGGCGTTCGGTCATGAGAGTGTGGGGGGTGTATCCTGTGGACGTGGATACCGTGTTTCTTAGGAACATTAAAGCAAATGGGGGAACTGAATCCCAGGTGCTGTTGTTCTGTTGTAACATTTTCCTGAAAGTGGCTTTTAGAGTTCTATTCATCCTCTCTACAATGCCGCTTGACTGGGGGTGGTAAGCTATGTGAAATTTTTGCATGATTCCGAAAATTGAGAGTACGTTTTTCATTACTTGTCCTGTAAAATGGGAGCCTTGATCAGATTCTATACTGCGTGGGAGGCCCCATCTTGTAAAGATGTGCTGTGTTAGTATTTTAGCTGTTGTCCTGGCCGTATTCATTCGCGATGGAAAAGCTTCCACCCATTGTATGAAGGTGTCGATGACCACCAACACATACTTATAACAATTTCTGCAGGGGGGTAGGGGTCCTATGTAGTCTATATGCAAATTCATCCAGGGGCCATTAACGGGGTGGGTGTGACTAAACTGAGCCTTTCTTGCATATCTGTCCAGATTGTTCTGGGCACAGATCAAGCAAGTTTCGATGTAGTGAGTAACATCGGCTTTTAAATCAGGCCACCAGCAGAGCGGTCTGAGGTGGGCTAGGGTGGGTTCAATGCCTTGGTATCCATGATTGTCATGGAACTAACAAATAATCTGGTTCCTGTCCTGGCTGGGAACTACATAAATACCTTCTTTTAAAATCACGCTGTCGTGTGGTGATTGCGTTTTTAAACTTGTCATACGGGGCTGGGAAGGTTCCATTTAAAACTTCCCTGAGTTTCTCATCTTCCTTCTGTGCCTTTGCTAGATCCTGAATGTTGGTCTGTGAGACCTGTACCACGTGTACTGGGGTGCTCTCGGGGGGGTTCCAAAAGTAACCATGCCAAGAACATGCCTTGCTGGGGCGTCTGCTTTAACGTTACCGGGGGGGGGGAAGAACGGTGGTGACTGCGAACTTTAATTATGCCATTTGTTTTCTATTTTTGGCTGTCTCTAGGATATGTCGGAGTAATGGGGCTGAGGGTAGGGGCTTTCCGTCTGCGGAAACAAATCCTCTAGTTTCCCACAGGGGTAGGAATTCCGTTAAGCTATTACAGACATATAAGCTGTCCGAATATATGTCTGCTGGGGTTGGATACGAGTCAGGGTGGTCTACAATTTAAGCTATAGCTGCCAGTTCTGCTGCCTGCGAGCCTAGGTATCCTGGCAACTTTAGTGAAATCTCTTCAAGGGCGCGTCCCTGCACGTCCTCTACATAAATGCCGCAACTGGTAATTCTCTCTCCGTTCAAAACTGCGGAGGAGCCATCCACATAGATTTTCAGGGGTGCGCACGTGTTTGTGGGCTATGATCTTTGGGGTGTAGTACCTGCTTTCCTGGGAGGTGTTTTAGGTATAAATGGGCCTGTGTTGTGTTTTGTGGTGATGATCTCACACTCATGTGGGGTACCTGTATATTGCAAATTATCAGCTAGGAAGGTGTGGGTCTTGGTTCTTTTACCTGTAATGTCCCGTCCCTGTAAAAGAAGGGTCCAACGGGCTGCGTGGATTTGGCTGACAAAGAACAAAGAACAAAGAAATGTACAGCACAGGAACAGGCCCTTCGGCCCTCCAAGCCCGTGCTGACCATGCTGCCCGACTAAACTACAATCTTCTACACTTCCTGGGTCCATATCCTTCTATTCCCATCCTATTCATATATTTGTCAAGATGCCCATTAAATGTCCCTATCGTCCCTGCTTCCACCACCTCCTCCGGTAGCGAGTTCCAGGCACCCACTACCCTCTGCGTAAAAAACTAGCCTCGTACATCTACTCTAAACCTTGCCCCTCTCACCTTAAACCTATGCCCCCTAGTAATTGACCCCTCTACCCTGGGGAAAAGCCTGGGGACTGTGCCATCTTTAAGTCGGCCGTCAACAGTAGCTGTGTTGGGGTGTGTTCAGTGAGAATGGTGATGGGGTTGAGTCCTGTAATGTATGCGAAGTATTGTACTGCCCAAAAAACTGCGAGCAGGTGACTTTCGCAGGCAGAAAATCCTTGCTCTACAGGGTCTAAAACGCGCGAGGCGTATGCTACGGGACGTAATTGGTCATGGCGTTCCTGGAGGAGCACGGCTGAAAGGGTTCGGTCGGTGCTTGCAACTTAGATTGCGTATGGGGAAAGTGGATCTGGGACCTGTAATGCGGGGGCTGTGCTGAGGGCTCTTTTTAAAGCATCCACGGCATCCGTGTGCTGTGGAAGCCATTCCCAAGGTGCCTTTGTCTTAAGAAGGTCGGATAGGGGCGCTGCTTATGTGGCGAAACCGTCGATATGGTTTCTGCAGTAGCCAACCAGTCCTAAAAATGACCGGAGGGTTGAGACATTGTGGGGAAGGGGCAATTTGATGATCGAGTCAATTCTCTTTTGCTCGATCTCGTGTTTACCATGTGTGATTACTGTACCCAAGTAAATCACTTTTTCCTGCAAAATCTGGGGCTTCGTGGGGTTGACTTTACATCCAATTTCTTTTAGGAATGATAGGAGTTCGGCGAGTAGCGAAATGTGCTCTCCCTTTGTGTCTGTCTGTAGTAGCAAGTCATCTGCATACTGGACCAGACAATCGGGGCGGGAAAATTTTGCTCGTCCATTTGCCAGCTGTCGGTGGAAAATAGAGGGGGAGTTGTGGAAGCCTTGTGGAAGGCACGTCCACGTATATTGTTGTCCCTGGAATGTAAAGGCGAATTTGTACTGGCACGATTTAGCCAATGGAATGGGCCAAAAGCCGAATGTCCAAAACTGAAAAATATTTTGACTGGAGTCCCTGTTTGAGAATGGTCTCAGGACTCATGGATACAGTGGGGGCTGCTACTGGGGTTACTTTGTTCAGTTCCGGGTAATCAATGGTCAGTCGCCATGATCCATCGGGTTTCCTGACGAGCCAATTTGGTGCGTTGTTTGTGGAGGCTACTGATCTGAGTACGCCTAGATCCAGCAAACTCTCTATATTACCTTTGAGATTTCTCCCTCTGCCTCTTGGGGAAAACCATACTGCTTCTGGGCTCTGGGGTCGGGACCTGTAATGTTCACAAAGCCAGCCAATTTGCCACAGTCGTGCTTGTGCTGTGCAAATGCTGCTTTGTGTTCCTGCAGGACTGCCCTAAACTATCTGTCTGCACTAACGGCTTGAGGGTCAAACCAGAAGTCTCCTACTGAGCTAATCCTGTTTTCATACTCTCCAACTGTGAGCGTGGCGGGGGCTCGTGCTGCCTTTGCCATTTTCCAAACACATTTATTAACTGGATCAAAAGAGAGGTTGTGGGAGCTCATAAAATCGATTCCTAGGATGTGCTCAGCTGTCTGGGGTAGATCGACCAAAACTATGGGGTGTTTAGTTGCAATGTTCCCTATTTGTATCGCTACAGGGGCTGTGATGTATCCCTGTTGTAAATGACTTGTAAAGCTGCTGAGTGTGATGTTGTCTGCTGTGGGCCACGTGTCTCGCTGAAACATCGTGGAGGAATTGAGTGTGGTGCGGGACCATCCTGTGTCCCAAAGAAATTCTACGGGGTGTCCCCGAACTTTGCCTGCTACGACCGGTCTACCGGACTTGTCCCAAAGGGGGTCGCAGACCCAAGTTGGGGAGCCTGAACACCGTCAGTTGGTGCCGTTCATGTCTATGTTCTCTGAACGGGCGCTAACACTATGGATCGGCTTTGCCCTATTCCTGTTCAGGGTGCCTGTCTATTGGCTTCTCTGCTGCTTTTGGGGCACGTTGCACTCTTGTGCAAAGTGTCCTAATTGTCCACAGTTGTAACACTCCTGGGGTTTTGGCTGTGGTGGGCTGTTCCTGCCCTCATTTACCCATGCGGGGTTCTCGTGTGCTTTAACTGGATTCATGTCTGCCTGCTCTTCCTCGGGTTTTGCAAATGCGGTTTTGCCTTGGACTGATTGTTCCCAAGCGCGGGACAATCTCTTCAAAACCCATTTCACGTTGTGGGAGGGATCGTAATTCGCGCAAGCCCTCTGTCCTGCGTCTGTTGCGTGAGAGACTAGGATTCGAGTCCATTTGGCCATGTTATCTGGGGCAAATGGGAGCGGGCTAACTCACCGAAAACTGCTGTGAAGTGTATCCACAAGTATCCAGCAAACGCTGTGGGGTGCTCTGTCTTCTTTTGCCTACACTTGTTTAGGCCTTCTCCTCTGTTATAGCCGATCGCATCTAGGATTGCTGTGTGCATCTCTTGGAGTGTGTCTCCTCCTACATTCTGTGGGTCGGGAAGGGCTGCCACCACTGAAGGGTCGAGGCTTAAAACCGTGAGCTTCACTTGCTCCTTTTCGTCCAGGCCGTACATGGTAGCCTGCTGTTTGACTTTCGCGAAAAATTGGTGGGGGTCTGAGGTGGGAAGGAACGGTGTAATTTTTCCACACGCGTCCCGTAATTGGGTCATGGTTAACGGGGTTATAAATAGGAAATCTGCGTTTCCTTCTGCTGCGGCCCTGCGGTGTGTGGTTACGGGATTCATGGGGGTGTGTTCTGCCTGTTCAGTCGGGGGTTGGGGTGCTTTTCTCTTTTGGGGTTTTTCTTGCCTTCATGTCCCATGTACATATCTATGGGCAGTCTCATTTAACTCCTGCCAATCGGGCCTGTTTTCCTGGTCTAATTGGGGTCCAAACGTATTTTGAAACCCATTCTGGACAGAAAACAGGTTGCAATTCTGCAATTTGCTTCCGGCACTTTGCGGGATCTACCGAACTCTGCCTTTGTTCCGTCGTGGAAGTGAGGAGCACTCGTAGGGCTGCTTTCAAATCATTGCACTGTTTCTGCAATTTCTCGACCTGTTGCTCGGTTTATTGTCTTATCAAGACCGCACGTTGCGTGTCCTGGTAGGCCTTATTGTACTGGGTCTGAAAACTACTCAAATGGGCGAGACAAGACTGGTGTGCCCTCTTGACATCATCCACCTCTCTGTCCCTCGCTGCTAACTGTTCTCTCAAATCTTTATTCTCTTTCTCAAACTCGCTCACATCTCCCTCACAATTTCTGTCTCTCTCCTCCATCTCACTACGGAGCGTCCTAATTACCTCCTCTGTGCCTCGCAATTGTGCCAAGCAGGACACGATTGCCATCGGCTTGCGAGCTTTTCCTAAGCTCCTCTTGTGGATCGCTGACAGGCTCTCCCACCAAGTATGTCCTATACTCCCGGGACCTGTTTCATCATTCGAGCAGAATTCGCTCCAAAGGGGCCATCCTTTCCTTTTGAGGTACTTTCTCATTTCCTCTTCCCATAAGGGACACTGTCCTACTTCACTGGTCGCTGCGACCTCAAATTCCTGGGGGTTCATAAGGCGTTCCATTGCCTTCATTGCCATTTTCTCTATCTGGGTTCTCTACTGAATTTGGAACAGGGGGTGATAAAGTGGTTATGTAAACATGGGTACGGCTTACGCTAATTTCCGGCCTACAAAACTCTCGACAGTTTTACGCAACAAGATCGCTCAGGTTTATCTTATATCCCTGTTAGTACACATGCATTAACACACTTCCGAATCTCGGAGGTTTGATCAGTATTGTTCTTACATTTGTGGCTTTTCTGTTTCCAATTGGATTCCAATTCAAATTTGGGTTCTCTCGAAGTGGTTAGGCCACTTCTAAGTTGAGCCTCGTCAGATGTCGCCAGTAAATGTTGCTAATTGTGTTTCTCTTAATTTGGCTCTGAAGATCATAGAATTTACAGTGCAGAATGAGGCCATTCGGCCCATCGAGTCTGCGCCGGCTCTTGGGAAGAGCACCCCACCCAAGGTCAACACCTCCACCCTATCCCCATAACCCAGTAACCCCACCCAACACTAAGGGCAATTTTGGACACTAAGGGCAATGTAACATGGCCAATCCACCTAACCTGCACATCTTTGGACTGTGGGAGGAAACCGGAGCACCCAGAGGAAACCCACACACACACGGGGAGGATGTGCAGACTCCGCACAGACAGTGACCCAAACTGGGAATCGAACTGGGACCCTGGAGCTGTGAAGCAATTGTGCTATCCACAATGCTACCGTGCTGCCCTAAGATGGCGGCCAATATGGTCGCCTTCCTTAATTCTAATTACGTTCGCTCTAGAGTCGCCAGGTATCTCTCGATACCACCACAAAGTTCAAAACCGGATGCTGATCAATGACTCGATACACCAGTTAGTAAGTTCAAACTCAATGCTCATTTATTTACACACACAGTCAAATATACTCATGCATATACTCTGCAAACTAAACTATCACTACTGCTAAAGCCTATACTTAGCTTCGGGCGCCCACTCAGTCTGAGGGACAATGGCCGTTGTTCGGTTCTGAGGCTGCTGGGGTCAAGTTGGTACAGAATAACAGCTAGGAGTGTCTGTCTCGTAGCGTGCGTTGACCTTGTACTTACTTGTTCTGATGTTGCTGTTGGGCAGATCTCTCCTTGGTGAGAGCCGGGGCCGCAAGAGAGCGATTCTCTCTTGGGAGATTCTTCTTATACCCAAAAGGGGCTTCATGCGCTTTTGGGCGGGCCTTGAACTTGGCCCCAATTAATTGGGCTGTTTCCCAATCGTTCTCATCGATTTCCTCCAATCGAGGGGTGGGTGCCCTGATTGCTGGGCGTGTCCTAGGTGGCCGTTGGCCTGCTTTTTTCTGGTCTCCTCTGGCGCCGGGGTGTCTGTCTTGGTATTGTTTACTTAAATGTTACCTTTTTTGTTCCCGGGGATGGCTCATTAGTATGGAAATGGTTTGCAGTATCGGTGTCGTCTGGGAGCTATGGCTCCAATCAACAGACAAACCTTGCACCTGCTTGCTTTCTTAGTATTGTCTATTTTCCCTGCAATCTTTGCAAAGTGTCCATTTTGTAATCAGGAAGTGGCCATCCCAGATGGCTGCAGTGCTAATTTGGGATAAACTCTTCTCCATCGTACTGTGGCAGTCTGTCCAGAAATTACTGCTGAATATTAAAAGTGATTGTTTAACTGCTTGTTTCCTGGTAAGGTTCATTTTAAAATGTTACTAATTGTCATAAATGGTAATGAAAAGCACAGGAACGTGTTCCGCTCAAATTAATTTGTTTCTTTAGATAAAGACCGGAATTTTACAGTCGTTCGCTAGCGGCGAGAGCTTCTGGTCCCGCTGGCAGTTTACCCCTGCCCGCAGGTTTCCCAGTGTCCTGGGGTGGCTTCAATAAGAATTCCCATTGACAGCAGTGGGAACAGAGAATCCCACCACCAGCGAACGGTGTGCCACCTCCGGCTGTCGAGAAACACGTGGCTGGAAGGCATGGACAATACCATCCAAGAAAACACAAAGAGTGAAATTGTATTAGGGCAAATAACTGATGTGAGAACAGGGAAATAGTGAGCACAACATAGTCAATGAGGAAAATAGCAACTGTGACAAAACATTATGACATAAAAGGGAACTGTTGCAAATTCACTCAGCAGAAAGTTAGCAAACATGACAACAGATCATTAGACAACTTTCTAGAACAATACATTTTATGAACCAACTGTGGTTAGAGCTATTTGAGATTTAGTATTGTGTAGCAAGGCAATGTTAATTGTTAATCTTATAGTAAAAGATCTACTGGAAAATAGTGACCATAATACAATTGAATTCCACAGTAGGTTTGAAAGCAACATACTCCAGTCACAAACAAGAGTCTTAAACTTAAACAAAGATAAGTACGTAAATATGAGGGGAGAGCTGGCTAAGGTTGATTTGGTACATATAGTAAAAGATATGGTGGTATATAAGCAATGGGAAACAAAAAGAAACAAGTCAAAATGCTCAACAAAATATTGCATTTACTTTAAGCACTTAAATTGCTAGACATGCTCAAAGTGATATTTGTACAGTTTTACCCTTGGACCTTCAGAACCAGGCTCTCCTCTTGACCCAGGTGGCCCAACTTCACCCTAGAAAACACATTCAGAATTACTACTCTCGTACATTTATGACAATTATTTGTTGTTTTAACCTTGCCTAAAATTTTAGGCTTATATTAAAATTTTAATGATCATGGTAAAATTTAAATTTCAGATCATGCATCAGAAGTGGAAAGCCAGAAATTCTAATTATAAATTCAAACTGAATCATAGGCCTTTATGCAGAGGTGCGTGTTAAAAGGAAAATTGGGCAATTCAGCAGTTACAATACAAAAACCCCAAATGGACCCGATTTTCATTTGCCAACACATGTAAATCAATGCAGAATCAAAAGATTTAATGTCAACTTCATTTTAATTTTACCTCATATAAGAAAATTAGTTTCATAAGCTCAAAGGGGCAGAGAATAATCTTGAGTGGTGTTGGGTGGAAGGTCTGTTCTGGCCCTGACCAATATGCGGTGGTATTGGAGCCAATGAAACTAAATATGTGAAGGGTGATGGAGGGGGCATGTAACACACTGTTGTTGCCACACCAGCCATTTTGTCTAACGCCAAGACAAACTACTACTTCAATGCACCTCATCCACTTTACAACAACACAGTGCTCAGAAGTCCAACATTTCTTCTTATTATGAAGGGCCAATTACATTTAATGACTCATTCAACCAATTTAGAACTTTTTTTTTAAAAGAAACAAGTCATCAGGTCTGATTGAAAACTTTACAAAGAGGTGGATTATATTTAGTGGAGATAGAATAAAGTATTTTTGACAGTGTGGTGATATACATCACTGTAAGTACACAAAGGGTTAAAAGGACACATCACACATGCTCAGTCTCTTTCCAGTGGAGACTCTCAGTGAGTACAGACACAGGGTTGATTGAACATCACTCCCACCACGTGGATTGTAGCCCGACTGGTTAGTCAGTCTGAGTAGCTATAGCAGGATTAACAGTAGCGTCGAATCCAAGTAGGAGAATTGTTAATAGTTCAATAAACGTGTTGAAGCTATCTCCAAGTCTGAACCTTCCTTTGTCAGAGTGCACATCAAGGAAGCAGCTTATGCTACGCCAAGAGCATAACAAAACATGGTTCCAGAAGTGGACTGTTAAATCCACATAGTTTCAACTCAGCGAACAGTGACAACCAGCAACAAAAGCCACGCAAGATAATGTTCGGGATTCCGATTCCACAGCAGCTCCAGTACCAAGCCAATCTCAGTGAAAACTGGCGTTGGTTCCGGCAGAGATTTGAGATCTACCTGGTAGCGTGCGATCTAGATGGCATGGCGGATGCAGAGAAAATAAAGCATCTATTTACCATCGCAGGTCCAGAAGCAGCTGAAATCTTCAAGACCTTCAAATACTCGAAGGGGCAAAACAAGAGCGACTTCCAGGCACTCCTGGACAAATTCCAAGAATTCTACGAGGAAAATACAAGGAACAAAGGTAAAAGAGGCGCCAAAACTCACCGCGAGGTAGGCTTGCAGCAATGAATGGCAGTTTTGAATTGCACCACCTTGGAAAAGGTGCTGCACATGCGCAGTTGCACGAAGAGCACACAGAACGGGAAGGTCCGTTTGCGCATACGTGAGAAGTCGCGCATGCGCAATTGAGAACAAGGCCCCAAGTAAAGGATCTGCGCATGTGCAATTGCTTCCTACACACTACGTCACACGCTTCGTGACATCAGAGGCCCCGGCCCATGCCCACTTAAAGGGGAAATGTCCCAAAACACGGAAAACAAATTAAAGCCTCAAAACCAGATTCTTTCACCTGGAACGACAGCACAATGCCTGAAATTTGACCAGTAGCTGAAAGTAACCTCCACAGAACCCTGCAACAAGCAGGAAGCACCACCCAAAGAGATGGCACAGTCCTTGAAGACTATGACTCAGACCTTGAATTCTTCTTTGGACGTCGTGAGCCCAATGGCAGCTCCGACACAAAACATGATGATATGGTCCTAGAAGACAATGACTCAGACAAAGCTTTCACCTTGGGAGGCTACCCCAGTACCAAATCCGAACTGCAACTAGACGTGTTGCACATTGATGACCCCGATGACAAGTTCTTTGGATTCGGGAATCTTCAGCCCAGCATATATGACATCTCGACTCGTGAGTGCAGGATGACGCTGCGGCCTGAAACCAAGAGACAGAGAGCGGTACAAGCCCACAGAGAGCGGCCTGCTGCCACACAGAGAGTGATCCACGCACCGTGAAGGGTCCCCGACTCCAAACAGAGAGTGGTCCATGCACCACAAAGTGTCCCAGCCTCCACACAGAACGCGATGAAAGACTTCACAGCGAGACAACGGCACATCTCCACACAAGTGACTCCAGTGACACAAGCCTCCACAGCGAGCTTGTTGACAGCCACCATGATAGAAGCAATGCAAGACTCTAAAGCGCAGTCCTTGCATGAACAAGACCATGAGGGTCTAGCAACCTCCTCTGAGCAACCAGCAGCAGATGATGCAAGTCTGTCAAGCTCAAGTGAACAACAGAAAGCCGATGACAGTCTGCCACGCTCAAGTGTACAGCAAGCAGACTATGACAGTCTACCCAGATTATTTGAGCCACGAGAAGAAGACTGACGGCCTACCCAGCTCAAGTGAATGACAAGAAGACACTGAGGCTCTATCCACTGTATGTGCGACAAGTGACGGTAGCATCCCACTTCCCATACCAGATGTGCAACGTGACAGACCTCAGCTAGTGTGTACAGAAGCACTCGACAATCACAGTGAGACTACTGGTGACTCCGGTGACACCACGTTACTTCAACTCTCATTCGCTCGAGCCTCTCCGCAAGCAAATGCATTCCTGACTGAAATGACTCCAGACGTGGAGCATCAAGAAGCCAAAACTGACTCAGGTGAAACAGACCAGACGCTTGACAGGGAGCATCGACAAACCAAAACTGACTCAGGTGGAACAGACCAGATTCCAGACGGGGAGCATCCACAAGCCAAAGCAGATTCAAGTAAGCCGGACATGACTCCAGATGGGGAGCGCTGCAAACTCAGTGACGGCACGCTCAAGGAGACAGCAGATGCCACAAAGCACGCAAACACGAGTAACTGTGTGAAGGACTCATATTATCCACAGAGTGTGGTCCTTGAGCGCAGAAAATATGACAACAAAACCAACCAACACAACAACAACATCAAAGACAATAGCAAGAAGCGTGCCAAAGGCAACAATGTCGACAACAAGCACGAAAAACACAACGCCACTGGAACAACGACTGGTACGACACGGTACAACTCGGGACACTGTTACTGCTCAGCTCAGTACAATGACATGCCATGGCAGGACGATGCATCTTACCAATTCACGTTTGCTGCACTACCAACAGGCAACCTGGCTTTCAGGACAGATGCCATCAAGAATTACCACCACAAGCATCGAAAGAACAAAAAAAAAGAGTCCAAATCCGATAACGAAGTGATTTGACCACTTCTTGGTTCCTTCAGCGCAGGGACACTGATGGCGTTTACAATGCCACCATCAACATCACCAAACAAGAAAGCCACTCGACCATAATAATTAATGAACTTTGGACTCATGCATATGATTTGGACTTATTGTTTAATGATCACTGTTATCAAAACTTGTACAGAGTATCACTCATCTACATAGTGTGTTCAATTTTCTTTAACACTGTACAGAAAATATGTAACATGAAAAAAGGGGGGATATGGTGATATCCATCACTGTAAGTTCACAAAGGGTTAATGTACATACACTACACCTATGCTGGACACTAGAGGGAACACCAGAGACATGACACACAGACAGTCAGCCAATAGGCCAGTAAGATAGGACACGACCAATGGGCATTCACGATACACACAGAGGTGACACTACCACAGGAGGGCATTACACCAACCGATATAAAAGGACACATCAAACATGCTCAGTCTCTTTCCAGTGGAGACTCTCAGTGAGTACAGACACAGGGTTGATTGAACATCACTCCCACCACGTGGATTGTAGCCCGACTGGTTAGTCAGTCTGAGTAGCTATAGCAGGATTAACAGTAGCGTCGAATCCAAGTAGGAGAATTGTTAATAGTTTAATAAATGTGTTAAAGCTATCTCCGGATGGCGGGCGGGAGGCGGCCGCACAATGGAGGGCTCCCCTTCGGGAACGGCATTTTCGGGGCTTTAAGCCCGGTCCCAGGGTCCACGGAGGCAGCAAAAGCAGGAAGAAACAGTGAAGGCACTGTGAAGAAAAACGTCGAGGGTAAGCAAAAAATCGTCTGTAAAGAAAACAGCTGAAGGTCCGCCGGGGAGTGGAAAGGTCACCGCGGGGTCACCAAGGAAAATGGAGGCCGGAGCACCAGGGGAGGCCGCATTGCTTACGGCTGAAGAAATAACTAAGGTGATGGCTGCGGAATTCGAAAAGCAGTTCACAAGATACATGGAGACAATGAGGAAGGAGATGAGAGAGGTTTTGAGTACGCTGGTGGAGGAGGCGATTCCCCCGGTGACGACGGCGGTGGCGAGCGCAGTGGCGGAGGTGCGAGAGCAAGGGGAGGCACTGAAGGAAGTGGAGGAGACGTTATTGCAGCACGGTGATCAACTTGCCTCGATGGGGAAGGAGATGCGGAAGGTGATGGACATTAACAAGGATCTGCGAGGAAAAATGGAAGAACTGGAAAACAGATCCAGGCGACAGAATTTAAGGATTGTGGGGCTGCCCGAAGGAGTTGAAGGACCGAGGCCGACTGAGTATTTTGCCGCGATGCTGGCGAAACTATTGGGGGAGGGGGAGGATCCCTCCCGATATGAACTGGATCGGGCTCATCGGTCATGGAGGTCTGTACCAAAGGCGAGTGAGCCGCCAAGGGTAGTGACTCTGTGCTTCCGTAGGTACAGTGTGAAGGAGAAGGTCCTGAGCTGGGCCAAGCAGAAGCGGGTGGTGCAGTGGGCTGGAGCTGGTATCCGTGTATACCAGGACTTTACGGTGGAGCTGGCGAGGAGGCGGGCTGCCTTCAACCGGGTGAAGAGGGCACTGTACATTAGCAAGGTGCAGTGCGGCATTGTATATCCAGCGAAGCTGAGGGTGACTTACAAGCTCAGGGACTTTTATTTTGGAACGGCGGAAGCAGCGGAGGAGTTTGCAAAGGCAGAAGGACTGTGGCAGAACTGAGAAATTGAGAAATGGCCAAGTGCCGATGTGACCTCATGACTGACTGTATTTTCTTTTTTTTTGTTTCACTGCGTGCGGGTGTATGGGCTAAAGGAGCCAATGTTGTATATATTTGGACAAGGGAAGTGATGGGACTTTCACTCAAAATGAGGACTCTTTGGGGTGTAGGTGGATATGCGGGGTTTGTGTGCTAAAAGGGGATTTCTGGGCTTTCCTAGGTCTGGGCAAGGGGGAAAGGGACCTGGGCGGGGGCCTCCACGCTGGCCGGTTTAAGCCGGCCAGTGAACGGGAGTGAGGTGGGGGGAGGGGCTGCGGCCATCGGAGCCTGGCAGAACAGGGTCCAAGTCGTCTAGCCGGAGTGGAAAGTTGTGGGGGAAGGAACCGAGGTTGTGGGGAGGAGTTTTACAAGAGGCAGTGGACGGGAGGAGCTGGAGACTGGGGGGAGGGGGGCGGGGGTGTGTACAACTCTTGGGTATCATGTACGGTACTCTTTCAGAGGTTGGATGGCATTGAGTGTAGGGGGGAGGGGGAGTGGACTCTATAGATCAATGGTGACCATGGGCGGTCCCGGACTCCTTTTTTTTTTCTCTTTTGTTTTTTGTTTTCACCGTGGGAGGGTTTGTTTTATGGGATGCATATATTGACAGGTGGGCCGTTGTTTGAGGTGGTGGGAGGATGGTATTGTTGGTATTGTTAAGGGGATTGATTTTGTATTTGTTACCGTTTACTGTTTGTGGGTGGAGTGTAAATTTTGAAGGAAAATGTGAAAATGGAGAATAAAAACATTTATTAAAAAAAATCTATCTCCAAGTCTGAACCTTCCTTTGTCAAAGTGCATATCAAGGAAGCAGCTTATGCTACAACAAGAGCATAACAAAACAAACAGTCTTCTACTTACAGCTTCTCCCCTTGTACCAGGAAGTCCTTCAAATCCAAGCTGGCCCTTGGGAATAAAGTAAAAGATATAGGCGTAACTTATTGACCAGCAGTGAGCATGGGGAAGAGAGCATAGAGAAGAGACAATTAATCCAAATAGACAGGCCGCTAACTATCTAGAAATGAAAATGCAATGTGCTAACTTACTGACCCAGTTAACTTCATACATGGATTGAGAAATTGGCAACACCTTTTAGTTCTGGGTCCGCAATATACAAAGTAAAACAATCAAATTGTTACGAACCCAGCTGCTGTTAAGAGTGAAACCTGGCTTGATGGACCTAACCATTTTTTTAGCAGCCTGGAAGAAAGTTACTGAACAAATTCTCAGACGTCTGCGACAAACTTTTATACAAGAATAAAATATTTATTAAAACAAGAAGAGTGAACTATATTACACCAGTCAAAAAAGGTTGGAAAGGTCATGGGCGGGATTCTCCAATAATGGGGCTATGTCCCCACGCCGGCATGAAAAGCGGCGCCAACCACTCTGCCGCCAACGGTCCCCGATAATGGGGATTTCTCCCCATCCTAGGGGGCTAGGTCGGCACCGGAGTGGTCCCCACAGCTCCAGCCGGCGTAGAACGGCTGGCGTGATTCCGCGCAGGCACACTACAGCCGGCGTGATTCTGCGCATGCGGGGAGGTTCCCGTCTCTGCGCAGGCCCCCGGGCAATATGGCGGAGACCCATAGGGGCCCGGCGTGGAGGAACATAGGCCTGCCGATTGGTAGGCCCCGATCGCGGGCCAGGCCACCGTGGGCTCCCCTCTCCGGGGTCGGATGCCCCCGCCCCCCCCCCCCCCTCCAAAACGGCCCCCACAGACACACCTTCCAGGTTCCACGCTAGCGGGACTCAGCCGAACTCGGCGGCCACTCAGCCCATCAGGGCCAGAAGAATCGCTGGGGGGGGGGGGCGCTTTCAACAGCCCCCGACCGGCGCGGCGGATATCCTGCGGGCACCCAAGAGTAGGCGGGGGAGAATCGTGAAGCCGGTGTCGGGGGCGATTTTCGCATCCCCCTGGGGATTCTCCGACCTGGCGTGGGGTCGGAGAATCCCGGCCCATAAACCCAAGAAAACCATTTAAATTCCCGCTATTCCTTTCCAGCATCAATGTCTTTACAGATGAATAAACCAGTGAAGATTTACCACTGGCTTAACACACAAAGGCTTGTTGCTTGCAACAAACACAGTTTCACATGCCTTTCTTTCGCTGAATTCCTGAGCATTCACTTGATGCTTCTCACCCAAGACACTCGAAACACACTGTTTCTTTAATTGCACAGCAAACAAATGAGTTGCCTAAACTCATTCTTCCTGTAGAACTTCTGCTAAACTAATCTAAACTAAATGCCTCTGGATCACCATTAGGCAACAGTAAAACCTTTATGCTTTTTTTGTTGTTTCACTGAAAAAAGGTGCAAAGGAGATTTACCAGGATGTTACCTGGAATGGAGAGTAGGTCTTAAGAGGAAAGGTTGAGGGTGCTAGGCCTTTTCTCATTAGAGCGGAGAAGGATGAGGGGCGACTTGACAGAGGTTTATAAGATGATCAGGGGAATAGATAGAGTAGACAGTCAGAGACTTTTTCCCCGGGTAGAACAAACCATTACAAGGGGACATAAATTTAAGGTGAATGGTCGAAGGTATAGGAGAGATGTCAGAGGTAGATTCTTTACCCAGAGAGTAGTGTGATGGAGTGTAGATTAACTTGTTCTTAATCTAGGACAAAAGTTTGGCATAACATTGTGTGCCGAAAGGCCTGTTCTGTGCTGTATTTTCTATGTTCTATGAATGTTCAGCTCATTTTAATCCATCTCTTTACCTGCAGGGGTTGCAAAACCTCATTAAAATTCTAAATACACGAACAAATCCAAAATACCTGAAACTTTTAGCCATCAATCCATCCAGACACCAAGGTTCAAAACCTAAATGAAACTGAAATCTTTTTTTAACCTTTCTTAACATACAAGTAAATATTATATATATATATAAATTCAACTTAAAGGACTGTATTATGCCCGGCGTGCATCCGGGCAAATAGTGGGAAAGGCTAAAATTGAGATTCGCGGCGGATACGAACCAGTTTGCAATTCGCCC
Source organism: Scyliorhinus torazame (assembly GCF_047496885.1). Classification (NCBI taxonomy): domain Eukaryota; kingdom Metazoa; phylum Chordata; class Chondrichthyes; order Carcharhiniformes; family Scyliorhinidae; genus Scyliorhinus; species Scyliorhinus torazame. Next base: position 67,373,099 of record NC_092728.1, read on the forward strand.
GGCCCGCCCCCAATGGCGAGTTCACAATCTCACCTGAAGATGGCGAGAATATCATTAACCCTCATTTTCATTCATTTCAATCTCATTAGCGAGATTGAAGTCGAATGCAGTGGCCTCTCGTGAACTACCCGACTCGCCAGCGAGAAATCATGCAGCCGTTGTTTAGTACTCCTTTTTAAAAATGTAAACTGGTGCGATGGCATCTGAGGGGAAGTGAGGAGGCCCTGTTTAGGCCCTGCCCCTCCAGCTGGCACACTGAAGTTGCACAGGGTGCTCTTTAATCAGGCAAGAAATGGTATGTGAGCAGCTGGTGAGTTTCACACAGCTTTTCTCGCCTGATCCAGCACTCGGTGCAGTTTTGGGAAAATTCTGCCCCATGTGTTTGGAGCTCCCAAAAATGGCAGGTGCTCTATGTCTCTGGCAGTGCATTTGTTGCTGTTTAAATTTTGGAGCATTTACAGGCACTTCTCACATATTCACTCTACTCTTGCCCTCCCCCTATGGTACATTGTTTCATTCAGTTTTGGCACTTTCCCTTATTTTTCTGTCCGTGATTGTCACCATACTTCCTCCACACTCTCCATTTTACAGCAGGTTATGAACAGACCGATGGTTTAATATTCCAGTGGCCTCATGGGGCTAACAGTGTCATTGCAGTAAACCATCAGCCACTCAGCTCAATGTAACCATCCTTCTCCAAATGAGAGCTTTTTCGCTTTAGAGAGCAGAAAGTAAGAGAAGAAAAGACCTGCTATGAATTGTACCTGGGAATAAAACCGAGAAGGCATATCTCATATAAAAGGTAGTAGAAAAATACACCAGGTGGGAATTTGTGCCCCTTCCCACTGGCGGGATCTTCCGATGCTGCCAAAGGTGACGGCACCCCCCACCCTCCCCCACCTCTTCACATGGCAGGTTCCCCGGCGGGGGCATGGGCCAGCCACGCAAAACACAGTAGACATCGGAGGGACTGGAAGAATGATGCGGCGAATGATGAGCCGCCTCCGCAGCTGGAAAACATGTCGCGTGGAGGCCGGAACATTCCACCCATCAATTATTTTTCAATAAATCATCCACACAGTTCAATTAAAATTTACAAAATACTTTTCCAAAGCCATACCTGATGCCCCCTCCTTCCTTCAAGCCCCCTTCTTCCATTTATGCCTTGTGGTCCCTGAAACAAGACTTGTACTTCAGATGTTTGGCTTTAACAACTAAAAATAACATTCCGCATGGACATTTGATTGAAGGGAGATTTCTTTTGAAAATTGAGCTTAAATATTCAGATCTACCTTTAGAAAAGAAGCAATCATTGGCAGTTACTATACCTGAGGGCCCCTAGGGCCAGGTAACCCTGGCAACCCAATCTCCCCCTGTTGAAAACAGAAGGAAAGTAAATATGAGCCTGTCTGTTCAAAGTACTATCTTATTGAAGTTCTGTCGTAACCCTGTGGGCAACATAATGACTATGACAAAAGGTGAAACCATAAAAAACACAGCCTCATTATCAGTAAGGTAAAGACAGAATAATCGCTACAAGTATGGCCGGGGAACTGCCTGTATAGGAATTAGAAGGAAGATAAACCAGTTAGTATAGGATGGATGAATGGCCAGCTGAAGCAAAGGATTTTCAGAGGTTTTCAATAACAGGGTGGAAGGAGGTAGGTAGGGAGCTCCAGAAGACAAGGATCAGTGACTAAAAGGTTTGATTTTTGCAAAGTGGAGGAGTTCCGCAGATATATTAAAAATGGCGGGTGGGACTGGGTTACGAGATTCTTGGCTCAATTTCCAGCATGCCCAGTGTTTGGCAGCATGGAATACGGGTGCGGGCTGATGAACAGAGCAAGCCCACACTCTGCACCCCTAACCTGGCCAGCTCCTTTGTACAAAGAGGCAACTCCTAGCCCCCCGCAATATTTGTAGAGTCGGGCCTGCTTTTCAAGGACTCGTGGCCACTCTGAGGTATTATGAACCATAGTCTGGGTGAGGGAATGTTTTGAAAGGTCAGTCCCCTGTGCTAATCTATACCCCACCACCCACCTCCAGCAAGATAAAGAGTAGTACATCAAGCAATATTTTCCCCTGGGTGCAACTGTTTCAACAAATAATGGATGGCTGGGCCCCCAGCCAAGCCACTCTTTATCTTAGATCTATTTTGACAATTGCACAATATTTAATTAATTTAATGAAGAGATGTCAATTCTGCTATTGATATTTTAATGGTCTGGATGATTGACACTTTTAGTAAAAGTGTACTTTTAAAAGAAAGTTTTGAATAAAAGACTGTTTCCAAAAACTTTTCCACAATGCAATTGTTATCATAAGATCCATTGGTTCCATAGAGAGCTTATGCTGCATTAATAGACTTAGAATTGCCGTATGTTGGCATAGTGAGTGTGAGGGGCCATGGAGGGTGGATAGAGGGGCATTAGCATGCATGGAAGAGACATGGGGAGTGTATGGACTGGGTGAGGGGGGGGGGGGGGTGGAAAGTGAGGGGTGATTTCTAGAGGGTCTAATATTAAATAAAACAACTGGGATAAAGTCCCAGAGTACCGAGGCAAGCCTTTTAATCAACCTGCCTTAGCATGGCGGTGGTGTAGTGTTATTATCTCTGGACTAGTAATCCAGAAACTAGGGGTAATGCTGTAAGATAGAAACCTGGTTCAAAGCTCACCACAGCAGAAGGTAAAATGCAAATTGAATAAATTCTAGAATTAAAAGTCAAATAATGACCATGAAACAATTGTTGTAAAACCAATTTGGTCACTAATGTCCTTCACGGAAGGAAATTTTTGTTTCTAACCTTGTCTCTCCCAAAAGGACGTTAATGAACGAGATATGTTTTTTTACAACAATGGTTTCACGATCATCATTAGACTTTTAAGTCCAGATTATTTTATTGAATTCAAATTTCACCATCTTGTATGGTGGGATTCGAACACAGGTCTCCAGAACATTACTGTAGGTTTCTGGATTACTAGTCTGGCGACAATGCTACTTCTCCACTGCCTGTCCGTCAGCCCTCAGCAATGTGGTTGACTCTTAAATGCCTCTGAAATGACTTACTTCAAGAACCATTAGGGGTGGGCAATAAATGCCGACTCAACCAGCATCACCCACATCCCATGAATGGATATTCGAAAAAATCAAACAGCCCCCACTGGCTGCCTACGAACTATTTCTGAAGGCAGTGGCCCAACTCCAGTTTACACCTGGCCACTCCCAACCCCAAAACAAAACTCCCACCCTTGCAGGTACGGTCTCCCGAGGTAGATGCGCTGAGCTGGGGAATTTCCTGATCCCCCGCTATCAGACCCTAGGATGAAAGTCCAGCCTGAAATGAGGAATCACGGATAGTGAAATGGAGGAAGGGTGGATCTGTAATGACACTTAGCTGAGCAAAGAACCTTGTCAAACTAAGAGAAGTCACTTCATTAGCCTTGAATAGCTGTTCTAGAAACCATGTGGTTACAAAAATCCCCTGGAGATTTTCATCAAACCATGCCTATTGTTGAACACTTGGCATCTTCCATATTCTGGCTAAAAAGCACCTATCCAGACTTCAATTCGGCATCATCTTGCTTAAAATGTGCACAGGTGGCCAACAGATGGCAGAGCAGCACCAAACTGGTTCTGGAATTACTTCCAAACGTTTAATGTATTTTTGAAGAGTGTTTCCTGTAGACATCATGTGTCATGTCTTTTATTGTATTCAACTAATTTGCAGATATAAACTGTAGCATCCGCCTCAAATTGGCTGCCTTAGATTTTATATTTTAACGTAGAGACTAAAATTTCTGATTAAACTTTTGGGAATGTCTGTCTGCCAGAAATTATCAGGTGAAGGAAGCTTTAAAAAACCACAGCTGGACGTAGAAATCAAGCACCGGAGGAGGTCATTTATAAGCCATTCTGGCGCTGCCTCAGAACTGTTCTCCTGCTCTTTCCCCATATCCTCCAACATATTTTTCCTTCAAATGTTATGCTCCTTGTATTCATTCTAATTTTGTTCACAAACGAGTAGAAATGACCTCTCATCCTTTCCCCTCTCAAACCCTTCTTCTGTCATAGCTTAATTTGCTGCTGAAGTCTTGAAACTATCACCCACACTGGCCTCTGTTATCAGGATTACTCTCTAATTTCACAGCCTCTGGATCAAAGACCTAAATATTGGTCAGAACGGATAACAATTATTGCAAGTCTGACAGTAGCATAGAGCATAGTCAAATATACATGAACACCAATTAATGCAAAGACAACAATGAATGTCTTGTGTACCTCAGAGCCATTCACACCTGGCACACCCCTGTGTCCTGGAGGTCCTTCTTTGCCCTATAGATAAAAAATAAACATGACGATTCTGGAATATTTTAAAGTAAGATACCGGGAAGGATTCTCTGCTGCCTGCCACCAATAGCACCACCAGTAGCAGAGTTCCTGAGGCGGCGGGGAATCCCGTGTCGAGCAACAAAATGGGATTGGTGCCGATCCCGTTCTGATGCTCTGGTTCCCCCCGCCGGCAGCGGCAATGAGCTACACGCTCGCACTAATGGGAGGATGGGAATGGGTCATTTTTATACTTTCGCATCTGATTAATGGGCTGGACACATGGGGCAGGATTTTCTGATCCCCCCGCCGGGTCAGAGAATCGCCGGGGGAGGGGGCAATGTGAATCCCACCCCGCCGCTCTGATGCTGGCTGCCGAATACTCTGGCGACGTTTTTTTGGCGGGGATCGCGCCGCGCCGGTCGGGGGCCGTTGGCAGTGGCTCCTCCGGCGATTCTCCGGGCCCCGATGGGCCGAGCGGCTGGCTGTTTTCGGCCAGTCCCGCCGGCGTGAATTACACAAGGTCTGTGCCAGCGGGACCTGGCTCTGAGGGCGGCCTGCGGAGTCCTCGGGGGGCGCGGGGCGATCTGGCACCGGGGGGACCCCCACGGTGGCCTGGCCGCGATCGGGGCCCACCAATCTGTGGGCGGGCCTGTGCCGTGGGGGCACCCTTTCCCTCCGCGCCGGCCTGTGTAAAGCTCCACCATGGCCGGCGCGGAGAAGAAACTCCCTGCGCATGTGCAGGAATCACGGCATGCGCCAACTCGCACTGGCCGGCGGAGGCCCTTCGGCACCGGTTGGCACGGCGCCAATCATTCCAGCGCCGGCCTAGCCCCCGAAGATGCGGAGGATTCCGGCCCGCCCGCCGGAGACCGGAGAATCCCGCCCATGATTCTCCATGCCTTTGTAATGCTCCGTCTCTCTGGGACAGGATTCAGGCGGGCATGGATTGGTACAAGTCTTTTTCAGTATGGCTCTGATGTGGTGACTCAAGGGCTAAGTATTTAACATGGGTGCCCCCAAAGTCCATTGGAGGATCTCTCCCTCCCCCTAATGCAAACCCTGTCCACCCCACTCCCAGGTCTCCCATCAGACCCCATCATCAGACCCTCCCCATCAGCTCCCCCATCAGAGACCCATATCAGAGACTCCCCAGATCAGAGACCTCTCCATATCAGAGACCCCCTCGTATCAGAGACCCCCCGTATCAGAGATCCCCCATATCAGAGATCCTCCATATCAGAGACTCCCCATATCAGAAATCCTCCATATCAGAGACCCACCCGTATCAGAGACCCCCCCCCGTATCAGAGATCCCCCATATCAGAGGCCCCCCATATCAGAGACCCCCCTCTTATCAGAGATTCCCCATATCAGAGATCCCCCATATCAGAGACCTCCCCCCCATATTAGTGACCTCTGCGATCAGTCACCCCTGCTTGGAAGCTGAAGGGCTTTAAAACCCCTCAGATCATTTTATCTGCGAGGCTTCTATTCACTTTCAAAGAGAAATAGCTTTAAGTAGGCAGCAATTGACAGGGTAATAGCTTACAGACAGCCAGGTGTCTGAATTCTTCATTTTCATTTCCTTTCATGTTTCATGCATCACGAGTACCCTGGGTGAGATTCTCTGTCGGCGGGATCCTCTGCTTCGCCGGCAGTGCACTCAAGCCCGCGAATTTCTCAATGGCCTGGGGTGCCCACAATGGGAAACCCCATTGGCCGGTTGCGGGACAGAAGATCCCGCTACCAGCTGGGACAGAATTCCGCTTCTTGTGTTTATAAACGTCTAGGAGCTAAGTGCTTTCATTACTCTTTTTCTCAGCAGAAAGCTGTGAACTGCTTTTGATGTGGTGATGGCCTGTTAATCATAGCTAGATTATGGTCAGGGGGTCTCTGGTATGGGGGTCTCTGATGGGACAGCCTATGCTGGCGAATCTCTGATAGGAGTGTGATGGAGTCTCTACTATGGAGGTCTCTGAAATGGGGGGTATCTGATATGGGGGTCTGATGGGAGATTTGATGGGGGCAGCGAATCAACCTCATGCGTGTGTGCTGTGGGGGCAGGTGATCCAGCAATTCCTGTGGTGGGGGAGATGATTGGGGGGGGGGGAGGGAGAGGATACCCCTACTTGTCAGCAGGTGGAGGCAGGATTTACGATGTGTGGGGGCAGGGGGTAAACCGCTGGACCTCAGTATCTGGCCGCTCACTCGAAATGGTGGCCCGATAGCGGGATTGAGAACGGAATCTCTTGAGCTTCCTGTCACGCATGAATGTGCCTGGTGAATGAGAGTGAATTGCTCCAGGGTGCCGCTGCTTGAGCTATCGCAGACCAGGTGCGATTCTACGTTGGTGGGAGAACGTAGGGCTGGATTCACTGTTTATGAGCCTACATGCGGAGGATCTGTGGCATTTTACGTCAAAACAATTGGCGCTGCCCCCTCACCAATCCTGCGACCGGTGAGGGACTAGCAGCCACACCGCGTAATTATGATTTCCTAATCCAAAACACACATACTTAATAGTTGGCATATTTATTTCCTCGATATGCATAAATGTACACACCATCAGCCCTGGCAGTCCTGGTGCTCCTATTAATCCAAACTCTCCCTGAAAAACAAATTTAAATTAAATAGTCATCATTAGAGCTGATTAGCACAGAAATATTTAAGGCATCCAATCAATTAATGTTTTATAATTTTGTTACCAGTTTCCCTAGAACCAACTTTTGAGTACAGGAAACCACATTAAATTGAACCCTAAACATTTTATAAACATATAAAGTGTAAGTTAGGTAAGAAGGATAATGTTCGGCCTATTAAGGCATCAAAGAAAATCCTATTATAGAGACAGAAGACATAATAAGTATTTGCATCTGTCTTCACAAATACGCTAAGGCTGGGGTTTTTCAGCCCCCCTTCTCTTTACCGCTGCGACGGATTTCCCACGGTGGATCCAGCGAGCTATTGGCCTCCAGCATTATCATCAAGGCCCACTAAAGTCAATGGCAATTTGCGTGTCTCATGATCCCCGCCGCTGGGGAACCCGCCTCAGAAACTGTCTTTGACGAGACCGAAAGATCCCGCCAGCGGGAATGGCCGTGCGATCTGGCTGGAATGCATCCTAGGCTCTCTAAATAAGCAACAGCAGAAATAGTAGAAGCATTTGCCACTATCTTGCGACCTTTTTTTGCATATGGGACTAGCACCGGAAGGGCTGAAAGGGCTATTGTTATACCATGATTCAAGAAGGAGGAAGGGGTAAACCAGAAAACTACAAGCCAGTCAATCTGGCATTGGTTGGAAAAGTTGTGATTGTTCTCCGCAGAACAGATAGGGTTAAGAGGGGACCTAATGGAGGTTTGCAAGATGATGAGAGGTTTTGATCGAGTAGACAGAGAAAAACTGTTCCCTCTGATGAGAGGCTCAATAGCCAGAAGTCGTAGGTTTAAAATGATTGCAAAAGATCCAGAAGGAGGATGAGAAAGAATTCTCTCACTCCAAATTGACAGGATCTGGGACACTCTACCAGTTTAATCTGATTCCACCAATAATTTAAAAAAGGAGTTGGACAGGAATTTGAGGATGAAGAATTGAGAGGGTTGCGGAAAAAAAGCCGATAGTGTGTGTGACAAAGCATGAATGCTCTTTCAAAGATCCAGCACAAGGTCAGTGTGTCGATTGGCATCCTGAACTTTTAATTTCTATATTATACGTGGATTATGGATGACTATGGCTTATTATCCAGCCTTTTTGACACACTTAAGAACAAGGCAGGGAGCCCTTCTGCATTGCGGTAATCCACAAGAACCGGATGTCCCCAAGTCGGAACCACCAGCCGCTGCCAGTGCACAGCATTGATCTGGGCGATGAGTGGTGTGCCACCCTAACGGTCAATCGATCACAGATCACATTTCGCCTGGACACTGGTGCCTCCGCCAATCTCCTCGCATGGTCAGCCTTCCAGACCTTGAAGGTTAAACCACCGATTCTGCCATCCCACTGTCAGCTGGTTGACTACAATGGAAACGTCATCCCGGCCACAGGGTCCTGCCAGCTCAATATTACACACATACTCAGGTGCACTCAGTACACATTTCTATTTATTAGCATGTAGGCACATATCCCTGTGAAAGGGGGGGATGTCATGATATCCACATCAACATATCATGGTGCAATCGCACACACACTGATGGACAGGCAATTGGACCAACCAGCACACACATAACATCGCAGCCAATCACCAGTGAGAGCACACGCACTATAAAACAGGGAACACCACAGTTCCTGCTCATTCTACCAGGAGATAGCTCAGAGCACTGAGCTCACAGTGTGCCACTCAGACATAGACCATGTGCTGAGTGCCTCACTAAGATAGTGATAGGGCTGGGTCCACAGGTTAGCTGGTGAAGCACGTACCCAAGCCAGCAGTTAGTTGTTACTATTGTTTAGACAATAAAACAGAGTTGTACCATCTACAGCCGTGTTGGATCATTTGTGCATCAGGACACCCAACACGACAAGTAGCTCCTCCAATCTGAATTGACCACCGACAAAATGGCTAAGGGGGTGGGAATTCAACTGGCAAACTAGCACACTGGCCAGGGGTGTAAAATTACCGACCCATCTGCCTTTGTACTCACCCCCATATTGAGGCAATAAATCCTGGCTCAGGTCTCTGGACTGAGGCTTAATTCCACACTTTGACTCCGTGGCAAGAGCTAGCGCTGGGCCAAGGCTTGGACTTAAGCCTCAAAACATACATTTAATTCACAAAATAGACTTCCCAGAGGGATGATGCTTTTTAAGTTAAATGCTACAATCAGAAATATGTCAGTTTAGCAGCTTTAAATAAAGTTACTGGAATAACATTCTCATTTTGGAAGATACATGCAATAAACGTATCAAAGAACAAAGAACAATACAGCATCAGGAACAGGCACTTCGGCCCTCCAAGCTTCATGATACCACACTTGGTCAAAACCCTAAAGAAAGAATTGATACTCACCGGGGGGCCTCTGGGTCCCTGTGATCCTGGCATTCCTTTCAAACCCTTGATACCCTGAAATCATTACAATATGGTATTCGATCAATGCTTAGAATAGATACAATTTAGGCTGCTAAACTATTAGTGTTGATTTGTCAGAACCCATTCAAGCACAGACAACATATACAAGTGTTGCGGTTCAATGCTACAGTTAATGTATAAATAGTAGCCACTCTATGAATGTCAATGTCCTTTTAAAAACAGTGACTGCGATGGCTAGTTACAATTATCCACTACTGTCGACAGGAGGCTGGCTCCTTGCACTGCTGCGTATGGGAAAATGGCAAAAGAGTGCTGATTTATAGGGAGAAAGAGAAACTGTAAATTATAAATACTGCTTCGTAATCATGAATCACAGAAAGTAGAAAAATTATAATCTGAGAGCACAGAATTACGTAGAATCTACAGCACACGACCTGTTGGTGTTAAACGGCCACATGTATTTCCTCGAACCACCTCTTCCCACAAGTCTCCCCTTAAATATGTCACTGCTATCTACTTCCACCACTCCATGTGTGGTAGCAAGTTCCAAATTATCAACATCCTGTCAAACAGTTTCCCCTAAATTATTTCCACGTTCTGTCCGTGATTCACCTCCGTTATACCACTTTGTTCTGGGTTCACATACAGCAGAAAGGTTTCCTCCCATTCGCACTCTCCAGTCTCTTCATCACGTTCAAGATCTCTATCAGGTCTCCTCTTAGTTTCCTCCGGAGAAAATAACAGCAACTGGCTCAATCTTTCTTGATCTTTGCATTCTCTCAATTCTAGTAATTGCCGCGTGAATCTTTCTCGAATGCTTCCTTTTGTAGTATGGAGACTGGAACTACCTACAGTCCTCAAACTGTGATCTGACAGGGTGAGATTGAATGGCCTGAAAAGTCTGAAAAGCAGTTCGCCACAGCGCTGCCTCGCAAGATCCAATGCAATCTCGCAAGATGTTGTGGTCCATTATGACAGCTAGTCTGACTCTAATGTGTAGATTCCTGAGGGGGTATCTGAGGCTTTGAGATTCACCCCCTTCGCCTTGGACACCATGCAGCACTCGTCTCCACAAACGGGGACTAGACGGAACAGCACTCATGGGGGTTCCCCCAGGGCATCAGAGGTCCCCAGCTGCATGCCCTTTGGGCAGGGTGGTGCCCTGGTGTTTCTGGTAACACCTGGGTACCCTGGCAGTGTCACTTGCGTGCCACCTGGCATTGTCAAGGTGCCCAGGTGGCACTTCCAGGTTGGCACTGCCAAGTTGGTATTTTGTGCACGCGTGCGATTGGGTCAGGGGTGACCTGCGTGGGGGAAGGGGGTTGCGTCAGGGACCGGGGACCCACCTATAGGGTGTTTGGGCTGGGGGTGTCGGGGGTTGCTTTGGGGGCCTCAGAGATCGGGACGCCAGTGCGGCCTTGGCCATGCATTCCCAACTGAGGCCTCTTATACAATGCGAGTTGTATGCGAGCACCAGGAAACACGCGGCTACACTCGCTTGCTATGGGACTTTGTTCCCAATCAGTTGAATCACGCCCCAAGACTCTGTACAAATCTGTTATTACTTCCCAGCTTTTAATGTACATGACTCCGCCAATAATTTGCATTCTTTATAGCCTTATCATGTGCATTTCTTCTTCTAATGATTTATGTCTGTGCATTCTCAGGCTTGGTGGTCATGCGGCAGAGTGTGTACCGTCCCTACCTCTGAGACAGAAGCTCCGGGTTTGAGTCCCACCTCAGAACGTGATAGCCAAGGAAAGTGTGCTCATAACGCGGTCGACCTGCAAATTTTCCAAATGCACCAATAGCTGGCAGTGAGAGCGGGAGATACTCCTGGTGTGCCACGTTGATGTGGAGTGGCGCCCCTCAAACTTTAAGCCTTTGGCGACAGACGAACGACCTGTTTTAGGAGTTACTAGCTATGGAAACGGATTAAAGTTTGCCTTAATGCGCCACTAAACACGGGAAGAGAATTAGAATGGAATTCCAAGACTTGTTCACCTACCTTTAAGGTGTTTTTTCACTTTCTAAGGAATAACCGGCCTCCTTATTCCTCCTATCAAAATGCATCACCTCACACTTTACTCTATTGAATTTCATTTGCAATTTATTACCCACTCTGTTTTTCTGTATTTTGCATACTCCAAACTTCGACAGCTTCTGAATCCAAAAGATTTACGCGTGCAGCAAACAGCAGAACACCATTCCCCATTTTCTGAGACATTCTCCTTCTCTGTTTTAAGCTTTGAAGCCATCTTTTCATCCATTCTGCTACCTGACTCCACATGCCCCAAGTCTTTTATGTGACACATTATTGCTGATGAAGAATTTTAAACACCTCCACCTGACAGACACTGTGCGGAACAGGAGCTAAAATCTGCTTTCCCGCCCTTCAGCTATTTTAGCGCACTTTTTCCTCTCGGGCAGCTCTGCCTCCCACTTGATTCCAGCAGGAGACTCATGAACGTGTGAATTGGGTTTTAATCACTTAGATAGCTGCCCATTTTGTTTTTCTTTATTCTTTCCTGTGATGTGGGCATTGCCAGCAAAGCCAGCATTTGTTGCTCATCCCTAATTGTCCTTGAACAGAGTCGCTTGCTGGGCCATTTCAGTGGGCAGTTAAGAGTCAACCACATTGCAATGGGTCTGGAGTCACATGTAGACGACACCATGCAAGGGTGGCAGATTTCCTTCCCTAAAGGGCATTAGTGAACCAATTGGGTTAGACCATAAGACCTTGGGCGGGATTCTGCCGTAATCGGCGGGGTGGGCAACTCCGGCGGGAACGAATGGCGTGAACCACTCCGGTGTCGGGCCGCCCCAAAGATGCGGAATCCTCCGCACCTTCAGGGGCTAGGCTGGCCCCGGAGTGGTTTGCGCCAGCCGGCGGGGAAGGGACTTGGCACCATGCCAACCGGCGCCTTAGGGCTTCCGCCAGCCGACGCGGGTTGGCGCATGCGTGGGAGCACCTGCGTGTGCTGACATCATCCCAGCGCATGCGCTGAGGGCTTTGTGTCCGCACCGGCAATGGCGGACAACTACAGCCGCCGGTGCGGACGATTAGAGTGCCCCCACGGCACAGGCCCGCCGGTGGACCGGTGGGCCCCGATCGCGGGCCAGACAACCGTGGGGGCACCTCCCGGGGCCAGATCCCCCACGCCCCCCACCCCCCCCCCCCAAGAACCACGGAGGCCGCCCGTGCCGCCAGATCCTGCCGGTAAGGACCTACTCCAATTTACGCCGGCGGGACCAGCAAAAAACGGGCAGCCACTCGGCCCATCGGGGGCCAGAGAATCGCCGGGGGGGGGGCGCTGCTAGCGGCCGCCAACCGGCGCGGCGCGATTCCCGCCGCCACCAAATCCCCGGTGCCGGAGAATTCGGCAGCCGGCGGGGGGTCAGAGAATCCGCCCCATAAGTCATAGGAGCAGAATTAGGCTACTCGGCCCATCAAGTCTGCTCCGTCATTCAGTCATGGCTGATATTTTTCTCATCCACATTATCCTGCCTTCTCCCCATAGCCCCTGATCACCTTAATAATCAACTGTTGAAAATAGTTTCATGGTCACCATAAAGGAGACTATATTCCAGAGTTATTAATTAAATTTAAATGCCACCAACTGCTGTAGTGGGGTTCAAACCCATGTCCCCAGGGCATTAGACAAGGCCTCTGAATTACTAATTCAGTAAAATTACCACACCATCATTGCCCTGCCTTGGAACACCCCATTGGACACCTATTAGTCTGTGTGAGGGGCTGAACGAGGTGTCCTGTTTGTCCATGTCGCTACAAAAATAGTTTGGGCCACTGCTGTCCCTGTTTTCCTCCATTTCCGGACAGTGAAACCCTCCAGAACCCCGACCCCTAGGGTGGACTTCTCCCTTGCCCCAACTGGTGGGCAGAGGCGGGGGTTAGAATTTATCAGGAGGCCCAAAAATCAGTTTTATGCAGGTGTGAATTTTCTCCTGAATTTTCCACTGGTGAACGTCAAGACTGATTGGGAAACCTGCTCCAGATCAGCGTGAAACCGATTCCTGGGCCTCCTGCTGGAAGTGGCTGGAGGCTCAACTGCAATCTTGTACCCATGTCCGATTCTCCACACCGCCAGTGGGAAAATACACCAGCCCAGAACATGGGCGTCATTCTCCGACCCCCCCGCCGGGTCGGAGAATGGCCGTTGGCCGCCGTGAATCCCGCCCCTGCCCCCGCCGAAGTCTCCGGTACCGGAGATTGGGCGGGGGCGGGAATCGGGCCGCGCCGGTTGGCGGGACCCCCCGCTGGATTCTCCGGCCCGGATGGGCCGAAGTCCCGCCCAGGAATTGCCTGTCCCACCGACGTAAATCAAACCTGGTATTTACCGGCGGGACCAGGCGGCGTGAGCGGTCCGGGGTCCTGGGGGGGGGGCACGGGGTGATCTGACCCCGGAGGGTGCCCCCACGGTGGCCTGGCCCGCGATCGGGGCCCACCGATCCGCGGGCGGGCCTGTGCCGTGGGGGCACTCTTTCCCTTCCGCCTCCGCCACGGCCTCCACCATGGCGGAAGCGGAAGAGACTCTCCCCACTGCGCATGCGCGGGAAACTGACAGCGGCCGCTGATGCTCCCGCGCATGCGCCGGGAAACTGACAGCGGCCGCTGATGCTCCCGCGCATGCGCCGCATTTTCGCGCCAGCTGGCGGGGCAACAAACGCCATTTCCGCCAGCTGGCGGGGCAGAAATCCCTCCGGCGTCGGCCTAGCCCCAACATTGAGGAGCATTCCGCACCTTTGGGCCGGCGCGATGCCCGTCTGATTGGCGCCATCTTTGGCGCCAGTCGGCGAATATCCCGCCGTTGGGGGAGAATTTCGCCCCATGTGTGGACCAACAAGACGTTCAGAAGTCAAAACAAACCTGAGGAAGGCCTGGGGATGCCTCCGGGGTTTGGGATGCAGACAACCAATTACACTGGAACGCGCAGCGGTGGTTAGAGGGAGCTTCTGTCAGCTGGATCTTTCTTCAGGAGGTTCATCGCGGGCCGGAGAATCACTGGGGGGGGGGCGCCGACCGGCGCGGTGCAATTCCCGCCCCCGCCGAATCTCTGGTGCCGGAGAATTCGGCGGCCGGCGGGGGCGGGATTCACGTCGCCCCCTGGCGATTCTCTGACCCGGCGGGGGGTCGGAGAATCACGCCCCATGTTTTCCTGTTGGTCTCTGCATCAGGAAACCCTGCACGTCCCCGCTACAGGACCCAGGGAAAGATCTCACGGTTTTGTCACGCTTGACTCTGGAACGGACCAGGCCAGTAACTTTCACGAGGGGATTTGCGAGATTTGCGAGGCGTCGCGATCTGGATCTCACCTGCATTGGGCGTGAAACAGATTTGCATATTCAAGTGAGTATTTAGGTTCACTTAAATATGTCTATGATGAGTTAGACAAGGCATGGGATTGAACGGACTCATCTCAGAGACCTCGACCGGGCACGTTTAGGACTAGTCCCCGTAACGGCACATGTGGGGTGGTCTCCCAGGCTATTGAGGGCCTCCGGGTGGTTGGGCTCTGGGCAGGATGGTACCTTGCCACCTGGGCAACATGGCACTGCCAGCTTAGCCTCCTGGCAGTCCAACCCAAACACTGGCAATGCCAGCATACTCAAGTGGCACTGATAGGACACTGCCAGGGTATCTGGATGGCATGTTGCCCATGCCAGAGATCGGGCCCAGGTATGTCCGGCCCTCATGAGGTGGGGTACGGGGGCTCACCGACCCCCTGATTGTTAAGTTGGGGCTTTGAGGGGGGGGGGGTACGGAGGCTACAGTGGGGGGTAAGAGATCGAGCCTGAGAGCGTTAGTGCGGCCTCGGTGGGAGTTCCTCGCGGAGGCCCAAAAAAGCAGGGGCCCATTTAATAGCGGGGTTATTCCCGGTGCTGCAAACACCAGGAAACATTCTGCTAAATGCACCCAAAACGGAACTCTGTTTCTCCTCCATTAAATCGCGCCCTCAGTCTCAGTTGGGAGACTTTCATAGATACGTAGATGCATAGAAGATAGGAGCGGGAGGAGGCCTTTTGCCCTTCTAGCCTGCTCTGCCATTTATCATGATCATGGCTGATCATCTAACTCAATAACCTAATCCTGCTTTCTCCCCATAACCTTTGTTCCCAAGTGCTATATCTAGGGTCTCTTGAATATATTCAATGTTTTAGCATCAACTACTTCCAGTGGCAATGAATTCCCCAGGCTCACCACTCTTTGGGTGAACAACTGTCTCCTCACCTCTGTCTGAAATGGTTTACCCTGAATCCTCAGACTATGACCCTTGGTTCTGGACACACCCACCATTGGGAACATCCTCCCTGCATATACCCTGTCTAGTCCTGTTGGAATTTTATAAGTCACAATGAGATCCCCCCTCATTCTTTTGAACTCCAGCGAGAACAATCCTAACCTAGTCAATCTCTCCTCATATGACAGTCCCACTGTGGTGATGTGCACCAATGTAAATGCATGTAGGCTAGCTAGACACTAGAGGGAGCACAAGAGACATCACACACACACACTCAACCAATAGATCAAGTAGATAGGACACGACCAATAGACATTCACAATACACAAGGAGGTGACACGACCACAGGGGGGCATTACACCAACCCATATATAAAGGACACCACACACATGATCTGCCTCTTTCTAGTGGAGACAGTCAGTGAGTAGAGACACAGGGTTGATTCAATATTACACCCACCACGTGGATTGCAGCAACTGGTTAGTCAGTCTGGGTAGCTATAGCAGGATTAGCAGTAGTGTCGAACCCGAGTAATAGAAGTGTAAATAGTTTAATAAACGTGTTGAAGTTATCTCCAAGTCTGTACCTTCCTTTGTCAAGTGCACCACAAGGAAGCCGCTTATGTTACACCTACAACATAACAAATCATGGGACCAGGACTGAACTGTTTCAAACCATATAGCCATACCTCAGCATACACTGACAACCAGCAACGATACCCAGGCAAGATATTCGAGATCCAGGTTCCGCAGCAGCTCTGGTGCCACGACAATCTCCGCGAAAACTGGCGGGTATTCCGGCAAATGTTTAAGTTCTTCCTGGTAGCAGCCGACCTGGAAGACCTGGCCAATGCTGAAAAGACAGAGCTTCGCCTCACCATCGCCGGTGCCAGAGCAGAAGAAATCTTTTAAAAATTCAAGTTCCCCAAGGGGCAAAACAGGAGCGACTTCCAGGCAGTCCTGGACAAATTCGGCAAATACTGTGAGGAAAACACACAACCAGCAAGAAAAGGTAAGAGAAGCGCCAGTACTCACCACGAGGCCGAGATCCCGGAGCAGCGAACAGTTTTGATCGGTGGCCATCTTTCTAAAGGGACTGCACTTGCACAGTTGCGCAAGAAGCGCACAGAACGGGAAGGTCCGTTTGCGCATGCGCGAGACGCAGCGCATGCGCAATCACGAAAATGGCCATCGGTACAGGTCAGCGATTTGTGCATGCGCAAATGCTTCCTACGTATGATGTCACATGCATCATGATGTCAGAGGCCCCGGACCACGCCCATTTAAAACGGAAACGTCCCAAATCAAAGAAAAAATATTTTAAAGCCGTAAAACAACCTTTGTTCACCTGGAATGACAGCACAATGCCTCAAATTGAACCAGGAAATGAAATTAACCTTCGAAGAATCCTGCAACAAGCAGTTACCTATGCCCAAACCGATGATTCCGACCTTGAATACTTCGAAACCGACCTTTACATTTTCTCTGGACCTCACGAGCCCAATGCCAGCTCCGATGCAGCAGTGATGATATGGTCCTCGAAGACAACGACTCAGACGAACCTTTCACCTTGGGAGGCTATCCCAGTACCAAATCCGAACCGCAACTAGACATGCTGCACATTAGCGACCCCCTTACTGAATCCGACGCAGAGGCGGATTCGTTCTTCGGATTTGAGGATCTTCAGCCCAGCAGATATGACATCCCAACTCGGGAGTACAGGATTATGCTGCAGCCTGAAACCAAGAGACAGAGAGCGGGACAAGCCCACAGAGAGCGGCCTGCTGCCACACATAGCGTGGTCCACGCAACGCTCAGAGTTCCAGACTCTACGAAAGAAGACACGCAAGACTCCACACTGCAGTCCTTGCATGAACAAGAAGTGACTCCAGTGTCACAAGCCTCCACAGCAAGCTCGTGGCCAGACTCCACAATTGCAGAAATGCAAGACTCTGACGCGCAGTCCTTGCAGGAAGAAGACCATGAGGGTCTAGCAACCTCCTCTGCCAACTAGTGGCAGATGATGCAAGTCTGCCATGCTCAAGTAAACAGCAAGAAGACTATGAAAGTCTACCATGCTCCAGTGCACAGCAGGATGACCATGACGGTCTATCATGCTACAGTGAAGAACAAAGCGACGATGACAGTCCAAGTCCAAATGAAGGACAACAGCAAGACAATGACAGTCCACCCACATTGTTTGCACCACCAGGTGAAGACTCTGACAATTTACCCAACCCAAGTGAACAACAAGCAGCTACTGAGGCTCTACCCACGGTATGTGAGACGCGTGACGACAGCATCCCACTTCCCATGTAAGATGTGCAAAGTGACAGACCTCAGCTAGTGTGTACAGAGGCACTCGACGATCACTGTGAGACCACTGGTGACTCCAGTGACACCACGATTCTTCCACCCTCATTCGCTCGAACCTCTCCACAAGGCAATGCATTCCTGCATGTTCCGATTCCAGACGTGCAGCTTCAATAAATCTCAGCTGACTCCAGTGAACCTGCTAAGACTCCGGATGGGGAGCATCAACAAACCAACACTGACTCAGTTAACACAGACCAGACTCCAGATGGGGAACAACCAAACGCCGACTCTGATTCACGTAAGCCGGACTTTACTCCAGACAGGGAGTGCCGCAACCTCAGTGATGGCACGCTCAGGGTGATGACCATCACAACAGGTGATGGATCACTTAACAATTACACTGGGTCAGTAATAACAAGCAGCGGCTACAGTCCAAGAGGAATACACCAATATTCACCACAGTTATATCCACACATTTTCCACACCAGCAGTGCAGCCAATGACAGCTCATGCTGAACAAACCCAGTATTCAGGCATGCAGCAGCCAGAAGTCTATGCAGCATATTCTCAAACAGGCCAGCACCACGGATTGCCCACTAATGGAATCAAGACCGAAGGAGGACTACCGCAAGCGCAATCTGCACTACAGACTGGATGCCTTAGTTACAGCCCAGGATTTGCTGCACCCCAGCCTGGCCAGACGGCATATTCCTATCAAATGCAAAGTTCTAGTTTCACACCATCACCAGGTATTTATGCGAGCAGCAATTCTGTTTCCAATTCGACAAGCTTCAACGGTTCTCAGCAGGATCACCCTTCCAGCACAGCATGTGGCCATGACCAGTATGTGCAGTCTTATCCAACTTCAACATATGGCACATCCATGACCTCGAATGATACTGTTGATGGTACCCCTTCAACGTCAACACCTTATCAGCTACAAGATGCCATCCGACAGCACCATCACAAACATCAAAAAAAGAAAGGGACTCCAAATCAGAGAGCAAAGTGATTTGACCACTTCTTGGTTCCTGTGGCACAGGGACGTTGATGGCGTTCATAACCAAGAGAGACATTTGACCACGATGATTGATGGTTTTTGGACTCACACGAATGATTTGGACTTATTGTTTAATCTCTGTTCCCATAACTTGCATATACCTTAACCTATCTCCCTGTTTTTTGTTCAATTTTCTTAAAGTGTACAGAAAATATGTAACATATAAAAAAGGGGGGATGTGGTGATGTGCATCAATGTAAATGCATGTAGGCTAGTTAGACACTAGAGGGAGCACAAGAGACATCACACACACACACTCAACCAATAGATCAAGTAGGTAGGACACGACCATTAGGCATTCACGATACACAAGGAGGTGACACGACCACAGGGGGCATTACACCAACCCATATATAAAGGACACCACACACATGATCTGCCTCTTTCCAGTGGAGACAGTCAGTGAGTAGAGACACAGAGTTGATTCAATATTACACCCACCACGTGGATTGCAGCAACTGGTTAGTCAGTCTGGGTAGCTATAGTAGGATTAGCAGTAGTGTCGAACCCGAGTAATAGAAGTGTAAATAGTTTAATAAACGTGTTGAAGTTATCTCCATGTCTGAACCTTCCTTTGTCAAGTGCACCACAAGGAAGCCGCTTATGTTACACCGACAACATAACAAATCACTCACCATCCCTGGAATCAGTCAGGTAAACCTTCACTGCACTCCCTCGAGAGCAAGAACATCTTTCCTCAGAAAAGACCAAAACTGCACACAATATTCTAGGTGTGGCCTCACCAAGGCCCTGTATAATTGCAACAACACATCCCTGCTCCAGTACTCGAAACCTCTCGTAATTAAAGCCAACATACCATCAGCCTTCTTTACCGCCTGCCGCACCTGCATGCTTACCTTCAGCGATTGCTGTACAAGGACACCCAGGTCCCGCTGCACACTCCCCTCTCCCAATTTACAACCATTCAGGTAGTAATCTGCCTTCCTGTTTTCCTAGATTTACTTCAGCTCTAGTCTGTCCAATCTTTGTATTTGTAACAATTTAAAAAGAAGTTTCCTCTACTTTAGCTTGTAGCTAGCCATACATTTTTCTGAATGATTTATCCTGGATGGCACTGATGCAAGGGGCTTTCAGTAGATATCTGATTTCAGAGGAGGCATCTTAATAGGTCCAATCTGATAGCGTGTCAAATAGATTAGCTTACCTAAAATAATCGGTCTGTCTTCAACTGACCGTAATTGCTTTAAACTTGGATTGACATTGCCACAAATAATGATTGTTGTTGGCTGACACGATAGATTAAGCAGCCCAACCTTCTGACCATTCAAATATAGTCTCAAATCTACACCAGACTAATTGGTGAAAGTTTCCATTCTCCTGGCTGTCAGATTCCCAAGAGAACAGCGATTGCTCATTTTCATATCAGTTCTTAAAAACCTGCAGCCCTAAAGCCAAAAACAGCTACTGCAGGGAGGAGGGGACACTAGGAAATGCAAATGACCATCTCAAATCTACTCATACCAATCAGCATCCTAAGTCACTGTTCCCCAAAGGCTACGTCGTGTTTAACAAAGTAACGTGTCAACAGCCCATCCATACATGTCTAGAAATAAAGAAGCTTCATGTTAGCTTCTCCAGGGACCCGTTTGTCATTATGAATCATGAAGTCACCTGCGAACGATTAACTAGTAACTGACCAAATCCTTCCACAGGAGAAAACAGAACTTTAAAAAGGCAATTGAACATCTACTTGAAGAAGAGTAATTTGAAGGGTTACGGGGAACAGAATGGGATTAAATTAGACTCTTTTTAGAGCTGGCACAGGTGTGATGGGTAGAATGGCTTGCTTTGCGCTGTAAAATTCGATGACTCCATTATGTTAAACCTGAGAAATGGTTGCACCATCCAAACCCACGGCCATTCCATATAGAAGGGCGAGGGCAGCTGAAATGTGGGAACCACACCACCTAAAGGTTCCCTTTCAAGCCGCTCACTGACTTGGAAAGACATTGCCATTGTCACTGGGTCAAAATCCTGGAACTCCCTCGCTAATAGCACTGCAGGTGTATATAATATATGGACTCCTTTCATTTTTTTGTTTACAATAATCTGCATAAAAGCAGATTATCAGAAGGTTTAAATTAGTTCATTGAATTACAGGGAGTAATTTTGCACCAGGGTCAGTGAGAATGCTGACCCAGGTGCTATGTCTCACGAGAATCGGGGAACGAGATTCCTGCTGGCGACATCTTGCTTCCCGATTTTTCCCACTCTTCGCCGGTGATGTAAGAAGGTTCACGCCGTGAACCTCATTATAATGTTTTTTACATACATTTTACTATAAACCGACGTGAATCAGTCGAGGGGATCCCCCGGGGGCGCAAACAATTTGTGCACATATACCCCCTGGGTCCCTCTGCATCTTTAAAATTGAATTCTTTATTTTATATTTGCTTTCCTCACTCTTCCTACCAAAATTTATCACTTCACGGGCGTCATTCTCCGCCGGCGGGAGTCTCCGTTTTGCCGGCGCCCGGGGGTTTCCCGACGGCGTGGGGCTGCCCCACAATGGGAAACCCCATTGACCGGCCGGTGTTACGGAGACTCCCGCCGGCTGGTCGGGGCAGAAATGTGGCGGGGCGGGTAGGAGAATTTCGCCCCACATTTCAGCCGTCACTTCCCCAATCCTATTTATGTTGTCTTGAAGTCTATCATCATTTTCCTTCTTGGTTTACTATACTTCCAGGTTTCGTTTAATCTGCAAATTTAAAAATTGTGTCATGCACACCCAGGTCTACATAACTAATGTGGGCCAAGAAAAGCAACAGGCATATTACCGATGCATGGAGAACCTCACCATGTACCATGCTGCAGTCTGAAAAACAATCATTCGCCACAACTCTTTCCCTGTCACTCAGCACGATGTGTCCATGCTGCCTGTGTCCCTTTTATTCCACGAGTTTTATTTTTGCTGACAAACCTGCTATATTACTTTTGGAAGCCCATGTATACCACATCAAATGCATTACCCTCATCAACCCCCTCTATTACCATAGCAAAAAGCACAATCAAATAAACATGATTTACCCTTAGCCTAATTGATCCACATTTGTCCGAGTGATTGTTACTTTTATTCTGCAATATCCTTTCTAAAAGCTTTCCCAATACCTAGATTATGAAAGACTTCAAATCTTATTTTTGAATTTCTCCCTATAGCCAATGTAATTACACAGGTGACTGGGATGATATTTTTTACAGGACACTTTCATTGATGTCTAGCATGACACCCTTCAGGAAATCATTAATAAAATATTTTCCTCAGGCCCAAACTCATTTATAATATGTAGTATATGCTCAAAATGTGCTAAAGAGGATGGGTGGGATTCTCCCACCCCGGGGCCGGGCCAGAGAATCCCCGCGAACGGGCCATGCCATCCTGACGCCGGCACGCGGTTCTCCGCAGAGGGGAGAATTGGCGGCATTGACGCCGGCGTGGTTGGCGCGGCACCGGTTATGGGCCGCTCTACGCAGCTGGCCCGCCAATTCTCCAGCCCGAATGGGCCGAGCAGCTGTAAGAAAAGAGCCGAGACCCACCGGCGCTGTTCTAACCTGCTCGCGGCCGGCGGGGCTTTGGGGTGGAAGGGTCAGGTAGCAGCCTGTGGGGAGGGGAGAGGGGCGCCGACCCCGGGGGGGGGCCTCCAATGTGGCCTCGCCTGCGATTGGGGCCCACTGATCGGCGGGCTGACCTCTGTGGCTGGGGGCCTCCTTTCCTACGCGTCAGCCCCTGTTGTTCTGTGCCATGTTGCGTCGGGGCCGGCGCGTTAAAGGAGGCCACTGCGCATGCGCGGGTTGGCGCCGGCACCACTGCGCATGTCCTCGTTGGCGTCGGCGCAACTGCTCATGTGCGGATCCCGTGGCGCACAGTTCGCGCCAGGATCGGCAGCTGGAGCAGCGTGAACCGCTCCAGCGCCATGCTGGCCCCCTGCAGGGGCCAGAATTAGTCGTGGGAGCGGCCCGTTCACACCGTCGTAAAACACGAAGGCGTTTACAACGGCGTGGACACTCTGCCACGGGATTGGAGAACCCGCCCAATGTTTTCTTGCCATACAGGGTTTATGTTTTAATTACGATGCACATTTAAAAATAATAAGTTAGTACTAAAATTCAGGAATCATTAGGGGATATATGATAGAAGACGTCAAGCTAGGAACATGCCTGTAAATCAACTTGAACTTTGTCAATTGATGAAAGTCTCGAGTTTTGAAGTGCATTGGTAAGCTAGTAGTTTGTTACCTGGAAGGGTTATTAAATTCTAGGCAGTTAACATTTCTAACAACTCAACACTGCATGCGATTAAATGGTTTTTAAATAGCAAGCACTTGAAAGAACTCAATTTGCTTTACAACACACAAAAAAACAAGAATAAGTTACAGGTTCCACGTGTGGGCACCATTGGAGTTTAGGGAAAATGCAGAGTAATGGAGCACCAGTATACTGTTTAACAGAGCAGTAAGACCCATATTCAGAGATTTATGTCAGTCTCTTATGGCTTACCTGGTGCCGAGCTGAGGGGAAGCAATTCCCCAACAATGGGAAGAAGGCTGTAATGAGCGAGTATCTTGGGCTGCTGCCACATCTTGAACCAGTTGTGCACACGGCACATTGGTGCAGGCTTGGGATCAGGTGGGAATCTCCCTTCTTTAGAGCAGAGAGAGCAAGACAATGCGGAGTGGAGAAAGTAGGAAAGTCTGAAAGAAGGCATCTCATGACAAACCAGAAAAGACTGATTTCTGTTCGGTTCCATCTGAGAATCTAGGTAGCCCTTCAATAAGTATTGAAGCTGCTTAATTTTTAAGGACGCAACATATCAGCCAAGAAACAACAGCAGCCAACACATGAGGAGTATAGTCAGGACGATGATAGTTTACATTAGTTTCAAATGTGTATAATCTTCATTTGCAATGCATGCCAATCACTACCAGTTCATACTAGCAAAAATAAGATGATCACATTACTTACAAAGGCCCCAAGAGACCCAGGAAGCCCAATTTCACCTTTGTCACCCTAGCACAAAAATAACATTAATAATCCATATGCACAAATGTAATCATTTCAAAATGATAAAAAGGCAATCAGTGTATTTTTAATGCATATCATATAGCCTCTTTATTAAAACATTTGTTAATCAAAATGATTTCTTACCGATGGAAGTTCAAATTTGTTTTTCATTTAAAAAGTGAGATGACTAGAAAAGCCATAAGAAATGCAGCAAAATGTTTCCAATATCGGACTTGAAAGAGGAGAATTGTAGGGCAACAAGCTAAGTGCGGGATTGGGGTGGGGAAGGCGGGACTCACTGGATGTTTCTTTCATTGATCCAATACAGGCAGGATGGGATGAGTGTTCGCCTTCTGTCCCGTGATTCCATGTGACCAGATCAGAGACAGCTATCGTAGAAGACAAATTAGGCATGCCTGTTGCATTGTTTAAAATGGCCGTGATTGAGAAATTAATCTTGTTTTTGTTGTGCTATTCCGGATATAAAAGTAGGAAACAAACGACCGATAGTTCCCATTTTCTGCAATGTCTGGATACTTGGTTTCATGATCAGCTTGATGCATTTTTGGAATAAAAGCAACACGTATTGGAACTACTCAGCAGGTCAGGCAGTACCTTTTAGGTCAGACACAGAGTTAACGTTTCTGAATTCCCGGAAGTTGGATTTTCCCACAAGCTGTGAGATTTTAACTCCATGGCGTGTGTCTTTTCACATCTTGGCAAGTTCTCTGCTTGACAGGCTTGGCTTCCAGTAGAGTGGAGAGCACGCTGGTGCCGGCTGCAGCAAAAGGGTGTTTCGATCCCTGATCAAGGAAGGGGTGGGGAGTGGAGGAGGATTCCTGAACCCGTTGAGCAGTGGGTTATAGAAGGGAGGAGTTCGACCACAGGGTGCTTTGTACGTGGGAGGTCCAATTATGGGAGTACACAGATAACTTTGTAATAAAATGGTTAAAATCACCACCTCGGGAAGCACGGTGGCGCAATTGATTAGCCCTGTTGCCACATGGCGCCGAGGTCCCAGGTTCAATCCCTGCTCTGGGTCACTGTCCATGTGGAGTTTGCACATTCGCCCCGTGTTTGCGTGAGTTTCGCTCCCACAACCCAATGTGCAGGGTAGGTGGATTGAACACGCTAAATTGCCCCTTAATTGGAACAAAAATGAATTGGGTACTCTAAATTTATAAAACAAAATCACCACCTCCAGGATTGGTTCATCACACATTAAGTTATGTGTAATCCACTAAAACGGGACTTCTGGATGTTCAGTGCGAGACGTTGGGTCAGTTACAAGATTTTACAAGTGTTTGTTTTAAAGAGAAAAAAAATCGGCAAATTTTCAATGGAGGCTTCCCTGGTGTCCGAATCATTCTTTACTCTATTCACTTCTTTGTACCCAAAGTTCTCACCTGATGAAGCCGACCAGGTAATCTGCATGTTTATTTTTTTACCACATTCTCTTATCCCCATTTCTAACACATGGAACATGAGGCTGATGTTGTGACACTGTGCCATACAAGGAGGCTAATTCAAAACATGGCTCATTTTAGGACTGATATTATGCCACATATGTACAATTTAACATGTGCTCTTCCCATTAGTAATTGGAAATTGTTTTCAAAATAGACTTTCTTGATATTAAAAGTGATTGAAATTACATCAGGTCTTGTGTGATGCTTTATTGATTAATTGGCACTGTATCGGATTCTGACCACTTAGGTAGACCCTATGTTCCATCACTCACAAGCGTGAAGCATTAGCCCTCTTCCTCCTTCTCTATAGATGCTGCCTGACCTGCTAGGTATAAAGCATCTCTGAAGTCGCATTGCGGCTGCTATAGCACAGGAGAGAATAGGAGATCTCCTGCTGAAATGTCAGCCATCAACACAACGGAACCAATCAACAGTGTAAATGATTATGGTCTAATTTTAATTATGATTCTAACTTCTTTCAATCAATTTTTAAAAATAAATTTAGAGTACCCAATTCATTTTTTCCAATTACGGGGCAATTTAGCGAGGCCAATCCATCTACACTGCACATCTTTGAATTGTAGGGGCGAAACCCACGCAAACACGGGGAGAATGTGCAAACTCCACACGGACAATGACCCAGAGCCTGGATCGAAACTGGGACCTCAACGCTGTGAGGCAGCAGTGCTAACCACTGTGCCACCGTGCTGCCCTGCTTCTAGCAATCAAAGGGACGTTTCTTCAGGGACCTATAACAATTCCAAGATATATGTTGTTACTTTAGATAATAATATCAACAAATACTATTATTTGAAAATTGTCTTTTCTCTGGATCGCAAAATACCTTAGCTCCTTTTTCTCCTTTCTCCCCAACTGGTCCGGGTAGTCCTCTGAAGCCCTAAAGTAAAGGCATAGTTACATATATCGACTAAAGTTGTTCTAATAAAACAATGAAAATGCATGGTTTTGATTGAGCAAAATGCTTTATCAATAATTCAATGGCTATATAATGCATGGGTGATGACTGATGTGCATAGTTGCCAGCTTTGAACCCCATTTTGGAATATGTTAATTGAACCCGAATCATTGACTAAAAGTTAGCTTCAGCATTGCAAAATAGCAAGCCGTAACTCAGATTTGTTCATTGACTCATGCATAAAATTGTACATCCGTTACCATCAGTTGCGGCCAGCACTGGGTTCAGATATTGTTCAAACAATTTTCATTAGTGGGATGTGCAAACATTACTTGTGAACAAAAGGTCTAAAGTTGCCAGAGTTATTTGGAGAGATGGAGGGCGCGATTCTCCGATATTGAGGCCAAGTGTTCGCGCCGTCGTGAATGCTGTCGTGGTTCACGATGGCGCAAACAGGGCCTGGGCACAACTTATTCTGGCCCCCACAGGGCGCCAGCACGGCGCTAGAGCAGTTCACGCCGCTCCAGCCTCCTTACGCGGCGCCAAATGGGCGCCGTGCCAACGCGCACATGCGCAGTTGGGGCAGCTCAATCCTGTGCATGCGCAGTTGGGCTGTGCCATCCTGCGCATGCGCGGGGAACTTCTTACGCACGCCGGCCCCGACCCAACATGGGGTCGGTGTTCAGGAGCCGGCTGCGCCAGGAAGTAAGCCCGGTGGGGGGGGGGGGGAGGCTGGCCCGCCGATCGGTCCAGACCCCATCGGAGGCCCCCCCGGTTAAGGAGCCCCCCCCCCCCACACAGGCCACCCCCCCGAGCGTTCCCGCAGTGTTCCCGCCGGCAGCGACCAGGGGTGAACGGCGCCGGCGGGACTCTGTCGTGTTGGAGCGGGCCCCGCCGGGGACGCGGCAAACGCGCCGACGCAAATGGCGCTGATTCCCCGCACTTTGGAGAATCGCGCACTGGCGTCGGGGCATCGTGGCACGGTTGCGGCGATTCTCCGGTCTGGCGTGAGGCTCGGAGAATCGCGCCCAGGGTTTCCTTTTCGAGAAGTAAGAGACACTTTTGGATAGGCTTAGCAATCCCTTTGGGAGAGATAAGGAGCCCTTTGGGAAAGATAAGGTACCTTTTGGGAGAGGTGAGCAAACCTTTCGGATTGTTAAAAGCTGACATAAATATGCATAAAAAGTTGATAAACTCATTGGAACTGTTGTCAAGGCATTTAAGCCCCAAGCGATTTCAGTTCTAAAAATAAAGCCTGCTGTAATTGTTCGCAATTTCACTACTTCTGTCTGTCAACATAAGCCAGACGATTTTGTTGTAGGATTAGTGCTACATGACTGATTTCACAACCTGTCATTATCACAGTGGGGGACTTGTAAGTTCACAGTTTGATTGGCAGTTCCAAGTGGTTATAAAGCCTTTGAAGGGCTATAAATACAGATGGTTGATTTTATAGCGAATTAAGTCCTTGAAATGATTTAAATGTACTGAATGGGTTTTAATCAATGAGAGCATTTGTTTTAAATTGTGAAGTTATCAATAAACACATACTTTATTTCATTTCATCTCAGCATGGCTCCTGAGATTTGACCATCGTGGTTGCAGGGTGAGTTAGCATGGAGAGTGGAAGGGCAAAATCTGGTTGGGGGGGCGGGGATCAGGGGTTGGCGCTAAGTTTGCATAATGGCCAAAAAGGGGAACATGGTGGATAGAGGGGCATGAGGTCTCATGGAGGGTTTGAGGGGCCATGGGTGATGGGTAAAGCGGCATAGGTTGGCTTGGGTGGGACATGGCGAGTATGTGTATAAAATTGGATTTATTACTTATTTTACAACTGTGATGTGGTAGAGCATCGAGACAAGCCTCAGCACCCAACAGCCCCTGTGGCTGGACTCTCATTGGCATCCTCCCCAGGCCCCTCCTCCACTAGAACAGAAATACAACTATCCGGGCCACTTTCTCCAAGGTTGGGTCTGCGGAATCTGAAATTTTCACAACTCTGCACAGCCGACCAAGCTCGAAAGTTCAGTCCTGAGACTCTAATTCAATTGATGAGAGAAATGGAATGTTCACTGGTTCCAACAAGTAAACAAAATGTCAAGCATAGCAAAACGTGATGATAGTTGACATAAGAACTGTAACGTTACCTTACATTGATAGAACATTCCTCAATTCATGAGCAGAGTAAAGTGTTTCAGAGCAGGTGGACAGTGAAAAATGGAAGAGGAATAGAGAGGCTGAGATAAGTAGCTGGAATTAAGTTAAAATTTTCCCACATGTTGCAGGCAAACCCTCAATGAGGGAAAATGGGTTCAATTTAAAGCCAATGCCATTTTATATCAAGAAAAGATTGTCTGCTCATTGATAAGATCAGTACACACCTGCTCCCCTTTCTCTCCACGGATGCCCTGGTCTCCCATGTAGCCCTGCAGTCCCTATTAAAGAACAGAAAACATGAAAACTGAGGCATTATCAGGTTACATTTTGCTAAGGTTAAACTTTATAACCAATGGACGGCACGGTGGCACAGTGGTTAGCACTGCCTTCATCCTTGGGTGACCGTCTGTGTGGAGTTTGCACATTCTTCCCATCTCTGTGTGCGTTTCCCCCGGGTTTCGTCCTACAGTCCAAAGACTATGCAGGTTAGGTGGATTGGCCGTGCTAAATTGCCCCTTAGTGTCCAAAGAAAAGGTAAACAGGTCTGGCAGCATATGTGGAGAGAGAATCAGAGTTAATGTTTTGAGTCCGTATGGCTTCAGAGTTTAAGCAAGAGAGAAATGTGAAGAACTATATACAGTCTAAGAGGGGTTGGAGCAAAGCAGAAGGTCAGTGATAGATGGGAGCGAAGAGAGATTGCAACAAAGGTGTGTAGGGCTCAAGACAGAGGAAGTGTTAATGGCAGTGGAAAGGACCATGGAAGGTGCTGATTGTGGCATTAAGGTAAGATAGCAGAATATATTACTAGGAGAACAAAGGTCATTCCTCAGTGAAAGCAAAACTTAAGAACAAATGACAGATGGCCCAGTGGGAGGGGCAGTTTGTGTTGGGAACCAAAATAAAATTAGATTTAAAAAAAGGGATCAGGGCAGCATGGTGGCACAGTGGTTAGCTCTGCTGCCTCACGGCGAATTGGCCACGCTAAATTGCCCCTTAATTGGGAGAAAAAGAATTGGATATTCTAAATTTTTTTTAAAAAGGGGGGTTAAGGTGGGTTTGAAGTTGTTAAACTCAATGTTGAGTCCTGAGGGCTGCAAGGTGCTTAACCGGATGATGAGATGCTACTCCTCCAGTTTGCATTGGGCCTCACTGAAGCATTGCAGCAGGCCAAGGATGGACATGTGGGCATGAGAGCAAGATGCTGAGCTGAAAGGGCAAGTGACAGGAAAGTTGGGGGTCATGATTGCGGACAGAGCAAAGGTGTTCTGCAAAGCGGTCACTTAGTCTACTTTTAGTCTCCCCAATAATGGAAGAAACCGCATTGATTGCATAAAACAGACCATTTACAGTTACTTGTCCCCCAAGAATCTGATACCCGTTGACTAAATAAAAATGAAATCCAGAGAGACATATATTGGTGACTGTTCCGATATTGGCCATTTTAAACTATCACCACAAATAAAAATGGCTCCCAAATATGTACTTAGACATAAATGGCTAGAAATTGTCGTAAAGGTTTGGGCTCAGTTAGTAGCAGTCTTGCCCCCGGAGTCACAAGGTCGTGGATTCAAGGTCCACTTCAAGATGCCAACTTAAAAAACAAGCTGAAACTCTAGTGCAGTACCGAGAATGTATTGTGCTGTCTTTTGAATGAGATGTTAAACTGAGGTCGCACCTGCCTCAAGTGGAAATGGCACTATTTCAAAGAAGGGCAGGGAAATTAAACCCAGCGTCCAGGCCAATATTTATTCTTCAATGAACATCTAAAAACAGATTAGCTGGTGATTGTTATTAGGTGGGGTTACTGGGTTACGGGGATAGGGTGGAGGTGTGGGCTTAAGTAGGGTGCTCTTTCCGAGGGCCAGTGCAGACTCGATGGACCGAATGACCACCTTCTGCACTGTAAATTCTATGATTCTATGATCATGTTGATGTTTGCAGGCATTTGCTGTGTGCAAATTGGTTGCCACATTTCATAATTTACAACGGGCGACTTCTCTTCAAAAGTAATTCATTGATTGTAAAATGCTTCGGGGTGGCCTTAGATCACAAAAAATGCTGTATAAATGGAAGTATTTCTTTTTCAAAGGAAAAATATAATATTGTCAGTTTTACTGTGTACTCTATTTTTAATGGTAAGTGCATCTCAGACAATTAGAGACTCACACCAGAGTCCATAATCTGAAGATTAACAAATTTATTCAGCAAAATGAAACATAATCTGCTGGGCCAGAAGGAGCCTTGGGTCTTCCTCGCATCTCAATACAAAAGCACACATTTAACTTCGACTACACTGGTCTCCCGCAAAGAACTCATTAAATCCCCACAGCAGGTATTTGAGTCATTGCATGTTCATCACTGTGTATGAATTAAGATGACTCAAATGCACAATAGCACAGCTCAGCTGAGCAGTCTACCCCTTGACTAATCCCCAGAAGCCACAGATTTACAGAATTACTGTTTCTTCACAGCTCAATATTGATTCATTTTTGTAGGGCCACGAACAGTAGATAGCATTACAGAACCAAAGAAGACGGAAATTTGGAATCCAAACAGTAAACTGTCAGATTCCAGCCAATTAATCAACTATTTAATCAACTATCCCCCTTGGAATACAAAAGCATGAGTTATTTTGAACAATGCAACTTTGCTGAGACCCTAACAGCGAAGCCAGTATTAAATGATACGGTAACCGCCACAACAACCAAGGGAGAACATTATTCCCCCCAGCTTTACAGTACAAGTCCATAGAATTTCAGAAGCTATACTATCCACCTAACCATTTAGCTTGGAGGCATTCATATGATAACTGTACATCAGTGTGAAGTGGTTTCACTTGAGAAAAACCCATGAAAGGGAATCCTAACATTGCGCAATAATTTCATCAACACTGAAGTATAAGTGCACAAGAAAAATGGCTCAATATGACACTATGGCAAACGGGAGGGAGGGGAATTCTCTTTGTTTGATTTGGAAGTCAGTTTAGGTCTCAATGCCTGGCTTGCATCCTCTGAATTTAGCATTGCTGCAATTTTGAACAGATCCTTAAAGCTACATTAATTCCGTGCACTCTTGGCAGGAGTTTTATTGCATGTGTACAAAGCACACTTCATGACCAGGTTATCAATCCTCATATCACCCTCAAAGATGCTTCTTACCAAGAATGAAATGGATCCGATTCACCTGTAGCAGCAACATATCAGAATTTAATTCTAGGGGTGGGCAGCCCGGTGGCACAGTGCTTAGCACTGCCATCTCACAGCGCCAGGGACCTGGGTTCGATTCCGACCTTGGGTGACTGTGTGGAGTTTGTACGATCTCCCTGGTCAGCGTGGGTTTCCTCCGGGTGCCCGGTTTCCTCCCATTGTCCAAAGATGTGGAAGTTAGTTGGATCGGCCATGCTAAAGTGTTCCTTATTGTCCACAGATATGCAGGTTGGGTGGGGTTATGTGGATAGGGCAGGGGGAGTGGGCCTGGGTGAGGTGCTCTTTCAGAGGGACGGTGCAGACTAGATGGGCCGAATGGCCTCCTTCTGCCCTGTAGGAATTCTATGGTCCTCTTTCATTTCAGTGAACACCGCGATTATAGTAAATTGAAAGAAGAGGCTTTGTACACTATTAACTGTCAAGAAAGACCTTCAATCAATGATGAAGCATAAGCTGAGCCTATCTTTTCTGTTACCTGTTGTCCAGGAACTCCAGGTGGACCACGGGGACCAGTTTGACCGGGGATTCCATTGGATGCTCTTCGACCTGGTGGGCCTGGGAAGCCCCTCGGTCCTTCAAGCCCCTTAAAATTAAAATTAAAGGAAATCGGGATTATTTAAGTCTCCCAATTTTTAACCTGAAGCAAAATTGTTCACATACCATCCATGTTATCTAGCATCTGTTTTCATATACATGCTGGGGGAAGCTTGCGTGACACTTACAAACAATTCCCTTCCAGGGTGTATACTGTTTCGTGACATTGATTGTTTTTTCTGGGCTCACTTTATTTAGTCTTGGGTTTGATTTTGCTAATGTCCTCTGTGCCATTGACGAATGAGGATATTCAGACTGAAGAAATCCTTCAACGATGCTGCACATTTACTAAATACAAGAGGCATCTTGCAGCAATTATCTGATATTTCTGTACATTGCGTACACCATACTTACAGACTCCGACACAAAAATGGAAAATAAAGAGAATGCAAACAGCGGGTTGATATGTGAAAGCCTGTGCCAGCTGATTGGTTTGATCTTTATTGGGTAACTGCTTGTGGCAACACATTTACTGCAAAAAGCACGCATCAGGTATTAATGAATGAGAAAGTATGCTCTTACTTTGGCTTCTAACGTATAGAGGATTACTTTTACAACAACGTATCACGAAGCAGTAAGGAAACCCTGGGGTCCTCAGACCCATAAAATACACATCTTCACGTTCATTATTTGCACTAAATTATCCATTCTCTGGTGATAAAAATAACTCCATCGCCAGCTGTGCTTATCCAGTGAGCTGGAATGTCTTATGATGAAAGGGTCGGGAGGGTTCATGCCGAAAGCCACATCTTGGCTGGACGTTTTTCAATGGTTCTATTTCGCCATCTATGATCGACTGTGTTTAACAAGCTAATTTTTTTTTAAAGCAGCAGATTGAAGAGATGCTGGCCCATGAGAAACATGTTGCCTCTCTCACCGTCTGCAATCTGGGCCTCTTGGAAAAGATGGTGGAGGTGAAATGGTTCCCTGCAAGAGGGGCAAGCAAGGCACAAAAAAAACCCCAGATGAGTCAAACAAAGTCATTTCCAAGCTGTTCCCAGCAAAAGAAGGCATAAATGTAAATTTAAATCAAGAAAGAAAGAAAGCTTTTCCCATGAACTGTGCCTTCTAATAATTAACGTAGAGCAAAACCCTTGAAGCACCGTCAAGAAAAAAGTTCATTATTGAATAATTGAAAAGGCAAAACTTTTTAAATACACACACACCTAGGGTTGAGAAGGACATTGTTGCAAAGGTAACTTTATTTATATTCATTCACAGGGTGTGGGCATTGTTGCCAAAGTACAATTTACTGTCCATCTCTCATTGTCCTTGAATGTGATGAGCCATTGGGTATGATTGAATGGACACCATTTCAGTGAGCAGATAAGAGTCAATGATATTGCTGCCCGTCTTGTGGTCATATAGGTAAAGAAAGAATCAGGGCCGGGATTCTCCCCCACCGGGATTTTCCGTTATACCGGCGTCCGGGGGTTTCCCGACGGCGTGGGGCTGCCCCACAATGGGAAACCCCATTGACCGGCCGGCGTAACGGAAACTCTCGCCGTCCGGCCGAGGTGGAAATGTGGCGCGGCGGGGCCAAGAATCCCGCCCAAGATGTTTTTTTTCCCCCAAAAGAGTTTCACTAGCTTTTTAATTCCGGTTTATTTAATGTCATTTAAAAATTCTGCAGCTGCCATCGTTGGATTTGAACCCGGGGGCGGGATTTTCCGGCCCTTCCGGCCAGCTGGATTTTCCGGCTCCGCTGATGGTGACCCCACACAGCGGGTTCCCCGGTCGGCGAGACGGACGAGTCATGGAAAACGCTGTAGATATTGGAGGGACTGGAAGATCGCACTGCTTCCGCTTGAGAACACACAACGGGGATGTGGCGGGGGGGGGGGGGGGGGGGGGGGTGCTCTCGCTGGTGATTGGCTGCGGTGTTGTGTGTGTTGATTGGTCCCACTGTGTGTCCATCAGTGTGTGTCTGCACCATGATATACTGGTGTATATTATGACACACCCCAAACAGCGTAAATGGAACAGGGAGAGGAAAAAAAAACCAAAGAGCGAGCAAGTACAGCCTGTTAATAAACTTCAAAATAAAACAACATATTAATGTGACAGGTGTAGCAGTTTTGCAATGAGCAATTCAGTACTATTGACCAGGTGCCTATGACCAGAACAAAAGCTGCTTCAAATTTTTTTTTTCCAGTCCCAAATCCTCTCGCTCAGTCGGGTCAATTACCCAGTCTTATTTAAAATGGTATGGCTGTCTGATGAAGACCATGGGCAATTCAATGTACCTGAGATCAGCAGACATTGCACTGAGTGATAAAGCACTGACAGAACCTGATGGTAACAGTCACTCTAGGCCAAAACCGGCCTCGTTTCTGATGCGGGGTTTCATTTTAAGATGACAACTGATTGAGATCTAAATTCTCAAAGGATTAGTGCAGCATTTACAATGATGTAAGTACTGTAAGATTATACCTCTGTTTGGGTTGCAATATCCATCAGCATGATCTGGATTGCTTTTCAATTAAAATGCATTTCAATCTTTAGAGGTGGAATACACTGCACTTAACGCTGGCAGGGAGGGTCCAAGTGGTGAAAATGAATATTCTGCCGAGGTTCTTGTTTATCTTTCAAGCTCTCCCGATCTTTATACCAAAGGCTGTTTTTCGGAAAGTGGACACGGATCATTTCTGTCTTTGTATGTGCAGGGAAGGTGCCGAGGATGGGGAGGACCCTGCTACAGAGGCAGAGGCAGCAGGAGGGGTTGGCATTGCCGAACTTGCTTCATTATTATTGGGCGATGAGTGTGCACAATGTGGGAAGGAGAAGAGGTAGAGTGGGTTAGGATGGAGGAGGAATCTTGTAAGGGGTCCAGTTTGAGGGCTATGGTGACGGCAGCATTGCCAATGGCTCCGAGTAGGTATTCAGGGAGACCGGTGGTGCAGTCCACAGTGAAGATATGGGGCGAGATTCTCCGACGCCCCACCGGTTCGGAGAATCGCCGGGGGCCGGTGTGAATCGCGCCCCCGCCGTGTCCTGAATTCCCCGCCACCGGAGATTCGGCGGGGGCGGGAATCGCGCCGCGCCGGTCGGCGGAAATCCCCCAGCGATTCTCTGGTCCGCGATGGGCTGAAGTCCCTCCGCTGTCAACCCACGCCAGCCGGCGTGGATTGAACCACCTTTCGAACGGCAGGACAAGGCAGCGCGGGCGGGCTCCGGGGTCCTGGGGGGTGGCATGGGGCGATCTGGCCCCAGGGGGTGCCCCCACGGTGGCCTGATCCGCGATCGGGGCCCACCGATCCGCGGGCGGGCCTGTGCCGTGGGGGCACTCTTTTCCTTCCGCCTTAGCCATGGTCTCCACTTGGGCGGAGGCGGAAGAGACCCCCTCCACTGCGCATGCGCGGGGATGCCGTGAGCGGCCGCTGATGCTCCCGCGCATGCGCCGCACGGCAAAGTCATTTCCGCGCCAGCTGGCGGGGCACCAAAGGCCTTTCCCGCCAGCTGGCGGGGCGGGAAACAGTCTGGCGTGGGCCTAGCCCCTCAAGGTGAGGGCTCGGCCCCCCAAGATGCGGAGAATTCCGCACCTTTGGGGCGGTGCGATGCCGGACTGATTCGCGCCGTTTTTTGCGCCGGTCGGCGGACATCGTGCCGATTGCGGAGAATCCCGCCCATGGAATCAGCTGAGGAGGCATTTTAGGGTGGAAGGGATGTCAGTGCCAATGCCGCTGTGCGAGAATCATGAGTTTGAGCCGGTGCGGGGGTGGGGGGTGGATAGTGTATACAGGAGATGCAGGGAAGTGGGGCTGATCAAGCTGAGGGATCTGTAGTTGGAGGAAGGGTTTGCCAGTCTGGAGGAGCTAAGGGAGAGGGTAGAGCTGCCGAGGGGAGTGAGTTCAGGTATCTGCAGGTTAGGGACTTTGCGCAAAAGATCTGGAGGGGGTTCCCTAGGTTGCCGGGATACACCCTGCTGGAGCGACTACTGCTTCCGGATGTGGAAGGGGAGGGAAGAATTGGGGATATTTACAAGTGGCTGGGGGAGCAGGGAGGCGAGCGGGTGGTGAAGATCAAGGAGAAATGAGAGCGGAGTTGGGAGGGGAGATCAATTGGGGAGTGAGGCACTGCGAAGGGGAAACGGGACCGCCTCTTGTGCAAGGATGAGCCTGATACAGTTCAAGGTGGTGCACAGGGTGCATATGACTCGGGCGAGAATGAGTGGGTTCTTTCGGGGGGTAGGAGATGAGTGTGAGAGGTGTGGGCGGGGACCAGCGAATCACGCGCACATGTTTTGGGGTTGCGAAAAATTGGGAAGATTCTGGATGGGAGTGTTCGCGGTCTTAGCCAGGACAGTGGAGGAGGAGGTGGATCCGGACCTTTTGGCGGCGATATCTGGGGTTTCAGAGAAGCCGGAGCTCTGGAGAGGAGGAAGGCCGATGTCTTGGCCTTCACCTCTCTGATTGCACGGCGGTGAATTTTGCTGGAGTGGCGTTTGGCATCGTCACCGGGGGTAGAGGCTTGGTTAGGTGCCCTGTACGACTTCCTACGATTAGAGAAGATAAAGTATGAGTTAAGGGGCTCTTCAGGGGGGTTGAGGAAAGGTGGGGGATGTTTGTGAACGTGTTAGAGGGGCTGTTCGTCGGGAGGGAGGGGGGGGGGTGAAAAAGAGGAAAAATATGTATAGACTGTATAGTTGATTGTTGGGAAGTATGTTTTCTGGGGTGTTTATTCGCTGTAACCTGTTTTGATACAAGTTTGTAATAAAATACATTTGAAAAAAATGCATTTCAAATCACAACAAAAGCTATCATAATTCATTAATTGGGTCACACGTTCGGTCCTTAAGTGCATTTTCTTTGTTCGTTTTTCCTTTACCTTTGGATAGGCCCTGCCCCGGAAACCACAGCTGCTCGAGTAGACAGCCTCAGGGGTGTTTACCTCGTTTAAAATATAAACCATCAGTATCAGAAGAACAGAACTGAACCAAAATCCCAATTCAAGTAATGGTTAGACAGGTGCTGGTAAGGCACAACAAACTAAATCCTGGGACTCACTGCTTTGGGTACACAACATAGATTCATGTCCGCTATTCTTTGCACGCATTGAATACCTAATTTCAGCTGAGCTGTTTTGTGGTTGGTCAAAAGAAAAAGACAATCAACAACAAAGTGCACTTGCATTCACATAGCAACGTGAATGTTGGGAAACACCCCACAGTACCCGACAGGTGCTTTATGAGGCACAAGATGACATAAACCTAAAGAAGGAGACATTAGACGGTGGACCGAAAGTTTGAAAGAGTTGTTGGTTTTAAGAAACTTTTTCATTTAAGGCTTTGCTGGCGAGCCCAGCATTTGTTGCTTCTTAAAGGTGAGAGAAGGGCCAGGGAAATTTTGGGAAAGAATACCAAATCTGGAGGTGCAGCCAACTGATAGTGGGGTGAAGGAAGTGGGGGGTGCACAAGGCAAGATTCTCTGAGGGTTCAAGGGCTGAACAGGGTTAGATAGGCAGAGTGAAGCAAGGCCATGGAAAGATTTAAACACGTGGGTGAGAGTTTTTAAACTGAGGCATTGCTAGGCCAGGAGTCAATGTAGATTAGTGAGCACAGGGCTGATGGGTGAAACTAACTCAGTGTGTGTTAAGATACAGACAGAATTGCAGAGAGTAGTACCCCATTCTACTCCAATGCAATTTCAGCATTGTCACTCTCGGGGCTTACAAAGGGACCCTCTGATGCAAAATCCAAGTGTGAATCTTGAGCCAAATGTAGTTTAGAGAGTCATGGAGGAACGTTTTATCTCAAAATTCAGTACATTTCATGTGGATTATGAGAACTAAAATAAAAGTGGTGGGAGGAGATCTCATGCTTGTTCTCTCAGTCACCAATAGTGTATGAGACAGTGGAACTCCAAAGGCCAACAAAGACCCAGGACGCGATCTTCCCAAAAGAGAACAAAGTTCCCTAGTGAGCGCATTTAGCCGTGTGTTTCCTGGCACTTGCAGTGCCGAGAAGCACGTGACTATTCAATGCTACTCATGTTGAATAAGGGGCCTAAATGGGAAATGCGTGGCCGAGCCACACATAGCCCCGTTTTTTACAACGGAGAGCTCTCTCGCTGGAACTGCCCGTTGTAGCGAGATTTATAAATGGCTCCGAGGTACACAAACAAAATCCCAACCTCCCCCCGCTGCCTGACACAACAGGGGAGGGTTCCCTGCCCCCTTCCCACCCCCACAGTGGACAACCCTGGCCCAATCGCGCATGGACAAAAATTGTCATCTTTTCACCTTGGCAGTGCACAGCGTGGCCAATGGGGTTTCTCACTGTGTCTATTCCACACTGTCTGGAACATGCGGGTGTGGATGCGCTGCTGGCAAAGTGGAGGATCCTGCTGATGGAGAATGCCGCAGCAGATTTGCTCCTACATGATCTATTCTGCCCATGTAATGCTTCAGACACCCAGCACACTAAAAGCCCCTTAGGAGTGGAGGCAACTGCTGAGTTCTATGGGAAAGTGTCTCCATGAAACACTCCTGCACAACTCCTCATCCAGGCCCATTCCCACCTCCTCGCAAATGACGGACAGGTTCTCCATTATAGCAAAAAATGCAAGCCAAAGTGAAAGTGAAGAAAAAAGGACATTGGGCCAACCCTGCAGTTCCATTGCAGTGGTGGTGGTCTACATTGCATTGAATTTTATGAATGGTATGATTTTTCCAGGTCAACTCAAAAAAGTACACTGACCGGCGAAGTTGAGAAATGGAATTTCTGGTGAGTAACCCTTGAAGGGTTGCTGCTGATACTTACAGGGGTCTGCACTGAATTCCTTTTGCCATTTGGTGCACCCTTCCAACAAAAGCCAAAGGAACCAAAGTTGCCCACCAGAGGTCATCACCCTTCTGTTCAAAGGAGGATAGCAATGGTTAACCTCTTTGAAGAAATGGAACACAATCCAACAGTCTTTGAAGGTGGTAGGGCAGGTTGATAAAGTGGTTAAAAAAACATACGTATGGACTGCTTGTTTTTTTTTAATGGAAGTATTGAAGCAAGAAAGTCATGCTAAATCATTCCAAATTGCTGATTGGGCCCCGCCTGCTGTATTATGAATAATTCTAGGTGTCCCATTTTAGGAAGAATGTTAAGGGTATGAAATGAAAAAAATGAAAACTGAAATGAAAATCGCATATTGTCACAAGTAGGCTTCAAATGAAGTTACTGTGAAAAGCCCCTAGTCGCCACATTCCGGTACCTGTTCGGGGAGGCTGTTACAGGAATCGAACCGTGCTGCTGGCCTGCTTTCAAAGCCAGCGATTTAGCCCTGTGCTAAACAGCCTCTGAGAGCAGATATGAGAGGTTTATCGGGGCAATTCCATGGAAGAGGGTCTTCAGTTATGTTGAGAAGTTGGAGAGTATGGGATTGTTCCCCTTCGAGCATAAAAATGGCCATCTTCTGCACCGCAAGTTTGATGATGATCTAATGTTCAAAGTAAATAAATGAAACCTTCCAAATCCATGAGGAATGGGAGTAAAAAATAAAAAAGATTTCTCAGGATTTGTGAAGATTGCCTACTACGAGGGGATGGCCATTGGAATCATGACAGAAAGTTTTCATCATCAATTTGGTGCAGCTTTGTGCGACAGGGAAATTAGTCAGACAGAGTTTCAGTGCGTGCAGATGCATGTCCATGTTGCTGCGGGGCACATCTTATTGCTGGCAAACAAAAATGTTTCTAATGTCACAGCTAAATCTTACAACATAGCAGCACCAAGAAAGCAATTAATATTAACTACTTGCCTGCTGACTTCCTAAGGTGGCATGTGAGCCATACTTCTCTATGTTCGTGCAAATTTCTTTCTGTTGTCTTGTATTTGCTTACAGGAAAATGCAGCATCTATAGTTAGGAACACTGACAGATGAGTGTAAGTCCTCCAGTCTTGCGCTCATTGGCCCAGGATAAGGAGCCAGGCATCCATATTCCAGAACTATAGAAAGCACGCAGGAGGGTGAGTCACCCCAAGTTTCAAACTATTAGTATACCTTGCTCTTCTTCCTTTATCTGATCGTTTGCCCTTATTAAGGGACTGAGAAGAGTTTCCCCAATTATGACTGGGGGACGGGGGCCGAGGGGAAGATTAACTTCCTGGAGACGGGCACCCAGTGACAGGCCAAAGTGCCTACCCTCCAGGCAGAATGACAGGGCCAATCTGTGAAGCCAAAGGTCACCCTGTAGTGGGATATTCAAACCACCTGCACCAACCCCCATGCCGCCTGCCACCAAACCATCGGCCCTCACCCCCCACCAAAGTGGAGGCCTGGCTGCTTTCTTCTGCTTTTAAATTCAACCGTACAACTTTGAAAAGAAGTTGGTGTGAGGGCATTTTTATATTGAAGCAGCCTCTCCACTGCAGCCTGCTACTCCTCTCGGGCTGGAAGCTCTCGGATTGCCCTCCAGCTGTGGGATCTGCTTGCTGACTGACCTGTCTGCATGCCAACTGAGTGAGCTGCTTGATGGAAATTACAGCATGATGATTGGTTCACCCCTGACCCTGGGGTGGTTCGAGACCTGGATAATGTACAGGCTCCTATTTCCCAAGCCACAAAGTGAAAATCGTAACATCGAAGCTGCCTTCTGCTGAAGCTTTTGGGTCCATGAAGAGAAAGGATCACCCTCTCTGAACATTTACACCTCTCCCTCCTGCTTTAATATAGCACTTAAAACCTTTCCCTTTGACCAAGCTTTTGTCCTACTACCTCTGTGCGTATCAGCGTTAAATATTCATAGAATGCCTGTAGTGCAAAGAAGGCCATTCAGACCACTGAGTCCGCACTGACCCTCTGAAAGAGCACACTACTTAAGCCCCCCGCCCCCCCCCACCCCATATCCCCTATCCCGCAACCCAGTAATTCCACCCAACCTCTTTGGGCACTAAGGGCAATTTTGCATGGGCAATCCACGTAATCTGCACATCTTTGGACTGTGAGAGGAAACCGGAGCACCCGGAGGAAACCCACGCAGACACGGGGAGAAAGTGCAAACTCCACACAGCCAGTGACAAAAGCTGTGAATTGAACCTGGGACCCTGGAGCTGTGAAACAATTGTGCTAACCACTGTGCTACCGTGCTGCCCCAGTCACTCGAGGTTGGAATTGAACCTGGATCCCTGGTGCTGAGAGGCAGCAGTGTGAAGCACTCTGCCTTGGAATGTTTTAATCATACTTTAAAGATGCTGTCTAAAAACATGTTGGTTTTGTGACATTTGACTGAATTGATTAAATTGTAGAGCACCATGAGGAATGTGCTCACTCAACAGCTGTCTTTCAATCAACACATACCTTTACTCATAGGTTCTGGAGACCTTTGACCCCAATGTACAAAAGCCACCATCACCTGGATTCAAGTAGCTGAGGAATCGGATTCAGGCCACTGTCATGATGTTCATTTTAAGATGGTTCAGTTGCTGAGGCCCAGTACAAGTGACTATTGACCTCTCATTACTCAGGCCCTGATGAATATTCAGACATTTGCATTCAATAGATTTAACGCAAGATATTTCATTCTTCTTGATGAATATACTTTTATCCAAAGCACTGACACACTTCAATCTTTAACACTCAAAAATATTTAAGGGTTTTGTGATGGGCCGGTTTAGCTCAGTGGCCAGACAGCTGGTTTGTGATGCAGAACAAGGCCAGCAGCGCGGGTTCAATTCCCGTACCGGCTTACCCGAACAACACCGGAATGTGGCAACTAGGGGCTTTTCACAGTAACTTCATACTTGTGACAATATCGTTCTCTTAACTGCCTTTTATGAGGTCCTTTCCTATGCTAACAGTGCACAATAAATTCCCTCATAACATGTCTTGATAAATATTGGGCGGGATTTTCCGACCCCCCGCCAGGTCGTAGAATCCCCGGGGGCGGCGTGAATCCCACCCCGCCCCTCCGATGTCAGCTACTGTATTCTCCGGTGCAATTTACGGGAGGGGGCAGGGTTCCCGCCACGCCGGTCGGGGGCTGTTGGCAGCGGCCCCCCCCGGCAATTTTCCGGGCTCCGATGGCCGATCGGCCGTCCATTTTTGGCCAGTCCTGCCGGCGTGAATCACTCAACTCACGCACCGGCGGGACCTGGCAAGTGAGTATGCGTAGGTGGTCCTCAGGGGGGCACGGGGGGATCCAACCCCAGGGGGGCCCCCCACAGTGGCCTGGCCCGTGATCGGGGCCCACCGATCTGCGGGCGGGCTTGTTCAGTGGGGGCACTTCTTTCTTCCGCGCCGGCCCCTGTAGGGCTCCACCATGGCCGGTGCGGAGAAGAGAACTTCTTCAATTAAAAATTGCCCTTGGCGCATGCGCCAAAATACGCATGTACGGAATCACGCCGGCCGATCCGCGCATGCGCGAGATCACGCCGGCCCCTCGGCGCATGTGCAAACTCCCACCATCCCTTCGGTGCTGGCTGGCGTGGCGCCAACCCCTCCGGCATTCACCTAGCCCGCGAAAATGCGGAGAATTCCGCGCTTTCGGGGGCTGTTGTCGATGGAGTGGTTGGCGCTGGTTTTCCCGGCGGCATGGGGACTTGGTCCCCAGAAGGGAGAATCCCGGCCATTATTTTGGTCTTGAGCATTTCTCACAGAACTATATAAAACACCAGTTAGGTCACAGTTGGAGTACTGCACAAAGTGCCAATAATCACAGGAAGGGTGTGATCGCATTAGAGGAGACGTATAAGGATGTTCCCAGGACTAGAGGATTTTGGTTGTCAATAAAAATTGGACAGGCTGGGGTGGTTTTCATCAGAATGTAGGTGGATGAGGGAAGATTTAATTGAGGCACATACAAGTATGCGGGATCTAGATAGTATGTTAGGAAGGACCTATTTCCGTTAGTAGAAAGATCAATAACCAGGGCAGGTAGATTGAAAGCAACTTCCAGCAGAATTAATAGACAGTTGTGGAGACACCTTTTCACCCAGACGGTAATTGCCTAAAGGGCTGGTCGAGGCAGAAGCCCGAAGTAAATTCAAAAAGTACTCGGATATGCATTTGAAACTCCGTGACCCCAATGGCTACAGACCAAGTGTTGGAAAGTGGGATTTGATTGGATGGCTCTTTCTCAGCCAGCACAGGCCCAACAAGCC
Organism: Scyliorhinus torazame; assembly: GCF_047496885.1. Lineage (NCBI taxonomy): Eukaryota > Metazoa > Chordata > Chondrichthyes > Carcharhiniformes > Scyliorhinidae > Scyliorhinus > Scyliorhinus torazame. The sequence continues at coordinate 67,416,542 of NC_092728.1, forward strand.
AAACGTACCATAAATTTATTTGAATCTATGATTGTCCTACAAAGCTTTGCTCCTGAGTTTTGACCAGCAGTGCCTCAGACGCACTCTACCATTCGTGTGAAATTATTCAAACTGCTCTGTTTTTCCTCAGTTGCACAGGACTTGCTAATGCATTCATCTGGAGATCTGCGGGTCTGAATCTTTGGTTACCAAGCTCAAAGACTGAAGGGGTTTGACATTTCATTTTAATAAGAATTGATCCACCACAGCAATTTTGTACCTGTTATACGTAGCTATTACATAACTGGTAGCTGTTACATAACTGTTACACAGCTGTTTCATTACCGTCAATTCAGAACTCCAAACTGAGTTTCTCAGTGAAATTAAAATAATAATAATCTTTATTAGTGTCACAAGTAGGCTTACATTAACACTGTAATGAAGTTACTGTGAAAATCCCCTAGACGTCACACTCCGGCGCCTGTTCGGATACACAGAGGGAGAATTCAGAATGGCCAATTCACCTAACAAGCACTTCTTTCGGGACTTGTGGGAAGAAACCGGAGCACCCGGAGGAAACCCACGCAGACAAGGGGAGAACATGCAGACTCTGCACAGGCAGTGGCCCAAGCTGGGAATCCAACCTGGGTCCCTGGCGCTGTGAAGCTGTTGGTTAAATTAACATAATCTTATCAAGATTTCCCACCATGCAAATTTATTTTAAATATTGAGGAAAATGGCCTTTCAAGAAGCCTTCTACAATTTGTTTCCATAAGCAAAAGAGACTAAAAGATTATTGACATTCTGCATAACCTATTGACAGGGAGAGCTGGGATGCGAACAGAATTGCAAACAGCCTAGTGCTGTATCCCTCTTTAAAATTGGCCCCCGACATCTTCACTCCAGTCGAGTATAATGATAACAACTTAAGCACCTGATAAATCTATCAGCGTGTGAAGTAGTTCCACATATTTACCATTTGGTGGCAATGTGAGGCCAGAAAATGGATATCTTGTGCGGGAGCTAATCGACAGAAAGGCTGAGCTGTCCATTATTTTGAAATATTATGGAAAGGTCTTTTTAATCCTCTTATAAACTTTCTACATCCAATCATTTATCTAACCCTATATTTCATGAGTGAAGTGGAAGAATAAACATTGAGACCTTTTCAGTTAAACTGCAGGTTTGAAATGTAAATCATCAGCCTACTGCCCCTGACAGTAGACTGAGTGACCTGCCTCAGCATTGATTCTCGGTCTTGCTCAGTATTCTGATTTCAGCTGAATGTTGGTAGGAACACAATTGGCCTCAACAACACGGAATGAGGAGAACAAAAAGGTGGCTCAGGTGATACCCCTCTTTCCTCTGACGTGGGAAGATTGTGGGTTCAAGTCCCAGGCCAGGATGTAAGCACAAGTTCAAAGCTGATATCTCAGTGCATCACTAAAGGAGTATTGCGCTGTTAAAGTTGTTGGCAGGGAACCTTCGGTTTCAAAACTAAGTGCTCCCACCAGAGGAAAATCAGGGACCGTGTCTCACTGGGGCTGGGAGCGTCACTAAGGTGGTATTCACATACATTTGTTCTGCTAAATTATGCACAGCGGTGAGGACACAGACCTCGCTGCACTTGCCGGTCTTGGGCTGCCATTTTGAATGTGCGCTCTGATCCCAGCTGTCATAGGCCCCCCCCCCCCCCCACAATGCAAATATTGACTCCCTCCCACTGACAAGAGGAGTATTCCTAACACCTCATCAAGGAGGGTCATCATCCTCCATCACAGGACTAACAGATCCCCCCCCAAACAATGCATGCATCAGGGTGACCCAACCCCCCCTCCCCCTTCCTGGCTCCCCCTTCAGCCACACCTCCTCAGCCAGACCCCCCCTTCAGGTGCCACCCCATGACATTGCCAATGATACAATGCCCCTTGGCACCATGGCACTGACACCCTGGGAGTGACACCCTATATTAGCACATTGGACCACAAGGGGAGGCAAGGAGGTTAGCCTATTGCTCATGTCTCCCTCTGCCACTGCCAAGGCTCCTGGGGGTTCGCGGGTTCAGGAGGGGGGTAAAGGGTTGCCCCTGGGACTTTCCCCCAGAATGCGGCCCCGTGTTTGGACTGTCCATTCCAGCCCTGGGCAACCTGATGAACATTTTTGGTATAGTGATCTCAGACAGCCCTCCATTCAAATCATCATCCTTGTCTGACCTGTTTAAAATTTGAAGTGGTCTTCTTACTCTGAAATACTCAGCCTGACAGCTGATGAGCAGATCAGACAGTTCATTGAAGATGCGAGCCAGGAAGATATTTCCTTTCCTCACATCTGCTCCCTAAGTCCAATGCTTTTAAAACTGTTGCTCTTTGAAGTGTCAGAGCCTTCCTTGAAAGCCCACAACACTTGAAAAGCTTTGAAGTCCCCTGAGATCCATTGCCACGTTGAGAATTCATTCAATTTAACAGTGTAATACATTTAACTAGCCTTTGATTGACAGTTTAATGGTTTAAACACAGCAAGTAGTAGGTTTGTTTATTTATCTTTCCCTTCCCTGCATGGCATTAAGGGGTAAGTAGTAGCATGGATAGAGGATTGGTTAATTAATAGAAAGCAAAGAGTGGGGATTAATGGGTGTTTCTCTGGTTGGCAATCAGTAGCTAGTGGTGTCCCTCAGGGATCAGTGTTGGGCCCACAACTGTTCACAATTTACATAGATGATTTGGAGTTGGGGACCAAGGGCAATGTGTCCAAGTTTGCAAATGACACTAAGATAAGTGGTAAAGCAAAAAGTGCAGAGGATACTGGAAGTCTGCAGAGGGATTTGGATAGGCTAAGTGAATGGGCTTGGGTCTGGCAGATGGAATACAATGTTGACAAATGTGAGGTTATCCATTTTGGTAGGAATAACAGCAAAAGGGATTATTATTTAAATGATAAAATATTAAAACATGCTGCTGAGCAGGGAGACCTGGGTGCGCTAGTGCATGAGTCGCAGAAAGTTGGTTTACAGGTGCAACAGGTGATTAAGAAGGCAAATGGAATTTTGTCCTTCATTGCTAGAGGGTGGAGTTTAAGACTAGGGAGGTTATGCTGCAATTGTATAAGGTGTTAGTGAGGTCACACCTGGAGTATTGTGTTCAGTTTTGGTCTCCTTACTTGAGAAAGGACGTACTGGCACTGGAGGGTGTGCAGAGGAGATTCACTACGTTAATCCCAGAGCTGAAGGGGTTGGATTACGAGGAGGGGTTGAGTAGACTGGGACTGTACTCGTTGGAATTTAGAAGGATGCGGGGGGATCTTATAGAAACATATAAAATTATGAAGGGAATAGATAGGATAGATGCGGGCAGGTTGTTTCCACTAGCGGGTGAAAGCAGAACTAGGGGGCATAAAGGGATTAAGGGTTATGGTGTTCAGGCCGGAAAGTGGAGCTGAGTCCACAAAAGATCAGCCATGCTCTCATTGAATGGTGGAGCAGGCTCGAGGGGCCAGATGGCCTACTCCTGCTCGTAGTTCTTATGTTCACGCTTGAATGAAACTGAAGAACCCTTCATTATACCTGACAGCAATGTGTATAAACATCCTTGTCCTGATTGACAGCTACTGGCTACTCCAATAATGCGAAGTGCTTTCAGCGGTTAGGAAAGAGGAAGTGAAAGTATTTAGCATTTTTGAAATGGCCAGCATCTGTCAATCAGAACAACAATGTTTAAACATTGCAGTTAGGGTCAATGGATCCTTTGGGGTCCAGCTCGCCAGGACAGTGTTGTCAATACTTGCACCAAAGCCCGCCCACTGAAGTTCCTGCTGGGGGGAGGGGGCGGGGAGGGGTTTGGTGCATTTGAGGGTGGTGGGGGGGTGGAGATTCAGAAGAATGCATATGAGCTGTTTGCATATTACCACCAGCGCAGGGTAGGAAGTCTACCATGACCGGTGGGGCATGAACGGAGACTGTGGAAGGGTCTGCCGCCTGGCGCGGAACCAGTTTTTGGGCCTACGTGGGATTATCTGCCTGATCGGGATTCCCAATCTTAGCGGGAGAAGAGAATCGCGCCTGTTGTCTTTTGAGGTCTTGTAGCGTATTGGGTAGCGTCACTGCCTCTGAGCCAAAAGCTCTGGAGTCGGGTCCAATACCAGAACTTGATGACCAAGGAAGATGAACTCATAATGTGGCCAAATAGGTTGGGTGTCAACCTACAAATCCTTCCAATGCAGGCCAATGGCCGGTAGTAAGACCGGGAGATATTACTGGTCAACCATGTGATGGCTAGAAAGATGAAGTCTCTATCATTACTATCCACAGCTACAGACTGCAACATGCTTTTAAAAGTGTATGTTGCCACAGCAACTTGGACTCACTGAGTGAACCATAACACACCACTGCCCTCTCCCTTCTACCATTGTCTTTTTTTAAAAAAGCACGGCCACCAGCAATCAGACTTGATATTAATTGCTGTGCAGGGATTCCTGTTGATGCATGCAACTCGACATGGAGTGAGGTGAGGATAAAAGTTTCCTCATGGAATGGTCTGCTGTCACTAACCCCCCAAACTTGCATAGAAAGAGTGACTGACGTACTGGATGTGTGTCGGTCACTGTGACACTGTGTCCCTCATGTAAGTCGGAGACTTCAGGCAAGGAGGCAAGGAAACAGACTGATAATCAATTTTTGTCTGAAGTAGTAAATCCTGAGGCTTTTAACTGTAGTCTTTTTCTATAATGCAAGAATGCTGGTAAGCTCAGTTGTCTGGGTGGCTAGTTTATGGTTTAAAACAGTACCAACAGCGTGGCTTTCATTCCTGTTCTTGCTGTGGCAGGCTTGGAGCCTGCCCCTGATTAAGTGGAAGGCAATGGCAAGTCACCACTGATAGAAACAGCTCAGGATGAAGCATTAGAAGATAGCAGGCCAAGGACCTGCCTTTAGACAGAGCACAATTCACTCACTCCACAATAGAGCCAGAATTTTGGCATTTAAAAAGCATTAATTTTGACCAAGGTACAATAACAACTGCATTAAAATAGGACAATGGGGGTAAGAGTGGAACTGGCAAAAAGTTGTGCACCTAGGAGATTTACCTCAAACAAGATTTTACACAGCAAGCATTACTGTTTTCATAATTATTTCTTAATACTTTTGTTTTTTGTGAAGTTTATTTTATGCTGGCAGCAGTTATTGTGTGAAATTGGGATGAGAGAAGTATCTAGAGGGACTTTTCTCCAAAAGTTGGATGTGAACGCAATAAGATAAGCAGCGATCTTAACAAGTCAGAGCCTTGTTTTCCCAAACTGCAGAATTCTTGCTGTTACAGACTCATCGTTACCCTCGGAACTTGACATTGCACCTTGATTTTGTGATGGCATGAAATCCAACTCTCCTGTTTTTCCCTAATCAATGTTGACTCGGAGACACTGGGGTTTTTGCGGATTTCCGCTGAAGGAATGTGTGCCCTCCTGCTTTGTTTCAGATTACTGCCAAACAAGTACATTCAGTGGTGAACACTTCAACTGCATAAGGCATGTTTTACTACAAAGGAACCCCCACAGATGTAAACCCAGCTTCAGAATAGCACGGGAATAAAATGTTAACAAGCTCCTTTCTAAAATGGCAGAACCAAGTTGGTTTGCAGTTGTGTGGGGACCGCTGCTTTTAGATGTACTAAACCTGACTTCAACTCTTTAAAAGGTGGGCTGGGACCAATGAAAGATGGGCACTTAACATGATAACTGATGCTAGTGCAAGTAATGTGTTTATCCTCAAAGATCAGTCCAACTCCAGATTGTATTTGCACATCGTCCCTTGGACTAATGCACAGGTAATGCGTCAGAACGGAACTCCTGTCAGCATGTCCATCCATCATCCAATAAGATTTTTTTTGCTGCCTGTATGCTCATGTTTTTTTATTTTTGTCTGTTCCAGGGTGGAACGATGGTGCAATGTCATTCAAAGTGCAGAGGGTAGGGAGTCAGAGTTTGCCGTGCAGCCAGAGTTTCCCCGAGTTATTCTGCCAGGTTTGATGTACGGCCAAATCTGCTTTCCATAGATGTGGTAGTAGTGGCAGTCGGTCAGCAAAGTTGGCTGGATCGTGATGCGGAGAGACGCCACCAGCGCGGGTTCATTTCCCGCACCGGCTGAGGTTACCCATGACTTCTCAACCTTGCCACTCACCTGAGATGTGGTGACCCTCAGGTTAAATCGCCACCATCTCTCTCAAAGGGGAAAGTAGCCTATGGTCCTCGGGGACTATGGTGACTTTAATTTCAGTAGCGGTGTAAATGAAAAATGTCGCTAACAACCTTGCAATTTTCATGTGATTTGTTCAATTCTGCACTACCATGTTAGTTGGAACCCACGCTTCCCTAATTAAAGTGGCAAATAAAGATTTTTTGTGGGGCTTTAGACAAGAGGCTATATCCCAGTGTGAGCAAGACTGGGAGAACCATCTACAACTTATTAAATAACAGCAAAATTTAGCATTTTTTTCAAATGTGTAAACTTGCAGCACGACTGGATGGTAATTGACCAGGAGGCTTGGCCAACCTCTCCTCTAATCCAAAGAAAATACAGGCAATTATTCAATCTTCTCACTAGCATGGCTACAATAAGCTGACAGCACAAACTATAGGACCCTCTTGGACGGTATGGACAGCCATTCACAGATCCAGCAATAAAGCCCTTGATCATTATTTGAATCCAATTTCTCAAAGAACAATTCGTAAAATAACATAATTTAGAATTCTACAATCAAAGGTGCAGTGGAAGGGAATACATTGAATATGTGACCAACTGAACAGGCATGGAGTTGATATGGTTACACTTACCATGTCTCCTGGTAAACCTGGTCCACCCGGTAATCCTGCAACTCCAGGAAGACCCTGAAAACATTTGTTGGCATACGTTATCAAAGATTCACATTACAGTTTGAAATATTTAATGAAGTTTAATGAGATTTAATGAACACCAATTTTAAATTTTCTTTTCACTGACAGCGTACAAGGGAGCGTACTCTGCTGCCTGGGAGTAATCTGACCAAAGAGGCTAAGAGCCAAGGGATACACCAGCAGAATCTTCAGCTTGTGAGCCAATCAGAGAACAGTGGATGAGGTACGGTGAACTTATACGTTGTCACTGAAGCCTTGAGGAAATTGGAGTTTGAGGCTGCAATCAAAGCAGGTTGCATCTAGCATTCTCCTCACTCCTAATATTCATTTTTCTCCCACACTGATCAGCTCTCCAGCTTTAGGTACTTTGCCTGTCGCTGTTACCACCCCTTCTGGAGCAGGGGTGCATTTTATTAGGGTAGGCGATTGGAACAAGTTTATTCTGGCAGTCAGAAAATGCGCATTCGCTTTCCTCCAAAAATGTCAAATCGTTACCTGCCTGTCGCTTCCTATTAAACCCTTGATTCCAATCTGAGTTGTTGGTGCCATCTCTAATCTGGGCCAAACTGTGTGATCGGTACCAAATGGTGCCATGAATTGGGCTATTCCCAGCAATCCTACAAAAGCTGAGGTCTCAATCTCAACCAGACCATCCAGGGGAAATACACAAGAGTGCAGAAAAGTTTCTCCCGTGCAGAAATAATGGAATAAAACCATCTGAAGAATGAAAATCACATGCAACCAAACTCTTTCATTTTCATTCCTAGTGACTGATTAAAGAGTACAACCAAACAGAGAAAATAGGTGGTTTCCCTCAAGACAAACTGTTCAACATGGAGGAATAAAACAGTTTAATTCAAAACCAGAACTACAATTTGTTGGCAATTGGCATTATTATAAGGAGCCATAATGTAGAACGTTGGAATCAGTGCTCTGAAGCGTAGTGTAGATTAAAGATTGGTTGAAATGGTAAAATATTTCTATCCCCTTCCACAACCGACCATGCCCTCGTTTCTTGCAACAGCCGTGACCGAGATATGTTGTACATTATCTCCTTCGTTATCAACCTCTTCACAGAGTGAAAATGATTTTCCAAAAACAGAAATAGCAACACAAGGCATGCAATGGATTTAGAACAGCTCAAAGAAAACAAAGGTAACGGCAGTAAATGACGTAAGCATTAACTGTAAACAAAATATTGATTTATAGGGAGGTCTCTTCTGCTTTTGACACCACTATCTCCTTTATAATGATTTGAGCTGGCGGTACAAAGTTATGGTGCCTATTTGGTATTACTGCTTAGTCCATATGTATTCACAAGACGGCATTCAAATGCTGGCCCATTTTCTTTCCAATGTTAGAAAAGAGCTGGCTAACACATACAGCACAAAATTGAAGTCAAGATAGTCGGCACATGTTAACCAACCAGTAACTTCACTTTCTAGTCTATATATATATATATAATTACTCTTGATACCTGTTCCAATGAAGATCGTACTGATGTGGCGCATTTATTTTCAACAGGTCTGACAAGGTTAGAAAACTTTCTTCATCTAATTATTTCTGGGTGAAGGTTTTGTGTTCAATCAAGTGAGGGAATTGAGTGCTACCAGGTTAAGAACTAAACCACTTCACATTGATGCTACAATTGAAGTATAAACTTACCCTGAACTTTAAACTCTGGTGCAACTTTTTTCCTTTCTCATTTTCAGTAAATATCGTGACTTGTGCAGGCTAGGTTGCTCCTGTTTTGATGTGACCTCTGCATTATTTGCTGAATCTTAACTCTCAGGAATTGATGAGTTTGGGTTATGTCAGAGGGCAAAATGCAAAAAATCTGAAACAGGAATCTAATGTTGCTTGACCTCCCCCCCCCCCCCCCCCCCCCCCCCGTTTTTAATGGAGGCAGGATCAGGTTCAGGTGACCAATTTGTTTGTGGGAAGAGGGTCAGTTATTTAAATATTATAGTGTGACTACCATGGCCCCATTTTATTTTTAATTCATGTCAGCTTGGTTTTTCTAGCCTCGGAAAACTCAGTGACTAAAAGAAGGTGGGAAGAGCTGAATTTATAAGGTTAAGTGTTTTTACAGCACTGCTTGTGGGTCAGGTGGGTTTGCTCCAGGGCGAACAAGCGATACAGTAATCCACATTTCCTGCCCCACAATGTGTTCCTCCCCCTTGCTCTATAACAAACATTGAATTCCACTAGCCCCACCTCAGTCATGGAGACATCACTCACAGCACCCCTCTCCACCACGAGTTTCTCTCACCCCCTGAAGTCAATAACCTGTTATTGGCCTTGGCCTGAAGTCATCCCCTGAAGTCAATAACCTGTTATTGGCCTTGGCCTGGTGAAGCAGGTTGCCCAGAAGACAGTCCTCCTACCTGTCAATCAGGCTGCCTGTGGCCCGGAACCCAATACCAAAATAATTAAAGCAACCTCACAGTTTCCTGACCTCACAACAGCTGTCCCTACCCCCTCAAGAGGATCATAGAATCCCTAAAATGCAGAAAAAGGCCCTTTGACCCATCAATCTGCACTGACCCACCGAAAGAGCATCATACCTAGACAACCCCACTCTATCCGCTAACCCTATCTAAACTTTGGGATGCTAAGGAGCAATTTAGCATGGTCAATCCACATAACCGGTACATCTTTGGACTGTGGAAGGAAACCGGGGCACCCGGGGGAAATCCACACAGACACAGGGAGAACGTGCAAACTCCACACAGTCACCCACGGTTGGAATCGAATCCGGGTCTCAGGCGCTATGAGGCGACATGCTAACCACTCCTCCATGTTAAAGTCCAGGCCATTATCCCAGTAGGTTTCATGTCATTTTATTTTTAACTAATTCTTTTTTTTCTGTTGCTTCCATTTTTGTTTTGTACTTACAGGAAGACCTGGCTTTCCTGGTGATCCAACAGGCCCCACAATTCCACGCTGTGTCTAAAAATGACACAAAACAAATGCAGCATCAGCAAATCAATAGTAAAACACCACAAATTATACCAAGTGTAAAATGCTACTTTGCCAATAATTCTTACATCATCACCTGTTTTTAAAGATCAACATTGAACAGGGAGGTGTGGGTGGAATTGATACAGATTCTGTGCTCTCAATTAGTTCCATTCAAAGAGCATTATGGATTGACATTTTCCATACAAAATTCTTTACGATAGGTTATATCGATTTGTTTAAAGTCATTAATGACTTGTGCAGGGCGCTTTAGTAGCCCCTGGGCTGTGAATTGGCTGAATATGATAATGCTCCAATTTGCTATCGCAGGATGGACTAATGTCAGCCTGTGGTGCCAGTTCCCTGAACAATGTTGGTCGGGGTGAAAGGTGTCGCCATCATGTAAGCCAGATGTCTCCCCTCAGGCAATGTCAGAATAACTGGTGATGGGGGGGGGGGGTGGGGGGAGCAAATCGTCTCAGGCCAAACTAGCTGAGAGCTACACATTGACTTGTGTAATGACTTAGACCAGGCCTTTAAGATTGGCCAATTGGACTACGAGTTCCCTGATTAGTGGGCCAATTTGTATACAATAGGGAGTGTCAGATCCTCTGCACTCCCAGTGCAGACAGCAAGCTGAATGCATATGGCCGTACTGCTGTTTGTTTTGTTAATAAGAGGGATTCTGGTGAAGGGATTTCTGCCTCCGTGGACTTATTACACTCGAAAGACCAGAGAACAAGTTTACTGTCCTCTCTATGGATCGCAGAATTATATATGCCTTGAAATGACCTAAAGAAGGAAACAGAATATAAATTTTACAAAAACATTGAAAGGTGATGACATCAATAGAAACACTGTTTTGCTACCGACAAGGCTGTTTTTAGGTACAGGCCTGGTATCCTCTGCTGCTTAAAAGAAACATATTTACTTATAACAGATGCAATAAGACAGTGGTAGCCTTATATAGTATGAATGAGATTTTATACTTACAGGCCAGCCTGCTTGCAATATTTGATAGAATGCTGTTTGCTGTTAAATTATAGAAAAAAAAAATTACGCTTTAAATCTTCTTTGGCATTCTGTGTCTTAGACCAATATATGAGGAAAATTGTGTTTACTTTTTCAAAATCAGGACATATAGTGCAACACATCCTATAGGGCAGCGCAGTAGCACAAGTGGCTAGCACTGTGGCTTCAAAGCGCCAGGGTCCCAGGTTCGATTCCCCGCTGGGTCACTATCTGTGCGGAGTCTGCACATTCTCCCCGTGTCTGCGTGGTTTTCCTCCGGGTACTCCGGTTTCTTTCCACAGTTCAAAGACGTGCAGGTTAGGTGGATTGGCCATGATAAATTTCCCTTCGTGTCCAAAAAGGTTAGGAGGGGTTATTGGGTTACGGGGATAGGCTTGAAGTGAGGGCTTAAGTGGGTCAGTGCAGACTCGATGGACCAAATGGCCTCCTTCAGCACTGTATGTTCGATGTTCTATGTCACCTGAAAATGGGGGACTGAAGACAACTTAGGATGGTCCTTATTTTAAATCTCCTGTATGATAATCGTTACACAGCAAATCTTACAGACGGGTCTGACAGGGGACCTGAAGATTAAACCACTCATAATATCAAGAATATGGGTTTCCTAACCCTGCCCCAATCCCTGATAACATCAGACATAGAAGAATCATAGATCTGGATTCTTCCGCCCTGCCTGCCACTAAATTGCCAAGGGCGGGACGTGGACCATGTAAAGGTCCATTGACCTCAGGAATTTCCAGTCGCCGCGCTGAGAGAATCCCGCCCATAGAATCCCTACAGTGCTGAAGGAGTCCCTTCGCCCATTGAGTCTGCACTGACCCTCTGAAAGAGCACCCTACCTAGGTCCAATCAACCACCCTATCCCCGTAACCGCGCCTAACCTTTCTGGGCACTAAGGGGTAATTTAGCATGGCCAATCCACCTAACCTGCACATCTTGGGTCTGTTGGAGCACCTGGAGGAAACCCACACAGACATGGGGAGAAAGTACAAATTCCACAGTCACACAAGGCCGGAATCAAACCGGGTCACTGGCGGCGTGAGGCAGCAGTGCTAACCACTGTGCCACCATGCCACCACGTGGCGATACAAAACCATAATTTGTGTGCAACTGCTTCATATTTCTGTTTGCTTGCTTATTTTGTACTTAGAACACATTGCGATCGTTGATTCAAAGGAGATACGTTCAATTTTTAAGAAGTTTTAAAGATATGTCAAAGTTTAAAAGAGAAGTAAGAAAATTCCAGGAAAAACCACCTGCTGCAACTGGAAGATGTTTTAAACCATAAAAGGAAAATTGACAACAATCAATTTGAGCACATTCTTTCCCATTTACATTTAAAAAATAGAGTGTTGATTATAGATGCCAAAACATTTGGCAATTGTCAAAAAAAAACAAGCTATGTCAAAGGGAATGGAGTAAAAATAGGGAAGTCTTCCTGAAAGTACACAAGGCATTAGTTAGACCACACCTGAAATACTGTGAAAAGTTTTGGTCGCCTTATCTAAGGAAAGGCATGTTGGCATTGGAGGCAGTCCAGAGATTCACGAGGTTGATCCCGCATATGCAGGGATTTTCTTATATCATGACTGTTCCATTTCAGTTATCATAGAATCATAAGGGGCGGCATGTGGCGCAGTGGCTAGCACTGGGATTGCGGCGCTGAGGACCCTGGTTCGAATCCCGGCCCTGTGGAGTTTGCATATTCTCCCCATGTCTGCGTGGGTTTCACCCCCACAACCCAAAGATGTGCAGGTTAGGTGGATTGGCCATGCTAAATTGCCCCTTAATTGAAAAAAAATAGTAATTGGGTATTCTAAATTAATTTTTAAAAAATCATAGAATCATAGAATTTACAATGCAGAAGGAGGCCATTCAGCCCATCGCGTCTGCACCAGCCCTCGGAAAGAGCACTCTACCCAAGCCCACACCTCCACCCTGTGCCAGTAACCTCATCTCACCTGTTTTGGACACTAAAGGCAATTTAGCATGGTCAATCCACCTAACCTGCACATCTTTGGACTGTTGGAGGAAACCAGAGCACCCGGAGGAAACCCATGCAGACACAGGGAGAACATGCAGACTCCACACCGACAGTGACCCAAACGGGAATCGAACCTGGCACGCTGGCGCTGTGAAGCAACAGTGCTAACCATTGTGCTACCGTGCCACCCCATATGAGAAGAGGTTGAGGAGGTTGGGCCTGTGTTCACTGGAATTTAAAAGAATGAGGGGTGACCTGTTTGGGACGTATTACATTCTCAGGTGATGGATAGGGTAGATGTTGGTTTATGGTTGAGTATAAGATCAGAGGGCATGATCTCATAGTAAGGCATCGCCCATTTAAGATAGAGATGAGGATGAATTTCTTCTCTCAGAGGGCAGTAGATCTGTGGAATTCTTTACCACAGAGGGCTGTGGAGGCTGGGTCTATAGATCCAAACAATCCCTACAGTGCTGTCTGGCCTATCGAGTCTGCACCGACCCTCCAAAAGAGCACTCTACGTAGGCCCACTCCCTCGCGCATTGATCACGGACAGTCCACTTAGCCTGTATGGTCATATGTTCAGGATAGACAGATCTTTAATCATTAAGGGAATCAAGGCCTATGGGGATAAGGCGGGAAAGTAGAGTTGAGGATTATCACATCAGGTCAGCCATGATCTCATTGAATGGTGTTGGAGACTCGATACGTCGACTGGCCTATTTCTGCTCCTACATCTTATAATTGGTTCACGTTTTCAAACATCCCACCTAGTTCTTTTGGTGTGGGCTAAGATTTATTCCCTCCAGTTACCAACTCACCAACCAGTATAGTAGTTCATTCCGACTTATTCACAAATTGATGAAGTCTCAATTGGAAATGAAGGCAAAATCTATTATGCACAGCGTGAACAAGATGAATTTTAATACAAATCGTGGACTATCATGATGGCTAAACCATATTAAACTTCAAGCTGAGAAACAAGAATATAGAGGAAAATTAATAGACACTCATCTGCCAGACAAAGGTTTCTAGTAATCAAGGACAAAGCTCCGGTTGCTATGGGATCAGCAGGATGGACTGGTTACAGCTGCAGTCTTGAGATAAGCTATCTTAAACAGCAGCAATTAACATACATTAATAAAGTAACACTTCTAAATTCTGAACAATTGTGAGCAACAAGGGGTATGTGCACATCTTAGAGAATTAATCATTAAGATTTACAAGTGAGAATCATGATCATGGTGGGTAATCAAGCATTGGGCAGCACGGTAGCACAAGTGGTTAGCACAGTTGCTTCACAGCTCCAGGATCCCAGGTTCGATTCCCGGCTTGGGTCACTGTCTGTGCGGAGTCTGCACGCTCTCCCCGTGTTTGCGTGGGTTTCCTCTGCGTGCTCCGGTTTCCTCCCACAGTCCAAAGATGTGTTAGGTGGTTTGTCTATGCTTAGTGTCCAAAAAATGTTAGGTGGGGTTACGGGGATAGGGTGGAGGTGGGCTTAGGAAGGGTGCTCTTTCCAAGGGCCGGTGCAGGCCCGATGGGCCGAATTGCCTCCTTCTACACTGTAAATTCTATGATATCAAGCTTTTTTCACTGCAGCTGGCTAGAACAACCACATCCCAACCTAATAGAAAGAAAACATTCAAATATTCAATGGATATCGAGTGATCATTGGCAGGAGCACTGGGCAGTTGCAGGGAGATTTTCCATCTCTTGTTTGATACAAGGGTAGCACTGCTGGCTCACAGAACCAGGGACCCGATTCCGACCTTGGGTGACTGTCTGTGTGTAGTTTGCACAGTCTCTCAGTGTCTTTTGGGGTTTCTTCCGGTTTCTGCCCACAGACCAAATTGGTCATGCTAAATTGCCCCTGAGGGTGGATTTGCAGGAATAGAATGGGGGATTGGGCCTGGGTAATCTGGTTGTCCAAAGGATCAGTGCAGAGTCAATGGGCTGAATGGTCTCCTTCTGCACTGTAGGGATTCTATGAATCTAAGTGCGAATCATGTTATGGCCGGAAACTCTCGCGAGAGAGCGATAACGGATTTGCTCCGGGAAGATCTCAGAATGGGATCTTCCCTGCCCTCACTGGTGACGTAATCAGGTGCACGGCCAATGAGGTCACGAACCTGATTATCACTAATTTAAATATATTTAGATATTCAAAACCGGCTTAATGCTCTATCTTCCTGGTCATATGTTCTCATACACCGGCAAGATGCAACGCCAGCACAAATCACTACTGGTCTCCAACAATGGACACCAGACGTGATGACCATGCTGGTTGTCGGAGGCCAGTGTCGCCCTTGGGTGGTGAGGGACATGGCAGGCACCCTGTCAGTGCCAACCTGGCAGTGTCAACAGTTGGCACTGCCAGAGAGTGGGGCCTACAGGGGGGCCGGGCCTGTAGGCTACCCCATAGCCGGGGTTCACTCCATGCGGTGTCGGGGGTGCGGGCGATGGTGGTGGGGCCCAATACTGGTGAATCGGGGGGCCCGATGCTGGAAAATGGGTGTAGGTTGGCGGGTTTAAATTGGATTACAAATGGTGGGGCCCTTTAAAGATGGTGCCCCGATCTCTGTGGAACTCGGCTTGCCAGCATCTTTCGGCCACACTCCTCTTGATGCTGGCGCAAAACAGGCTCCCCTTCTTTAAAATGTTAACGTGTGGGAAGATCTGGACTGAAAACCTGCCCAACACGCCAGTTTTCAGTCTGAACCTGACACTTTATTTTGATAATTCTGCCCTTAAGGTTTCCAAGATAAGTCTAGTTATTTTATATTTTTGAAATCCATGTGTCAGCAGCTGAGTAAAAAAGCTTGGTCAGAAATAATGCATCTGTGCATTTCTTTAAGGTTCTCTGACTCTCGCACCAAACATTGGAGGTGTGAAATTCATAAATAACTCCTGTAGTAAACAGAAGGTAAGAGACCTTTGGGGCGCAGTAGGTTAGCAAACCTAACTCTGAACCTCTGGACCCTCCCAGGACTGGATGGCCAAGGAAGGTGTGTTCATAACTCGGTCAAACAGGTGAGTGTGTCAACCTGCAAATCTTTCCAACATGCCAATGGCTGGCATTAAGAGCAGGTGGTACTCCAAGTCAGCCATGTTTGGTGTGGAGTGGTGCTTCTCAAGCCTCTAGCAACAGACTAGCGACCTGTTCTGGGAATTACTAGCTATGGAAACAGACAAAAGTCTGTTTTAGTGCACCACTAGGTGTGGGAAGAGAATTGGAATGGAGCAGAAAGTGGACCCCATCAGAAGGCAGAACTATTACAATTCTTCTTCCTGATTCTGTTTCTCAAACACCTACCTGACTGAAAAGTGGAACAGGGGAATAAATTAGGAATTATTGTGACCAATAGATCGTAAGTTATGTGAGAGATGCTGCTTTCAGCTCGGTTATATTGTATGCAAAAATGAGTATATGAAAGGAAAAGAGGGAGGCATATGTAGCATCAACAGAGTCTCTCATGAATGGTTGGGAGGGGGTGACATGGTGGTGCAGTGGTTAGCACTGCTGCTTCTTAGCACCGAGGACACGGGTTCGATCCTGGCCCCGGGTCACTGGCTGTGTGGAGTTTGCACATTCTCCCCATGTCAGCATGGGTCTTACTCCCACAAACCAAAGATGTGCAGGGTAAGTGGATTAGCCACGCTAAACTGCTCCTTAATTGAATTTCTTTTTTAAATGAATGGTTGGGACTTTCATGCTTTGGTTACTGTGGTAGACACTTCAATCATATATGAAAATGAAATTAGTTATGCTTAACTTAGTACCTATAATTTCCTTCTGGGTCACTATAATGAACATTCCAATGCTTTTCATAAATATCCAGCAATGCCTTGTGAAAATATAGTGTTATCTATTTATTCTCATCAAATGTAGATGGATAAATGCTTGAAATCAGACTGTGGCATTTGAGGCTATTTTCAGAACATTCATTGAAATGAATCAAAGGCAGAATAGGAAATAGTTTTCCTTAAATTCTTTGGAGGATGTTAGCATGAATAAAAAATAATCGTCTGGTATTTGGAATTGTCCAGCCGTGCAATCTCTGAAGAGGCAAAGAGGAGGGAGAAAGGGGGCCCTGCAGTTAGCACAAATTCTCTAAACAGGGGAATATAGTTGTTCTGAGACCGTGATGAGATACCATAGTCTCCCGGGGCTTGCTTCCCTCAGTGGATCAGAGAGGAATTTCCCCAAATTATTCCGAAACTGGCCGCAGGTTTGACTTTTGTCCGCCTCTGGAGATTGCGCGACTAGACAGTTAGCACGGCTACACCACCTGTGGATAGTGTAGGATCGGATTTTGATAGACTTATAATGAAGCACTGAAGAAGTATGACAGAAATTACTTACAGAGAAAGCCAACCAGTCTTCATTTGAATTTCTCCACAGATAAATTGTAGGCAGGCCAGGAGGACCAGGAAGACCGGGTACACCCGTCTGGCCAGTCCGTCCCATGACACCTGGATAACCCTGAAATCAATAGCATCATCGGTAAATTGGCATGTCATTCTGACAGCAACACACTTAACAACATCTACAATGAAGGGTCTGACTTTTCGGAAAGGTAGCTGTTTAAATATTTTTAAAACCATTATACTTCATGTGAAAACTTTGGCCAAAATTTTCCAGCCACTCATCACAGGTTCCCTGGCGGCGGATGGAGTAAACAATGGGAAAATTCATTGACCGGAATACCGGCAGGCCGCCTGTGCCGCCGCAAAACACAACCTAGGCGGGAACTGAAAATTCGTCCTATGTTTTGATAAAGAGTTATAAATGTTCAACGGGGTAGTTTCAGTCACCAGCTGCCTCCTTGAATCACACGTGCAGCCGGACTCCAGTCCCACCACCCGTGCAGATGGGAAATGTTGGGTTCGGGGGCAGGACTTCGGATTTTTGGCCGTTTTCAGGGTTTGCCCAATGATGGAGACGCTCTCCATCTCGGTGAAAATCCAGCCCTAAGTTTTCATTCTTGTTAATTGACGAGACATAAGTGTAGCTTCACTAGATGGAAGACCATCGGGTCAGGACTCCACAAGGACAAAGTGAAGAAATTCTCTGTCGCCGGGGGGGAAATATTCTCTGTCATTTCTCCTTTGCTGAACTGTTTGTGGGAAGAGCATTGGAAGTGGAAGAAGTACATTAGATTCAAAGTACATTCCCCACTCAACAATCCCTTCCCCGTGCTGTCTAATGGGAGCCATGACCATTGAGGTTATGAGCTGCATTACAACAATACAAAGTATTTGCAGCAAAGAAGCAGGTCACTTAGTGCAGCAGGTCCATTTCCAGGTACTTATCCAATTGCGTTTTTGAAAGCCATAAATGAATCACCATCCACCACTCTCGCAGGCAATGTATTCCACATTCTAACCAAAGGCTGCTTAAAGAGGTCTTTCCTACATTCCCTCGAAAGCAGTGTTCCGCATTAGACAGTTGGAGCTGAACCGATGTTTTATAAAGGTTCATCATAACTTCACTGCTTTTGAATTATATGCCTCTACTAATATATCCCAGGATCATGTATACAATATTTTAGATGCCCTTAGTCCTCAGCATGGCCTTTACTGTCACCATCACACTACTGACCTTTCCTCTTTCTTCGCTGGTACATCGACATTGAGTCTTTTTCAAAGGTTAAAACTATACAGTATGTGACAAACAGATTAGGAGTGAGCGAAACTCTTCCTTTTCAAATCATGAGTTTATTTTTAAATGGGGCAAGAACGATGGAGTGGAAGCAGTTGATTGCAAGCTTCTCTGATTGGCATCGGTGAAGAGTTTCCAACATCAAGATTTCCTCTGCTCAATGCGATGGGTAGAGCGGGGGATGAGCGAGTGAAAGAAAATCAAATGTTACCTCTAACGTTCATAGACTTCAGTGTGATTTTAACATCTTCACATCCCATCTGAGTACTCATCGTGTTATAGATCAGGCATGCTGCAGTTTGCTTAGCTACAATTACAGAAGTAGGAAGCTCCGTTGACAAATATGTATTCTTTTTAGTTTTGGATCCCAATCACAAAGGTCGAGATTCGCTGTTGCGAGTCCGCCCTGCTACCGCTGCGAGCGAGGGCGGTGAATCTGGCACGCCGTTCGCTGGTGGCGGGATTCCTACTCCCACCGCTTATCAATGGGATTTCCCATTGAAACCACCCCCCACCTGGAAACCCGCAGGCACTGCCAATGAGACCAGTGAAGCCCACCGCCAGTGAACAGCCGGAGAATCCAGTCCAAAGCGCACAAAAATGTTAGTTCTAGCTAAACGCAATGCGTATCTAGAGGAAACGTCACGTTTGCCAAATAAGATGGGAAAGAGAAATGACATGAAATGAGCAAGATCCATTTATAAGACAAAGGTTATTCACCTCTCCAATTAAATATGTCCATTGGAAACATTTGAATTTGCCTCTTTTAGATTCAACACAAAATATAATCTATTATTTGGGTGCCCAAATAGACATGCAAACTATTTTCTCTGCACATAACCAATATTAGGAACTTCTTTAGATTGATTCTTTTTCAGGTTGCAACTCACTTTGTCTCCTTTAGGTCCTGGTGGTCCTTGGTCACCCTGATATTGAAAAAGAGAAAAGGATATAAATTCCAATAAAAGTACCTGCTCAACTTCAAAAGCGAACCAAAGTCTTCAGATAATACAAAACTCAAGATGGATGATTAAGTGGTTTGTATTCATCACAAAGTAGTCAAAACTAAAGCACCTATTAGTTTTCCTTAAACATTGTGTGCCTTTATATAAAGGTTCTCATTTCAGGTTACGCCTCTGCAAACAGCAGCCGGGAGTATGGATTTTAATTATGTGAACACTCCACTTTGTTGGTATTTGATGGCATTCATAATCGTAATGTTCTTACTTCAAATTTCCCTAAAACTATAATTGGGCAATTCTGGATCTTAATACTTTTAACAGCTCGTAATTTTCATCACTTTTGGGTTTGCAGTTTCTCTTGAGCTTTTCAATTGATTTATTGATACATTTCTGTATATGTGCACAGTCACAAAAATTTCAGATAAAGGGAAAAAAAATCCGCCGAGTTTATTTCCGTATGGACTGCATTTTATTTTTATTTGTTCCTGAGATGCGGACATTGCAAGCAAGGCCAGCGTTCGTTGCCCATCCTAACGTGGCCTTGACAAGGGTGGCGGTGAGCCATCATTTTTGAATCTCAGCATCCTTGTGATGTAGGTTCTTCCATCGGCCTATTAGGCAGGGAGTTCCAGGATTTTGACTCGGCCACAGTAAGGGAATGGTCACACATATTCAGGTTGGAATGATGTGCAACTTGGAGGGGAGGTTCCAGCCACTTTTGTACTTGTAGGAGGTCGAGGTTGCAGATTTGGTAACGGAGTGGTCTGGAACATTCGCTGAGAGGTATGATTGTGAACACGTGGTTCTGTCAGGTTATTGCTCGACTTGTCTGTGGTACAGCTCTCCAAACCTTGTACAATAATGTTTAGCATTATGCAGAGCAAGGGTCCTACATATATTGCTAAAACACTTGTTAATATTGTGTTTCTTCTACAATTAAAACCGGAGCCACTAATTTAAAATCAATTGTTTACATGTAGACACTATATGAAAAGGAAAGCATCTTCCAGATACATCAGCAAAAACAAAGAATATCAGGATTCATTGAGCTGTTTCTTGCAATTTTCATCTCTATTGCCCAGCTCCATATCCTTCATATGGAGACCACTCATTGTTCTGTTGTCTCCTTCAGCTTGATGTATCCCTTTGCCTAAGAGGACCCAGACCCTGGATGATTCCCACTCTGAGTCCCAATTGATCATACAGGCCATGTGACCCTTATTCTGTGTTTCCCTTAGACACATAAAAATATGGAAAATAGGAGCAGGAGGCAGCCATTCGACCCTTCAAGCCTGCTCCACCATTCATTATGATCATGGCTGATCATCCAACTCAATAGCCTGATTCTGCCTTCCTCCCATGTCCTTTGATCCCCTTCGCCCCAAGTGTTAGATCGAACTGCTTCTTGACAAACATGCAATGTTCTGGCCCCGGCTATTTTCTGTAGTAGCTAATTCCACTGGCGGGACCACTCTCTGGGTGAAGAAATTTCCCTTCATCTGGGTCCTAAATGGTCTACCCCGTATCCTCAGACTGTGACTGCTGGATCTGGACACCCCCACCATCAGGATCATCCTTGCATTGACCCTGTCTAGTCCAGTTAGAATTTTATAGGCTTCCATGAGATCCATCCTCATTCCTCTGAACTCCAGTGAATACAACCCTAATTGACTCAATCTCTCCTCATACGTCAGAACTGCCATCCCAGGAATCAGTCTGGTAAACCTTCTCTGCACTTCCTCTAGAGCAAGAATATCCTACCTCAGATAACGAGACCAAACCTACACATATTTCAGGTGTGGCCTCACCAAGGCCCTGTGTAATTGGAGCAAGACATCCTTGCTCCTGTACTCAAATCCTCTCACTATGATGACCAAAATACCATTTGCCTTCTTTACTGACTATTGCACCTGCATGCTTACCTCGAATGACTGGTATATGAGGACATCCAGGTCTTGTTGAACATCCCCCTCTCCTAATTTATGGCCATTCCGTTAATAATCTGCCTTCCAGTTTTTACTACCAAAGTGGATAACCTCAAATTTTTTCAAATTATATTGCATCTGCCATTCATTTGCCCACTCGTCCAACTTGTCCAAAATCACACTGAAGGATCTCAGAATCCTCCCCATAGCTCACCCTCCCACACAGCTTTGTATTATCTACATCTTTGGAGATATTTATTTTGTACATTCATCTAAATCATTAATATATATTGTGAATAGCTGGGGTCCCAGCACCGATCCCTGTGGCACCCCACTAGTCATTGCCTACCATTTAGAAAAATACCCATTTATTCCTACTCTTTGTTTCCAGTCTGCCAAACAGTTTTCTATCCATCTCAATACACTACCCCTAATTCTGTGCGTTTTAATTTTACCTGTTAATCTCTCATGTGGACTTTGTCGAAAGCCTTCTGAAAGTCCAAATAAACCACATCCACTGGCTCCCTATCATCAACTCTGCTTGCTACATCCTTGAAGAATTCCAGTAGGTTTGTCAAGAATAATTTCCCCCTCATAAATCCATGCCGACTCTATCCAACCTGCCATTGTTTTCCCAAGTGCTCTACTATAAAATCTTTGATAATGGATTCTAGAATTTTCCCCACTACCGACATCCCTTCAAGGGACAATCACCACACACTGATGAATATCACACCCTGATAAGGCATATTATTCTTTTCTCTGGTAGTAACAGTCCAATGTCAATAATAGCAAAATATTTTTAGGCCATAACAAGACATAATTTTAGTATCCACTTCAAAAGACTTGGGCTAATTAAAGAAACACAAGCTGACGGCAAGTCACCAACCATATTTTCAGGTGTTGTTTCTTGAAGTAGTAACAACTTGTATTGATCTGGTGTCATGTGCGAGTACCTTTAAGAAATGGGTGTTTATCGAATAGCAGTAGTGGATGTACCTTTAAGAAATGGGTTTTTGTCAGATAGCTGCAGTGATGTCAGACAGTGGGTGGAGCGGGGCTGTCTGTCTTTCACTTTCATTTTTGAGCAGGCAGCTACAGGGTGTTTTTAGTTTTGTTTTGTGAGCTGGATAGCTGCAGGAAAAGCAAGCAGCTGTATAAGGATCTCTCTGCAATCTAAAGACTGTCTCCAGATCATTTGAGTGATTTCCAAGTGATAACTGCTCTCAGTAGAGAATGTAAACCTAATCTCGGTGTTAAAAAGGGTCTTTTGTCTTCTGGATGTTGCAAGGAAAGATTATGGGTTACTTATAGACTATTGTATCTGTGGGGATGATTGGTGTTGATAGTTGTTAAGATGTTTACTGTAGGTTTATAAAGTGTTAACTGGTTTTATAAATAAACATTGTTTTAATTTAAAAGTACTTTAGCTCTCTGTTTGCATCACACCTGTAAAGTAGACCCATGTGCTCCCCATAACTACAATGTATTAAAAGTTGTGGTTCAGGTGAACTCCATGATACACTTTGGGGTTCTCTAAACCCTGGCCCATAACAAATTAGGGGCTCGAGGGGGATAACAGTCTATCTATTGGGTTGGCTTTGTGAACTTGAAGACAGTGAGGGGTGAGAATATTTGTGGTTGCTTTTCAGGTGTGGATTTCAGTTTAAGTAGGGAGTGTGTTGTGGACAATGGTTCTTTCAGAGGCTCGGAAGTTTTTGGGGGTGGATAAGGTCACATGCAGTACCTTACGAACAGAGACTAAAAATAGGCTTTTAGATTTGGCAAAAACATTTCAGTTAACATTACCTGACAGAATGCGAAAAGAGGTACTTACGGCGCTAGTTGAGCATTTAAAATTGTCTGAGATACAGTCTGACTCATTAGAATCGGCAAAAATTCAGTTACAGATTAAACAACTGGAACATGACAAAGAATTAAAGCAGCTTGAATACGAAATGAGAGAAAAAGAGAGAGAAAGGGAGATACAGATCAGGTAAAAGGAAAAAGTGAGAGGGGAAAGAGAAAAACAGAGAGAAAGGTGATACAGATCAGGGAAAAAGCAAAGGAGAGAGAAGAAAGAAACAAAGAAAGAATAGTCCTAGCAGAACTAAAAGAAAGAGCAAGGGAGATACAGATCAGGGAAAGAGAGAGGAAAGGGAAAAAGAGAGAGAGTTTGAACTTCAGAAAATGGCCATGAAACATGACAGTCAGTTAAAATTGGCAGGCGTAAAGGGAAACGTACAGTTGGAGGATAGTGATGAGGATAAAGAGAAAGCGCATCATAGTCGAAGGCTTGGTGGGGGTCTATTTAAATATGTCCAAGCATTGCCAAGGTTTGATGAGAAGGAGGTAGGAGCCTTTTTCATTTCATTTGAGATGGTGGCTAAACAAGTGAAATGGCCACCGGACATGTGGATATTACTGATCCAAACAAAGTTGGTAGGTATAAGGAGAGGACACATGCGCTAAATGGTAATCAATCAAAAGGAGTGAAAGAGCAGAAAGCCAATTGATGCTCAAATACATGAATCTTTTAACATTGGAGAACAGATTGAACAAACTAAAACAAACATTTAGAATCATAGCTCTTATGAATGGGGGTACAAAGTGTAAAATCAAATAGGTATTGTTGAATCTATACAAACAATTACTTAAGCTGAATTTAAAATACAGTGTCAAGTTTTAGGTGTGTATGTGTGCCTGTGTGTGTGAGAGTGAATGAGTGAGTGAGTGTGAGTCAGTGATTGCGTGTCTGTGGGTGTGTGCCCCTGTGCGTGTGAGAGTTAGTGTGTGCGTGTTTCTGTGGCTAACAGTGAGTTTGTGTGTGAGCGTGAGTTTGAGTGTTTGTGAGTGTTCGTGTGAACGTGTGTGGGTCTGTGTGAGAGTGAGTGTGTGTAAGAGTGGGTGTGTGTATCAGTGAGTGTGTAAGTGTGTGTCTGTGTGTGTCAGTGAATGAATGAGTGAGTGGGTCTGTATCTGTGTTTGAGTGCGTCTGTGAGTGTGCTATGTGTGACTGTGTGTGTGAGTGTGTGTGTGCGTTCCTATGTGTGAGAGTTGGTGTGTGTGTGTTTGTGGAATCATTATCTGATTAATTTAATTTTTTTTAAAGTTAGAGTATCCAATTATTTTTTTTCCAATTAAGGGGCAATTTAGCGTGGCCAATCCATCTAACCTGCACATCTTTGGGTTGTGGGGGTGAAACCCACACAAACACGGGGAGTGTGGAATCATTATAACATGGATGGGAAGATTTAATTATTCTGACAGTATGGGGAATCTGGGAAACTTCCATCAGAAGATTCAGAGAAAATCTAAGAGGCGTTCAAAAGTACGAGACATTTTGATAAAGCAAATAGA
The DNA here is from genome assembly GCF_047496885.1 of Scyliorhinus torazame. NCBI lineage: Eukaryota > Metazoa > Chordata > Chondrichthyes > Carcharhiniformes > Scyliorhinidae > Scyliorhinus > Scyliorhinus torazame. The sequence goes on from NC_092728.1 coordinate 67,441,286, forward strand.
GAAAGAAAATAGAGAAAAGCTATTTCCACTATTACATAAACTTACGTTCATAAGTCAGCGACTTGAGTAATTTACCAAAGAAATTAAGATGCACAGACCTATTAGGATGTGGGATGCCCGCCCAGAAACCATGCTGGGAGTAGAATCAACATCAGTTTTTAAAAGGAAAGCAGATAGATTTTTGAAAAGGTAAAACACTGAAATGCTATCGTGGTAGGACAGAGAAACAGGATGTGAACTCTCAAAAAACCTGCAAAGGTACGAGAGGCTAAATTTTCTCTGTGTTGTAAAATTCAAAGGCTCATCTCATTAGTTCTACACACCAGAGGTGCTGAAAAGCTCAGCAATTAGTAATTAATATTTTTATAAATTTACAACGTACTATTTCATAGATTATCATATCATAGAATTTACAGTGCAGAAGGAGGCCATTCGGCCCATCGAGTCTGCACCGGCTCTTGGAAAGAGCTCTCTACCCAAGGTCAACACCTCCCCCCTATCCCCATAACCCAGTAACCCCACCCAACACTAAGGGCAATTTTGGACACTAAGGGCAATTTATCATGGCCAACCCACCTAACCTGCACATCTTTGGACTGTGGGAGGAAACCGGAGCACCCGGAGGAAACCCACGCACACACGGGGAGGATGTGCAGACTCCGCACAGACAGTGACCCAAGCCGGAATCAAACCTGGGACCCTGGAGCTGTGAAGCAATTGTGCTATCCACAATGCTACCGTGCTGCTATTTAATCTAATGGCATGTGACTGTATGTTCACCAAGAACGTGTACTTTATTAAAAGTAAAGTAATGCACTTCAGCTGATGTTTGTTGTCTAATATTAATTGCAACTGCATTAGTTTAGTCCGTGTGAAACTCCTCCACATACAACTTGTTTAGATAAGGTGCTGCTTCAGTTAAGATGCAAAGAGTTTCATATTAAAATTCTAATTAGTTCACGCAGCTTGACTTCAACTTTGAGAAGTTCTTTGAGATTGTTAAACCCCAATCAAATGACTTTCATTGTGCATGCTGGAATTCAACCACAATCTGGAATAGTTTAAATGTAAAACATCTAGCCACAATTTCAACAGTAAAAAAAAATCCATGTTAAGAGTTATTCTTATTAAGTAAATAGCATTAAAAGCATGAATCTAGACTTTAATTTTAAGCAGTGACTAAGAAATAACGTTATTCACACACTGCCAACAGCAATATTGGATCATGGCTGACTAGTGAATACTATGACTGGGGTGACTGGATGGCACAAGGAGGCGGTTCTGAAACAATGGGCTGGATTCTTCCACCCAATCTGCTGCAAGAATGTCACCGGCGAGAGGCAGACAATGGAGAACTCCATTGACCTCTGGTGGGATTCTCTGGTCACTGGGCGGATTTAGCCGGAGAATCCCGCCCAATAATAATGGCAGTACTCCACCTGTTTATTACTCACCTGCACTTACAGGTACCCTGCTTTATTTAAATAAACCACATGAGGTCTCAGCTTTGTGTTAAGAATACAAGGTTTCATAAGATGGTTATGTTTTAAACTACCTATTTTAATCCAAGGTAAAAAGGAGCATATGACCTTCCTACTAGTCCTGCCTGACACTAAGCCAATGTAATCTCATTACCATGAGGACAGGGGGCCCAGGTCAAGTGCTATTGAAATCCATGGGCCAGATTTAACAGCCAAACAAGAAGCAGCTGGCTTGACTTTGGGCAGATGCAAACCTCAGAGACTTTGGAGAGTGAAAGCCCTGGAGAGAGAGATGGAGACAGCAGCTGCTGCGGTTAGCGGAGGGAGAATGGCTGTTTCTCTGTTAGATATCATACAGAATTCAGGTGGAAAGACATTCTCTGGTCAAAGAGATGGGACCATAGAAATTTAAGGACCCTGGAAGATTTGCCCTGGCAAAGCCAGAGGCAGGATTTACTGGGTGGGCTTTGCTGCTGGAAGTCAATTCAGAAATTCTCAAATGGTTGATAGAATGGCCTTCAATGGCCACTGGACATTATACCTCAGCAAAACAGGGAGAAGCAAGCCTGCTGTAAGTTGGGAAGAACTTGCGACTGTTTCCTGTAAAGATTGCCATTCTGAGAGAATGTTGCAATGTACAGATACTGGATTGGGATTTTTGACTGTTAAAATATTAATAAGGGATGTCTTTTTTCCAGTTTAATGTAGTAGTTGCCTACTAAGCAATGTTGTTTTTAGTTTTTTACAGTAAAACTTGATATGTTGTGTGATTCTTTGAGTCAGTCACTGAGAATTCAAATTTATTCTCGAAAGTTATCAGTTTCTACTGGCAGGGTAACACTTGGTTTAATGGTTGCACTCTGATGTGTGTCGGTAGCTTGTAGGTTGAAGCTCCACTCCAGAACCCTCAACACATTAAATAAACTGGCAATTCAAAATAGTATTGAGGGAATGATCACCCGTTCAAGATGCCATCTTTGCCTGTCCTCTCAGTTGAACAGAAAAGGTGTTTTGTAAAGGCAAACTCTGCCTTAAATTCCCGAATTCAAGTTAGAAAAATACTTGTCTTTGTTACATTCCAAAAGGAAAATTGCATGTAAAGATAGGTAAAGAGCAACCTCTAAAGAAACTTCCATTGTAGCAACGCGGAAAGATGCTGCAGAAATGAAGAAAACATATAATCCAAGCTGTGTGGGGGAGCTAATGATAGTACATTGATTGTGTAATAATAAGTGGTGTTAATTAAGCCAATCTTCAAATGCAAGTGATCCGAACCAAATATATTCTAATTACTTAGTTGCAGGAAATTTCAATTGCAAACAGAAACAAAGACACACCTTTGTATTGTCACAAGGGAGCGATGTGGTAATTGTTTGTTTTATTTATTGCATTTTTTATATTGTGTGCATTGATCTGCTTGCCATTAAGGTAATGAGAATTCTTTTCTGCCACATAATTTCTCCGTGATGTAAAGGGCTTGTTCCCCATCTCGACACTATATTGTGGAATGACTCATTCTGTTCACATGGCCTTAAGTGGCGCGCAGAAGTTGTCAGGATGAATTATTCTCCCTCTTAATGAGTGAATACTAAGCAGTGGAGCGTATGCCCTTTGCATTGATCTTGACCCAAGAACTGCCTCAAAGCATCAAAGACATAAACCAGGGATAGAAGCAATCTTAATTTATGACTTTTCAATGAAGTAATTTGAAAAAAAATGATTTTTTGCAATGCGAGGCATTTTAATCCGGAAAGACTTGTAACTGAGTAATTATCTTAGGCAGTATAAATCGTGGGTTACAGCAATTGGTATGAATAATAAAAGGTTTAATTTAAAGTACAATTATATCTGAACTTGAACAGGAAGATGGATTTTTTGCATTATATGTCATTGGAATAAATGATTTCCTGATTAGTTTATTTCTAATCGAACTTTTGATTCGTAACTGATAGAATACTGTTTGAAAGAGAAATGTTGAAAAAAACCACAAACTAGGTATACAGTAAATGGCAGAACCCTGAGCAGTATTGACAGGCAGAGAGATCTGGGCGTACAGGTCCACAGATCACTGAAAGTGGCAACACAGGTGGATAAGGTGGATAGTCAGATGCTTTTCCCAGTGTGGAAAAGTCAATTACTGGGGGACATAGGTTTAAGGTGCAAGGTGGAAAGTTTAGAGATGTGCGAGGTAAGTTTTTTTTATACAGAGGGTGGTGAGTGCCTGGAACGCGCTGCCAGAGAGGTGGTGGAAGCAGATAGTTTGACGAATACAGGAATAGGATGGGAATGGTAAGATACTGACCCCAGAAGTGTACTTTTTTTTTAGACAGTTATCATGATTGGCTCAGGCTTTGAGGGCCGAAGGACCTGTTCCTGTGCTCTACAGTTTGTTCTTTGAAGGGAGATTGGAAGTCAGAGTTGTGCTTCAATGACATTACACTGAGACAACACTTGGCAACTAAAACACCCATGAGTAAGGAACGAGATTTTGAATGTGCAGTGTAAATCGTTTTGCTTGTTGCATTTCTGTTATTATTACCTGACTTTCCTTCTTTGTCAACTGATGATTGAACCCATGACCTTCCTAGTCTGCAGGCTGCTCTACTTTAACCAACAAGAAAACCTTCTACCTCATTTATGTGCTCAATGTGATGAGATTTAAGCATTAGTATATGGGCTAATATGAATTCAATATGGCAAAATGGTACAACAAAACAAGTGTTCTTTGTGTCACGGTGGTAAGCTCTTGATTACTTTTCTCTAATATATGGAATCTTGGATCTCCACCATATTTGTACATAAAAATAGGCATTCGCAAAATTAATACGGACTTCACACATTTGCAGGTCACCCATGACTCCTGAATTATATACAATGTGCATCCCCATACTAAATAATCCATTCTTTTATGCAAGTTCTACATTAAAACATTTTTTTTCGAGTACCCAATTATTCTTTTTCCAATTAAGGGGCAATTTAGTGTGGCCAATCCACCTCAGACCAGGGGCAGGATTCTCCGACCCCCCGCCGGGTCGGAGAATCGCTGGGGCGCGGCGTGAATCCCGGCCCCGCCGGCCGCCGAATTCTCCGGCACTGAAAATTCGGCGGGGGCGGGAATCACGCCGCGCCGGTTGGCGGGCCCCCCCGGGCGATTCTCTGTCCCGCGATGGGCCGAAGTCCCGCTGCTGTCATGCCAGTCCTGATGGCATGAATCAAACCACCTACCTTACTGGCGGGACTGGCGGCGCGGGCAGGGTCCGGGGTCCTGGGGGGGAGCGCTGGGTGGTCTGGCCCTGGGGGATGCCCCCACGGTGGCCTGGCCCGCGATCTGGGCCCACCGATCCGCGGGCGGGCCTGTGCCGTGGGGGCATTCTTTTCCTTCCACCTCGGCCATAGCCTCCGCGATGGCCGATGCGGAGGTGACACCCCCCCTGCGCATGCGCGGGGATGACGCCAGCAGCCGCTGACACTCCCGTGCATGCGCCGACTTCCGCCGGCCGGCGCAGTCCCTTAGGCCCCGGCTGGCGTGGCACCAAAGGCCTTTCCCGTTGGCCGGCCGGCGGCGTGCCAACCACTCCGGCGCGGGCCTAGCCTCTCAAGGTGAGGGCTTGGCCCCTAAAGGTGCGGGGAAATCCGCACCTTTGGGGCGGCCCGACGCCGGAGTGGTTCACGCCACTCCATTCTGTCGGGATCCCCCGCCCCGCCGGGCAGGGGAGAATCCCGGCCAAGGTGTCGAGTTTCCCCCGATATTTACACCCTTGCCCCTTCCCCGTCCCCTCATTTGTTATTGCTCCTTTAATACCACCCCCCCGCTGCATCTTTGAGCTGATGACCGTCACCTCCAGCTTCAGCAGAAGTCCTCTGTACTTTCCATTTATTTATTGTATAATTTTTTTTTAAAATATGGGGAGAATATGCAAACCCCATACAGATTGTGACCCGGGGTCATTATCGAACCCAGGTCCTCAGCACCATAGGCAGCTGTGCTAACCACTGCACCGCTGTGCTGCCCCCACGTTCTACATTTTTTTAAAGGCATGACAAGGCCTTGTAGTTTCTCTTTCCATGATTTTGTAGTTTACTTACTATTGGGCCTAGTGGACCCAGTGGCCCAGGACGTCCTGCCCGTTTCATAGTTTCTCCTTTGTAAATTGGATGGGTCACTGTTTGGTTCGCAGTGCTCATTGAAGTCCCATGATGGTTGTCACTTTCCCAAGGGATGGTCATTTCTGTATGATCCATCTCCTTGATCTCTTCACTGGAGGTAATTTCTCCTTTGCTGTTCTCACCTGGGAAATGCTCACCATCTAGATCAATATCTACCTCATACCATCTCATCTTCTTCGAGTCTGGAAATTCTTCATTTGCAAGATTATCATATTCTGCCGGCTTGTATTCTTCCTGCTGTGGGCCTGTTTCCGTTTGAGACAACAACGCGTCTCCTGGTGTAGGGATGCTTAACAAAATTGTCTGCATATCTGCGTAATTCATTGTAGTTGCTTTATCAGAAACTACGAACTCTCGAGCCTCTTTTGGTTCATGGACTGTGATATCTTCCTGATCTCCAGTTACTGGTAAGTAGTACTCTTCACCAATAAGTTCATCAAGTTTATTGGAAGTCTTTAAATTAGCCCACTCATCATTATCTTCCTGTATTTTATTGAGTTTCAAATCAGGAACTTGGTGAATGGCATTTGAAAGACCTGTAGTATTGAGTGTAAATGCTGGATAGCTGATATTAATAATCGGCCTCCCTGGTCCTGAATTTGTTATTTCATTGTAAGGAAGGTTTAGCAGTTGTGTGCTCGCATGCTGAGTATCTTCAAGTGGCCTTCTTGGTCCAGAGTCTGTAGCAGTAATGTTCAGAGTAGGAAAGACCCTTATGGCTCCTTTAGACAAAGTCCCAGACAAGGTGGATCTTGTATTCATCCTAGGGGTTATATATTCAGAAGCCTGAGGAGCAACAAAAACAGTCAGCAAAGGGAACATTCCTACAAATAATCATTCTACAAAGAACATTTTTGGGAAGTACAAACAACTAACAACTACTTAAAACTAGAAACACAACTAGTAACCATACATTCACTTAGACTTAAAACCAGTGCATGTGGAGTACATTAAGCTGAGTGAAGTTATGTTGGTTTCATCTGGAAATGTTAAATTATAGCCCTGTCTTCTAGTTCTCCAAAACATAAGCTCATGTCCGCACTGCTATCTGTGAAGTATTTACTGCTTTTAAAAGGTCTGAGTCAACCTTTTTGAGATAAAACAATCTTCCTGAGTATATTTCTATATTTCTGCCATCGCTTTGTAATTAAAACCCAGAAATCCAAACATTGCTGCCAGTGATCCTACCCTTCTCCAAAGGATGCACTGTTCAGGTCTCTCTAGATTACAATCAATTAGAAATCACTGATCTGACAAGAAGCTCTACTCTTCGGCAAAGATTTTCCATTCACTTGGGGGTGCGTTTGGTGAGGGCGTGTTATCAAAATAGGACTCCCAGATGGCGTGACATTTTTGCGACGCCTTCGAGACCCACTCGCCTCCAATCAGTTGCCCACTAATGGGCTGGGCAAGGTCAGGAGGAGATTTTGAAATCGCAAATCGGCAAAAGCAAACAGTCTGGTGCACATTAGTGCACATTTGTCGGCTGCAATGTGGGGAGCCATTAAGTCAGCCTGACTTAATGTTCATGTTGAAGAAAAAACATTTTGGTGAACGGGTTATTCTATCAGAGTGGGGTCTCCTGGCTGCTTGGCCAATTCTCTGCGCCAGGAGACTGCTGGCCCACTGATTTTCTGCATCCTCAACTTTAAAAGGCAGTGGGAAACCCGGTCAAGGCTCCCGTCTGCATTTCAGCATTGCACTCCATAGTTACTTCCTGCCTCTTGGCAGTGCTCGGCGACACTAATTGGATCCCAAGCTCGTCTCCAGCCCAATTAGGGGATCTGCGTCTGCAGACAGCCACAGTATGGAGTTCTGACCTCGAAATGGGTGCCCAGTTCCCAACCACATACTGAAAACCAAGCTTCACTGTAAAAATCCTTGAAATGTTTAGTGTACCTTGCTGAATAAAGTGTACCTGGGATTTTAATGGCGTACTATCAAATAGCCTGACTGGACTTGAAAGAATCATTTTATGTTCATTGACTGTCAAATTGCTGATCAGAAAATCCACATATTTTAAAAATAGAATTCAAAGTATGATATTTTAGTTTCTGACTTATTCCCATGTGTATACCCCATTCATTTATTTTGCTCTCTGTAAAATTAAAAGTGAAGGACTTCAGTGGTTTTATGTCCTGTTTTGCCAACTGTGAGAATACACCATGAGATTGGTTGGTTGGTTATCCTCTAGCAGGATACCTGGAGATCCCTTAACTTGGTGCCAGAGTCAAACTAAAGTTGGGAAAAGGGAAGTCTGTATCCACAGGGGTAGACAGATCTTTGTCCACAGTTTTCTTCAATGTCTGCAGCAAGCACTTTTTGCTTTGCCACTGACAACATAGTAAACTATTCCAAGATAAGGGGCTGTGTTAACTTCCAGGAAGTGATGATATACTCAGCGAAAAGTAATAACAGGTACAGGATACTTACTCATTTCAAATTATTGAGGGTTGCATTTCACAAAACAAGCATTTTCCAAAGCAAGTTTCAAAGCAATTATATTTGCAAGTCAGTGAGTCAAGCTTTCAATCTGCTTTTTAAACTGCACAACCAGAGCACTGCTGTTGGAATGAACGTGCACACGACTCGAGCTAAGGCAAAAGAACCTTACGTACAGCTACTATTAACAAAGCAATCAGGTTAATCACCAATTCAGGAAACCGCCCTGCTTTGAATTACATTCAACACTACTTCTCTGACAAGTGTCCATTTGCCGCTGTCCTCCAATGCGAAGATAATAAATCCTACAAAGCACACGGCTGCCCATTACTGAGCAGCATATTTCCTTGATGTGTGGTAAGTAGCGGTAACAATGCGTGGAGCCCGGGTGTGAATGTCAGCAAAGCCACGATACAAACTAACATAACCAAATAAAAAGGAAAATGTTTCCCTTCTCTTGAATATTGCTCGGAACATTGTAAGACCAACTCACTTCATTGAATCATAGAATCTCTACAGTGCAGAAGTCTGCACCGATCCTCTGAAAGAGCACCCAACCTATCCCCGTAACCCAGTAATCCCACGTAACGTAACCCTTTGGACACCGAGGGGCAATTTAACATGGCCAATCCACCTAACCTGCACATCTTTGGGCAGTGGGAGGAACCGGAGCATCCGGAGGAAACCCGCGCAGACACGGGGAGAACGTGCAAACTCCACACAGAGTTACCCAAGGCCGGAATTGAACCCGGGCCCCTGGTGCTGTAAAGCAGCAGTACTAACCACTGTGCCACAGTGCTGCCCTTATTCGAAAGTCTGATGCAGTACAAATAGACAGTTGACAATTGAATAGAATGAATAACTGAACTGAATAACGAGAGATTTTCAAAGTTATCATTGCTTAGTTGCTAATGAACTAACACTCATAAAAGCACATATAATGCAACCAAGTACTGAGGTTAATCTATTATGTGGTTTGAAAAGTCCTTTACAAAAAATGTAGTTCAGCACATTTCAAATGTTGCTATTCGATAATAATGCAAGGAATTAAAACATTTCAGAAAATATGTTTGACGGGAGTACTTAAACATATCCATGAATCAAACCTTTGCACAATACTACAGGACAATGTGCAAAGCTGTGCTATCAATCAAGAGACAGAATTCATTTGACTTGTATATTAGTTTTTATATTCCTGATATAATTAGTACTAGTTTCCTACCTTATTGTTGTCACCATTAACAATGGCAATCTTCGGCGACAAAGTAACAAATAAACAGATCACTAAACATATCTTCACCATTGTGCTGAGAGGTTATATCAGCTGCTCGAAGTAGATCCAAACATATGGAACTGAGCAGCTGAATGACATTTTAAGTGAGGACCACATTCAAGCCCTGCCCTTTCCAATGCAGCTGAGGAAATGTTTCAACAGCTGAAACTTCTTCGTGAAGCCTCACCAGCAGGTGTTACCTGATAGGCTGGTAACCATTTGCACAGTGCTTGAAAACATGCTTTTTTTTTGTCTTTTTGTGGAAAAAGTAGTTTCTCAACAACTCATCAAGGCAAGGGAAATTTGGATTGATGACATTTTCTTCTCTTTTCTTACGGAGATTTCCTGGAATTGTACTCATTCTGCCATCTCCAAGGTTAATACGCTGTAAACTGTGGAAATGAAGCCGCTGGTCAGGTCTTCCAAGTGCCAGCACCTGGCTAAATCACTTGGGAGTTTCAGGCATGCAAGTGTCTGGGAATTTGACAGACACTTAGTACACAACAGTTATCCTAGCTTTAACAGAGAACTGGTAGCAGACAGACACAGATGTATCTGTAACAGTAAATATCCTAACTATCCGTTGTAGCTCAACCTCAAATACAGTAAACCCGACCACAGAATAATGTCCTGCTCCCTGAAGCAGATATGCGAAAAGCCAAATTTTTAACACACAGCAAAGGAATATTTCTTTATTGTTTTACTTGATTAATTTATGCAAAGGGAATTCTAGAATGTAAAGTACACCACTGGAAACGGTCTTCCATTCACAAGAATATCCACCTTTGCCCCTCGTTTCCTGTCACTTGAGTCAATTTTGGATCCAACTTTCCACCTTTCCCTGTATCACACAAGATCTTATTTTTCTGACCAGTCTGCCATGTGAGATCTTTTCAAATGCCTTACTGAAATCCATGCAGACAACATCCACTACACTACCCCATTCAATCCTCCTCAAAAATGTATTTTAAGTTAGCAAGGTACGATCCTCTCCGAACAAAACCATGCTGACTATCCCTGATCAAGTGACAGTTAATGCCGTCTATCAGGAATGTTTCCAATAATTTGCCCACCACTGAAGTCAGATTGACTGGCCTATAGCTTTATGACCTAGCCCTCGCACCCTTTTTAAATAATGGTACAACATTCCAATCCTCTGGTACCTCCCCTGTAACTAGTGATGATTGGAAAATGATCCTCATAGCATCTGTTATTTCCTCCCTGGCTTCCTTCAACAGCCTGGGATACAATCCATCTGACCCTGGTTATCAATCCATCTGGTCCTGGTGATTTACCCACCTTCACAATCTCAAAAATGCTCCCCCACTGCTACTCCATCTGCTTGCCCAGCCTCATTTCCTAAGATCAAATCCAGAATTGTGCCCCCTCTCTTTGGTCTTGTTTGTGCTGGCTGGAAAACTACTCTTGAATGTAGTTCAACAATTTTGCACCCTTGGGCCCTTCGCACTGTTCGTACCCTAATTGATATTAGGATAGTTGAAGACCCATTATCCTATTGTTTTTGCACTCAGAAATCGGTCGACCTTTTGCCCTTCTAACGACCTGCCGGTATTTGGGGGTCCAAAGTACAGCCGTAGCAGTGTGGCTGCCCCAAATTTATTCCTAAACTCAATCCATATGGCCTCATTTGATGCTTCATTCAGTATATTAACTCTCCTCACAGTTGTAATTGATTCTTCAACTAATGAAATGAAAAAAAATGAAAATTGCTTATTGTCACAAGTAGGCTTCAAATGAAGTTACTGTGAAAAGCCCCTAGTCGCCACATTCCGGCACCTGTTCGTGAAGGCTGATATTGCACCCCTTCCTTTTATTATTCCCCTCCCTTTCCTGCCAAAAAATCTGGGCTGGATTCTCCATCAGAGGGATCCTCTGCTTCACTGACAGCGCACTCACGCCCGTGGATTTCCCGACGGCAGGGGGGGTGGGGGTGTCCCCATTATAGAAAACCCCATTGGCCGATTGGAGGATCCAGTTGCCGGCTGATGTAATCATTCCATCATTCTATAATCAAATGATTGAATGTATTGATAATTGTGATGAAGAATATTAACTGAGGAGTGGGGGGTTCACTAAACAAAATGCATATTTTCTTCCTTTTCAGGATGCAATTGTTTGCCCAGGTACGTTTGAACAGCCATTCAGCTTTCTAGATTTTACATTTAACATCAAGTCAAGCACTCACAGGTTCATTAGAACCTGGATCTCTTTCTGCACCCTTTCAGTAATGCAATTTAACCCAACATAGGTACATCAGTCTGAGGTTTCTGCTCGACAGGTCAATGATCCCACATGCGCTTTGAGATTGTCAATTTTATGAACTATATTCTGTGTTATAGGCTTCTGATCATCACCCTATTAAGTGATGGGAACATCCAGATTGCTTTTTAAAATAACAACAATGTTCTTAAACTTAGAAAGCAAATCCAACATAGAAAAATGTTCCACGGTGTTACGCAGAGGCTGAAGGAAAACAGTTGAACCAGATTGGACTGAGTGACCAGACGTTAAAGGTGCAGATGTTAAGAAAAATGAGGAGGTGGAGCGAAGAAGAGGCCGAACAAGGGAATTCTGGAGTGTTACAGCTAGAGCGGAGGAGATGTCATGCAATGGTAATGTCACTGGACTAGTAATCCAGAGGCTTATGCTTTGGGGGGTGTGGGTTCAAATCCAACCATGGGGGAAGGTGGAATTTAGATTCAATAGATCTGACAATGAAAGCTGGTCTCAGTAACGGTGACCATGGCAACTATCGTTGATTGTTGTAAAAACTTTCCTTGTTCACTAATGCCTTTTTGGGACGGAAAGCTGTTGGGCTGGATTCTCCGCTGTTGGGATGCTCCGTTTTGCCGGCAGCCCGGGGGGTTTCCCGACGGCTAGGGGCTGCCCCACAATGGGAATCCCAATTGACCAGCCAGCGAAAGGTACATCCCACCGGAGTGCGGAACCAGAAATATGGCACAGCGGGTCGGAGAATCCAGCCCATCATCTGGTCTGACTGACATGTGACTCCAGATCCACAGCAATGCGTTTGACTCTTAACTGCTCTCAGATGAAGGGGTAATTAGAGGTGGGCAACATATGCTGGCCTTATCAGATCATAGATCATAGAATTTGCAGTGCAGAAGGAGGCCACTCAGCCCATCGAGTTTGCACCGGCCCTTGGAAAGAGCACCCTACTTAAGCCCACACCTCCACCCTATCCCCGTAACCCAGTAACCCCACCTAACCGAAGGGCAATTTAGCACGGCCAATCCACCTAACCTGCACATTTTTAGACTGTGGGAGGAAACCGTAGCACCCGGAGGAAACCCATGCAGACAGGGGGAGAACGTGCAGACTCTGCACAGACAGCGATCCAAGCTGGGAATCGAACTTGGGATCCAGGATCTGTGAACCAACTGTGCTAACCACTGTGCTACCATGCCTCCCTGTGATGCCCACATCCCATTAATTATTATTTTTTAGAACACGGCATTGTGGTATGAAGGAAGGGTGCTTATAAGAGCTCAGAAGCAGAGGAACTGAAGAATTAGGCTATAGATAACACAGAGGTCCAAAGACTGAGGACATTTAATAGTTTCAGACAATTCAAATTCTCCATTTCCAGTATCAAAAGAACTGCTGTGCCAGTTGCAAATGGTTGTACCTTTACGATACAACTGGTCTGTATCACATTAGGGTGTAATCTGCACTGCATTTGAAACCAAGAGCCCGAGATGAAGAATGATGGTGTCGCCCGCTGCGCCACTCAGTGACTTCAATGTGCCGTGCTGTCTGTTGGATCTATGGTTGGGTACACAATGTCTGGAACATCCCACCCAGGCTGTTTCCAAAAACAACTGCCTCCAAACCATATCACACCCATCCGGAGCACACCACAGTGCACATCTGGAACTTAACAACGATTCCAAGGAGCAAGCATGACTTTTCCATGCCTCTCATTTACTCTCATTTGCCCATAGACGTGACAGCTTCAAATGACATTCAATAACAGATGGTGACTTTTTGCACCAAAGACTGCTTTGTTCACTCCATGTGGTAGTGTCTATCCTAAGCCAACAGAACGTGTAAAGTATTTACTGTCAACTTCCCAATAATCCATGGAAAATTCTATAATAAGACACAAGTATTTTTTTAAAATAAATTTAGAGTACCAATTATTTTTTCCAATTAAGGGACAATTTAGCGTGGCCAATCCACCTAACCTGCACATCTTTGGGTTGTGGGGGTGAAACCAATGCAGACATGGGGAGAATGTGCAAACTCCACACGGACAGTGACCGAGGCCCGGGATTCGAACCCGGGTCCTCCAGTGCTAACCACTGTACCATATGCCGCCCTTATATATCCTTAGCAGCCATATTGTCATCAATGAACCAACGTTAAAGTAATAATTAAAATATTCTGAAGCCTGAAGAAAAATAAGTACAGATCACACCGCCAATATATATTGCAGTCTAAAGGTCTGGCACATACAGGGTTAATGTGGGACATTAGTACAGTACCGTCCACACAGTGATGTAAGCGAGCACATGTTTCAAATCCAGGGGTCAGTAGAGTGTTGAGCAGAGATGTGCGAAGACTTAGGCAAGTAGAAAACTCACAGCCTGTACCCTTTACTGTACATGTGTAAACAGTTCTAGTTCTAAAGACTGTACAGATTTATTTAAGACACCATTTTGCCCCCCACCCCCTAACATGGCGCAGCAGGGAATCAAAAGCACTCAATCCGCTCAAAAATACTGAAACAAGCTTGCTGGAAGACTAAGAATAAACTTTAGCATAGATTCTGACCTGAAGGAGGTCCTCAAAAGAAGCTGAGGGTGCAGTGAGAAAAAAGATCAGGAGAAAACCCACAACAGAAAAGAGGAATCCGAAGGCAGAAATTCCTCCTGTAGCTGAAAATTCCACTAATTTCCTCTTGAAAGTCTAGCTTCAGATTGTAGAGTCGACAGAACCTGCAAAGGTGCGCTAAATCTTTTAAAGTTCCAGGCTGTAGCTTTCACTACAACATTGTCAGAAGCGCCATTTGAAAGGAATACGTTGTTAAAAACAATCCCCGAGGCAGAGCCTGAATGTATGGCCTCCAAGGTCATCAGAACAAAATAATTATATATCCCAGGAACGCTGTGACTGTTCAGCTCGGAAAACAGCAAGCTTAAGTTCAAATTCCAACGCCTTGTCACTCGGCAAAGCATGCAACTGAACAAAAAAAGTTGTCAGACAATCAGCCCAGGCAGTCAAGGTATAGATTTTTTTTCCCAAGAAGCACGCTATCGTAGAAAGCGCAGAGAATCCCTTTGTCTCGAGTCAACAGCAACATCATCTTGAAATTTCGTAAACTCTCAAAGCTGCAAATACATTTTTAATATATTTAACATGGATCAAAATTCCACAATCCCAGCTCAATTCAGACTATTCTAAGGCCCAGACCAATCACAAAATTGGTTCTTTGGAGGAAAATGTTCTAACGATGCAGCATCACTTAAGTTTAACGAAGAATAGCAGATGAACACACTGCTTTACACAGTCGGCCAAATTGTAGATGACATCATTGTAAGACAGGGAATTAATGAATCATCCACTATATTCAAGGAGGTCCGAAAATATTTCAACATTTATTTTAAGTTAAGTATGTCACGGACAGGACGGGGGGTGGGGGGGGGGGGGTTAATTTAAACTGCCCCGATTTTCCCACTATCTACCCGTCTGCAAATAGAAAGGTGTTTTTTTTCAATTCTGATTTCCCCCTTTATAAGTGGGGCTATATTTTTACCCATCCCTTTAATGAAAATGGTCCAATCCTCTATTAACGACTTGCATGGCAAACCTGATGAAAATAACTGTTAGTTTATTTTTCTACACACTCACGCATGAGAGGAGTTTCACAGTGTCCACCCCTTTTTACACTGACACAATTAATGGGAGATTCGGGAAAAGGAAGAGGGTTCAGCACACAGCCACAATAAAAATACATATCGGTTTTTCATGTGTCCAGAATCATGAGTCAACTGGAATGTTCCTTCCGAAAAAAGGCTTCCAGGCAGGGGTTTCTCTTATTTGGGGTTTCCAGGCAGGGCTCTCTCTTATGGGGACTTCCAGGCAAGTGTCTGTGTAATCGGGGACTTCCAGGAATGCGTCTCTGTAATGGGAGGCCTCTGGTGGGGATCGTTCTTATGGGGAGGGGGTCTCTGGTGGGGGGTCATGGGAAGGTTCAGGTCAATTTGAAATTTGGAGTGAATTTTTGACCCAGAAAATCCCGTGGTGGGTATCATAATATACACCAATATATCATGGTGCAGACACACACTGATGGACACACAGTAGGACCAATCAACATACACAACACCGCAGCCAATCACCAGTGAGAGCACATGCACTATAAAGACAGGGGGCATCAGAGTTCCCGCTCATTTGAGCAGCAGCTAGCTAGGAGCACAGAGCTCACAGCCTGCAACACAGACATTCACCATGTGCTGAGTGCATCAACTGGTTAGGACAAGGCAAAGGTCTTTAGTTAAAGCTCGTATCGTATTTACCCACAGGTCAAGTATGTTTAAATAGTTAACCTTTTAATAAAACAGTGTTGCACTACTTCAAGTGCTGGTGACCTGTATGTGATTCAGAACACCCAACACATCAGTGGGTGAGGGGGGAGGGGAGGGGTGGGGGGCACATTTGCGTTACGGGGGAAGAGAGGCCCAGCCACTGCACCTTGTTATCGGGTCTCCCACTCAAAATTGCAGCCCGATAGCAGGATTCGTAAGGGAATCCCTCGCAATCCCCACCTTGCATAAATATGCATGGCAAGGGATAGGGAATCACCTCTGGTTCCCCGCTCCCAGCGTGAGCTTAAATCAGAGCCAATTCATCCCCGGTGGGAGTACGTAGTCTCCCAAATGGAGAGTCCTGCCCAGGATGTATATTCCCAAGACTGTAATCTAGGAGTTTAATTGGAGTCGGGATTCCTTTTGTTTTTGAGACACTGATATTAGGTTACTAACTGCTGCTCTCTTTGTTGACTCTGGTGTCCTAGGTCTGGTAGTGCTTTGGCCATTAGCACCATAATGGAAAATTATGGCTTTGTGTGGAGGTTGTTATGTAATGGGTTAAGAGACATTGCAATTAGTTGTCTCATTTATGTTAAGTATCCATTATTTGAAACTGATATGTAAAGGGGCTTCAGGTGGCCTCTGTCAGGTGATGTATAGTTAGAGTTTTGTGCAAAGGCTGTTGGAATGAAATAAATGTGTGTTTGTGAAAAAGGAATGGAACTTTAGACTCTTCATATCACAGTAACTAAAACGTCTAACAATTGGTAGCAGACGATGATTGCTGTGTAAATGTGAAGGGTTGAAAGATACAACTTTTCCAGATCAAACCAAGGAGTGAGTGAGAAAAGAAAAAAAGGAGAAAAAAAAAAGGCATTGTCCTATTGACAAGCAGTTTTACGCCGGTAATGAGGGTGTTGGTTGCAGAACCCTTCAACTGTGCTGTATTGGACAGTGGCTGCACATCTACTGTGTGTGGAATTGACTGGTTAAAATGTTACCTGGACTCTTTGAATGCTGAAAATCGTAACAAGGTTAAGGAATTCGAAAGTTCCACAAGTTTCAGGTTTGGGGATGATAATATTCTGAAGTCGCTGAAAAGAGTGGTGATCCCTTGCAATATTGCCAGAGTGAATCATTTCATTAGCACGGTGAGATATCAAGTGAGATACCTTTGCTTCTGAGCAGACCATCGATGAAGAAAGAACACATGAAACTGGATATGAAACAGGATAAGGCAACAGTTTTTGGAAAGGCGGTGGACTTACAATTTACACAGTCGAGACACTTTTGTATTCCATTACTGACAAATAATATTTCAAGTAGAGTGGTTAAGGATGTGTTAATGGCAGTTGAAAATGGGACTTTAGCTGATAAAAAGCTTGTGGTATTAAAACTGCATAGGCAATTTGCACATCCGTCTTCTCGGAGGCTGAAAAATGTATTAAAGGATGCAGGGGTAAGGGATGGCGACTATACTAAACTGATAGAACAGGTTAGTGACCCCAGTGAAGTTTGTAGGAAGTACAGAAGGACACCAGCATGACCGATAGTAACCCTACCTTTGGCCAGGGATTTTAACGACATTGTGGCCATGGACCTTAAGATCTGGGATAAAGCAAATAATATATCTATGCTGCATTTTGTAGATTTAGCAACAAGATTTAGTCAATCAACAATTGTACAAAGTAAAGAAAAGAGAGTAATTCTGTGTCAAATCGTGGAAAAATGGATAGGGACAGGAATGGGTCCACCGGCAAAATTCCTTATGGACAGTGGGGGAGAATTTGCTAATGATGAGTTTAGGGGTGTGTGTGAAAACATGAATATCAGAGTTATGAATACGGCTGCAGAAAGCCCATTTAGTAATGGTGCCTGTGAAAGAAATCATGCTGTCATCGATGACATGCTTCGGAAAATTTTGGCAGATCGACCAAATTGCAGGCTAAATTCAGCTTTAGCATGGGCAGTACATGCAAAGAATTCATTGCAGATGGTTGGGGGCTATAGTCCTTATCAATTAGTGTTTGGTAGAAATCCTAAAATTCCGTCCATTTTGGATGACCGGCCTCCAGCTTGGGAGGGGACTACAATTAGCTTTGGTTTTGCTGAACATTTAAATGCATTACATAGCAGTAGAAAAGCTTTTTTGGAAGCAGAAGTCTCTGAAAGAATTCGCAGAGCTTTAAGACATAACGTACGGCCATCAGATGCTGTTTTTCAGCAAGGAGGTATGGTATACTATAAGAGAGACAATTCTAATGAATGGAAAGGCCCAGGGAAGATCATAGGCATAGATGGCAAAACAATTATTTTGCAACATGGTAATCAAACTGTTAGGGTACATTTATCAAGGATAATGGGTACAGATTACAAATTTTCAAATTTAGACAGAGCAGAGACATGGCGAGGAACCAGAGTCATCTGGTATGCATGTGTTACAGAACTATGAGGACCAATTAACTGATATAGACAGGATTTCTGTGGAGGAACACAACACTTCTCATGAATTAGAACAGGCCATTTTTCCGAAAGGGCAACTGCCAAAAGTTGGTACAAAAGTGACATACTTGCCTGAAGGGTCTAGTCAATGGAAGGATGCAACTGTTATTAGTAGAGCAGGGAAGGCCACTAGAAAGTATAAACAGTCGTTGAATGTACAGCATTCAGGGGAAGGAGTCAAGACAATGGATTGGGAAAACGAAGTTCAAAAATGGAGGGCACAGAAACGCAGTGCCAGTTCAGATAGTACATCGGATAGTGAACAGGTACGCAGGAAAAGGTCGAGAACTATTGAAAGGACATCCCACAGCAGAAGGGAAAGATCAAGCAGTAGCAGTACAGAACGAGATACCAGGCGGGAGAGGTAGTTTATCAAGATCTCGGAACATGAGTAAGACTACGAATACTAATAGGAGTAGAAGCCCACATGCATATGGGATTTTGGTGGCTTCAAATAAATTAGATGAAAAAGTTATGGAAGAAGCTTAACAGCAAGAATTGCATAGTTGGAGTGAATTTGGGGTATACACGGAAGTACCGGATAGGGGACAAAGAGCTCTATCCCACAGATGGATTTGCACGGAAAAGGTTTCCTGGATGGAACTTATAAGGCAAAGGCCAGGCTTGTGGCAAGGGGATTTGAAGAAAACTTAAAAGATCAGGGTGTAAGGGTAGATTCACCTACAGCAGGAAAGGTTATTTTAAAGATCTTCTTGGCTCTATTAGCCACAAAGGCATGGGAATGCAAATCTATAGATATAAAAGTTGCCTTTTTGCAGGGGCATCAGCTCCAGAGAGACATTTTTCTCCGTCCTCCAAAAGAAGCAGCTAACACAGAAGGGGTACTCTGGAAGTTGAACAAATGTGTATATGGATTAAATGATGCATCTGGAGTCTGGTATTTTTCTGTAAGGTCAGTTTTGCTAAAGTTAGGCTGTTGCCAGTTGAAAGCAGATCCTGCAATGTTTTACTGGGACTATAAAGGAAATCTTTCTGGCATTTTTATGATGCATGTCGATGATCTTTTGTGGGGTGGGACTAGTGATTTTGAAGCTGTTGTAATCTCTGGTTTGAGGAAAGAATTCAGGATTGGAAGTCAGGCTTCCGGTTCGTTTAAATATATTGGACTGGAAATTGGACAGACTAAGTTAGGGGCAACTTTACGTCAGCAATCTTATTTGGAAAGCATCACCCCAATAGCAATTAGTCGTGGCCGAGTTTCACAAAAAGACGCAATGGTTTCAAAGATAGAAAAAGAGCAACTGCGAAGTTTAATTGGGCAACTGAACTGGTTAGGTAGACAGACTAGACCGGATGTGAGTTTTGATGTCTTAGAGTTGTGTACAAAAATGAATGATCCCAAAGTGTAAGACATACTAAGAGCAAATAAAGCGTTGGCCAAACTAAAAATGCAGGAGTGTGTTTTGAAGTTCCCGGTTTTAGGTGACCTTAGGCACTTGAAACTCATAGTTTATAGTGATGCGTCCTACGCAAATTTATGTGATGGGGTTTCAAGCGCAGGAGGTTTTATAATTTTCCTTTTGGGGAACAATGGTAAATGTTGCCCGCTTGTGTGGGAAACAAAGAAAATAAGGAGAGTGGTAAAAAGCACTTTGGCTGCTGAGATGTTAAGCCTTGTAGAGCTGGTGGATATGGCCTTTTATATAAGTATGATATTGACAGAAATTTTGGGATCAGGGGATTTGGGTAATATACCCATTGACTGTCACATTGACAATAAATCCCTGTGGGAAAATGTGCACTCTACAAAAAGTGTCAATTAAAAGAGGTTACGGATAGACATCGCAAGTTTGAAGCAGATGTTGGACAGAGGGGAAATAACAAAAATTAAATGGGTCGACAGGAGCTATCAACTGTCAGACTGTTTTACGAACAGAGGGGCGAGTTCACAGAAACTTTTGGATATTGTTAATGAAGGGCGCTTGTTTCTGTGACTGTTTTTTTTTCTCGTCCAAACAAAAAAAAAAGGGGGGGAAATCATGTGTGTGTTTTTGAGTTTCTTGAAATTTTATTTTCACCTAATTATTTTGTTTTCTCCAAGGAAGGGGAGACTGTTAAGTAATGGGTTAAGAGACATTGCAATTAGTTGTCTCATTTATGTTAAGTATCCATTAATTGACACTGATATGTAAAGGAGCTTCAGGTGGCCTCTGTCAGGTGATGTATAGTTAGAGTTTTGTGCAAAGGCTGTTGGAATGAAATAAATGTGTGTTTGTGAAAAAGGAATGGAACTTTAGACTCTTCATATCACAGCAACTAAAACGTCTAACAAAGGTAGCTGGAACAGACTCCTCGTTGCCCTGGCGCCTGTTAGCTTAAAGCTGCTACAAGGCATCAGGTATCAAGGCATCATTTGTTAGTTTACCAATTCTCCATTTTTTAACAGCACAGGAAAAAAAAGTGATTTCATAAAATAGTCCAGTTGATGAATATATGACAACTAACAAAATATTCGGGAGAGCTGAATTCAATAAGAGACTTCAACTGCCTGGGGAACCTATAGATTCATTCACAAATGATCTCTACAGGATGTCAGAAAGTTATGAATACAGAGATTTTTTAATTTTCCACTCATCAGAGAAAGAATAGTGTTGGGTGTGAGAGATGATATGCCCTCTGACCTCCTCGAAGCTAAGGAAGATCTAACCCTGGACAAGCCAATCCAGATGGTCAGAATAGCAGAATTCTGTGAGCAGCACAGGCCAACCTGAAAGGGAGAGAATAAAACATGGGGTAGAAACCAACTCCATTCCAGCTTCTCAGGCCACAAAGAGATAGGGACAACCCAAATCAGGGGAAGCAATTCCTGAACCGCCCAGCAGAGGGACCTTGTCAGCGCTGTGGTGCAAAGTGCCCTCACAGGAGAGCTCGGTGTACTGCGAGTATAGCCCGTGCTTCGACCGCAACAGAATTGGACACTGAGATGCACAGAAGGCGCAAAAATAATCCGCGGGATCGAGACTGAAAACCCAGAAGACATACAGCTGTGTTTCCTGTGAGAGGTAAAAGATGGTGGTTTCTTATTTTGGAATGCAGACAATTTTGTCAATGGCCATACAGCATATTTTAAATTAGATCCAGGTGCCAGTGTGACAGTCTTATCAGACAAGGAACTATGGGTGAAAGGCTTTGAACAACAGGCTTCCCACTTTACAGGCCCGAGAATTCAGACTTCCAGTCACTGGTATGATCCTGGAACCACTGACAGAAAAACAGGTCATCCAGCTGATGAACATAATCCCGAACCAGCCTTTCCCTCCCATAGGTAGGAATGCCTGCCTATCTTCTCAAGACTGCAGATGATGTCAAGACGACCACTGTCATTAACCAAGCACAACTGCATGGTCCTGAGTACTCCAACACTTAAGAGTATTCAGACTGAGACGTTCGCTCTGAATGCTCTTCTCTCTGTGTGGAGCAGGTTCATCTCATTGCAGGTCCCAGAAAACTGTCAAAGGTCAGACCAGCCAACCATCCATGAGATGACCATGACGCCTCCAGTGGAAGTGATGCAAGAGAATGGTCAGAAGTTTGAGAACCTGGGGCGAGATTCTCCGACCCCCCGCCGGGTCGCAGAATCGCCGGGGGCTGGCGTGAATCCCGCCCCCGCTGGTTGCCGAAGTCTCCGGCACCGGATATTCGGCGGGGGCGGGAATCGCGCCGCGCCGGTTGGCGGGCCCCCCCGCTCGATTCTCCGGCCTGGATGGGCCGAAGTCCCGCCGCTAAAATGCCTGTCCCGCCGGCGTAAATTAAACCACCTACCTTACCGGCGGGACAAGGCGGCGCGGGCGGGCTCCGGGGTCCTGGGGGGGGCGCGGGGCGATCTGGCCCCGGGGGGTGCCCCCACGGTGGCCTGGCCCGCGATCGGGGCCCACCGATCCGCGGGCGGGCCTGTGCCGTGGGGGCACTCTTTCCCTTCCGCCTCCGCCACGGTCTCCACCATGGCAGAGGCGAAAGAGACTCCACTGCGCATGCGCGGGAATGCCGTCAGCGGCCGCTGACACTCCCGCGCATGCGCCGCCCAGAGATGTCATTTCCGCGCCAGCTGGCGGGGCACCAAAGGCCTTTTCCGCCAGCTGGCGGGGCGGAAATTCATCCGGCGCCGACCTAGCCCCTCAAGGTTGGGGCTCGGCCCCCAAAGATGCGGAGCATTCCGCACCTTTGGGGTGGCGCGATGCCCGTCTGATTTGCGCCATTTTGGGCGCCAGTCGGTGGACATTGCGCCGTTTCCGGAGAATTTCGCCCCTTATACCTCAAACCCTGATGATGCTACAGCTGGTCAGCACTTCAACCACTGTGCATAAACTGCAGGTTCCACCCAGCATGCCACAACCACAAGAGAGGCTGGATCCTGGCAGTATGGCCCACGGTCAACAACAAAAAGCAGAGGTGAAAATGCCCACTAAACCTCTTCTTGCCACAGGAACATTCTTCCTCAGAGGGCTTTGAGGTGTCCCACACAGCAAAAGAAGAGAAAGAATGCCCTCCTTCCTCACTGTCAGAGTTCTATTATGATTGTATAGATAGTTTATTAAATCAGATACAGGACATGATGCTGGAAAATGGAAGATACCTGAACACGGTTTACATAACATTTAAGATACTCCTGGCAGATGGATTATTGTTATTGTTGCAACACTGGTGCAATGTTGGAACCAAAGTGAAAGGGTCCAGAGGAGGTTCTCAAGAATAATCCCTGGAATGAACAGCTTGCCAGATGAGGAATGGTTGAGGTCTCTGGGTCTATACTCAAAGAACAAAGAAAAGTACAGCACAGGAACTGGTCTTTGGCCCTCTAAGCCTGTGCTCGTTTGAGATTAGAAGGATGAGGGGGAATCTTATTGAAACTTACAGGCTACTGAGAGGCTTAGACAGAATGAACATGGAGAGGATGTTTCCACCAGTAGGAAAAACTAGAACCTGAGGGCACAGCCTCAGACTGAAGGGACAATCCTTTAAAACTGAGATCAGGAAGAATTTCTTCAGCCAGAGGGTGTGAATCTGTGGAATTCATTGCCGCAGAAGGCTGTGGAGGCCAAATCATCGAGTGTCTTTAAGACAGAGATAGATAGGTTCTTGATTAATAGGGGGATCAGAGGTTATGGAGAGAAGGCAGGAGAATGGGGATAAGAAACATATCAGCCATGATTGAATGGCAAAGCAGACTTGATGGGCCGAATGGCCTAATTCTGCTCCTATGACTTATGGACTTATGGTTTTATAACTGATATGAAATACGAGTTTGCAGGTTAAAAGTAACATTCTATTTAATTGGGAAACTAATCATCCTTTGAAGCATATAATTACTAGTTGATAAGGAAAGTTGTAATTCTACCTGGTTATTTTTAAATCACTGGAAGTGTTGGTTATGAATGGAAACTTGTTGCATCGTGTAGCACACTGTAAAACAGATACAACCCACAGCAAGTTTGGAAACAAAATTACTTCCAATTTAATACGCAAGGTATAATTTCTACAGTTCAAATTTGAACATTCCAATGTAATGCTCCACAAAACCATTAATTTAAGGCAATCCTGGAAGAAAATGAACTGCTCCTTTTAAATGTGTTTTTGTCAACGTAAGGGCATTCTTCCAATAGATTTTCAGAAGTCATCAGTGTAGCTCCATCTCACTGGATTCTGGATCTGCAGATTGATGCACCGTCAATTACCACAAGACGAGAATGGTGGACAGTCAAGGCTTTATTGAACAACATGTTGTGCCTCCTGTAGCTGGAACCAGAATGGCTGCAGCGCCAGAGAGCACACACTTTTATACACAGCCTGCTGGGCGGAGCCAGCAGGCAGGGATTTACCATTGTACCTCTAATATATGGGCAGTGTCGTAATACATATAATATACCACTAGTGGTGTTCACCACACAGATAACCTATTAAAAGAACTATCCCAAAACTCTTGCATTAAAAGGGGTCAAGCTCAATTGTTTTGCATGTTTGTTGAATATTGTAAGAACGGGATAGGTATCGGCCTTATTTGATCCCGACTCAAGTAAGACCATGAAACTAATATCAGGACGAGCTCAGTCAACAACAGTAACAAACAGGGAGAAACAGGCAACCGGCACCCAGGCATCCAGCAGTCTTCTCAAAAGTTAAGAAACCATTTACATTTACATAGTGTCTTCCAGGAGCTCAGGAGATGACACAGAGCCCCATAAGCTATTAAACAACTTCTGAAATGTGATCACCGTTGTTAACACAAGGAAATGCAGAAGCAAATTTATGCAAAGCAGCATCCCACACAAAGCAATAGGATTAATGAGCAGACCATCTCCTTGCAAGTGCTGTGTAGATATTGGCCTGGATACTGGGTCAACTTCTCTGATCTTCTTCGAATAATGTTGAGGGATTTTATAAGTCCGCCTGGGTGCTGGTTTAATGGATTAACACCTCCAGCAGTCAGGCACTCACTTCCTATTACACTGGAGAGTCAGCCGAGTCATTGGGCTCAAGTTTCTGGAGTGGAATCTGAACTCATGATCTGCTGACAAGTGCTACCATTGAGCCAGTGCAGACACTTAGGGCTGGATTCTTCAGTCCCCCATTTCTCGGTGGCACGCAGTTCACTGGCCGGGGGGGGGGGGTGACTCCCACCGCATGTCAATGAGATTTTCCATTGGAGCCTCTGAAAACTCACGGGTGGGGGTGCACAGCCGGTGGGAAAAGAGAATCCTAACAGCCAGACAATTACTGCTTTAGTTTCACTTCTTCTGAAGAAAATTAGCTGCGATATAAAAAGATGTTTATTGTTTCAAATCCAGCAAACTCATAAAGGACATGACAACAATGTCAAGTTGGACAGAGCAGGCTGAATGCAGAATTCCTATTTACATCAAAATTGGTAGCTCTAATTAGGAATCAAGACTTAGTGTTAAAAAACTGCTGTGTACCAATTAGAGCTACTGAGGCTTTCATTGACATCTCGCACAGAATTTCTCCGGTCACAGGATGGCAAGCTTGAAGGCAGGATCGCAGGGAAAGAGTGGAGAACCACAGCGGAATGACAATTTGCACGGCATCATGCTAAGCAACAGAGAGGCTCCAACTGGGTGGGGAGGCATTCCTGTCACCAGGCAGGTTTCCCAGAGACAGGCTATGATGCAGATTGGCTGGCCACTGACGTAGGGAGGCAGCCAATTTGATTAATTAAGGCGGCAATTAGGTATGATTGGGATTTTGATGGTGCAGCAGACCCTGCCATCTCAAAAGAAGCAGCTTCCCGGCAGTAGGCCAGGGGGCCGAGGGAAGTCAACACAAAATGTGGGCATCAAAGGCCAGAGTTGTGTTCTGAATCTGCCGTCAAAGAGGTTTCCTCTCCACCGAGGAGCCTGCCTGCTTTGCCTCTCTGAAGTAACTATTTATTTTTTCACCTCCACAAGTACCTCCATGTTACTTCAGCAGCACCCACCCTTTCCTGTGAAACAGCTGGGCTCTAGGGCCACTGGCACGCATGTGTTTATAGAGTTTATGGCGGCGACCAAAGAGAATGAGGGTGAGCCCGCATTAGCGGTCTGTGGGATCGCCAACGCGAGCGGAAAATCCAGAGACAATTGGGAAACACGATTCTCTCCGGACTGATCACGTTTCTCGATTGTCCACGCCCCTCGCCAGCGATGTCACGAGATTCACGCCCACAAAGGGCGAGAACCTCATTTTAATGGTCTCGCATACATTTAAAAAAATATTTTTTATTAAGGGTCAATTTAGCGTGGCCAATTCACCTATCTTGCACATTTTTGGGTTGTGGGGGTGAAACCCACGCAGACACGGGGAGAACGTGCAAACTTCACGCGGACAGTGACCCAGGGCCGGGATTCGAACCCGGTCCTCAGCGTCGTAGTCAGCAATGCTAATCACTATGCCACCGTGCTGCCCTTGTCTTGCATAGATTTTAATATAATTAGTCACTCACGTTGGCGCGGTTTGCATAAGGTTTTGAAACATGTGGGGCGGGTTTCTCCCCTACCCGGCAGGGCGGGGGACCCCGGCGGGATGGAGTGGCGTGAACCACTCCGGCATCTGGCCGCCCCAGTTTTAACTAAAATGTGTACAAAATATAATGTAAGTACTTGCTTTAGTGAACACTTGCACAGTTACGGTTCTTGTTTAAAATGTGAAATCGGATGGCACAATTCTTTCAGTTATTAACTGGGAGCTCGAATTTATTTTTAAAGTTACTGGACTCCACCAAGATCTTAACACTACTACAGAAACAGACCATTACCTTTCCTCAGTAGGACCAAAATTAGCCTAGTGCACGCTGAACAGAATGCCATTAAACAGATTATTTCCATCATGAACTTTGGAAATTGCTCAGGTTGAATCAGCTTCAAATGTTTCAGCATATTGTTAAGACTACAAAGAGATGAATAATCGATGATGTAGTGTCTACAGTAATAATTACATTGAGATATTTGGCATAGAATGTAGCCTGGTAGCCCTTTTGCAAAGTACATTACTTCAAAACATTCTTTCATCCGTTGACATGTAATTACTTCCAGAGTCAAGATAGGTCCTTAAAATCAATCCTGTGATGTACATCAATTTACCAGTTAAATATGTTTCTATTTAAGATGAATTTTCTACGTTTATTAATCCTAAAAAAAAAGTCACTTCCATCGTCGCTGTCAATAATATAAAAGCAAATTACTGCGGGATGCTGAAATCTGAAACAAAAAAGAAACTACTGGACAATCTCAGCAGGTCTGACAGCATCTGTGGAGAGAGAACATAGAACATACAGTAGAGAAGGAGGCTATTCGGCCCATCAAGTCTGCACCGACCCACTTAAGGCCTCAGTTCCACCCTATCCCCGTAACCCAATAACCCATCCTAACCTTTTTGGTCACAAAGGACAATTTATCATGGCCAATCCAGCTAATTTGCATGTCTTTGGACTGTGGGAGGAAACCGGAGCACCCTGAGGAAACCCACGCAGACACGGGGAGAACGTGCAGACTCCGCACAGACAGTGGCCCAGTGGGGAATCGAACCTGGGACCCTGGCGCTGAGAAGCCACAGTGCTATCCACTTGTGCTACCGTGCTGCTAATGTTTCTAATCTGGATGCTAACGTTTCTAATTTGGATGATGCTTTGTCAGAGTAGGAAAGAACTGGAAATAAAAGATTTATATTTTGTGGGGAGTGGGGGGGGGGGGGGGGGGGTTGGCATGGAGCAGTGAGGCTGGATTGTCCTTTGGCACACTGCCTAACTTTGTTCTGCCATTAATATATACTAATCTCTAAATGTGCCACTATCAGCATCCTTCTTAGCCTTGATCACCTCCATTTTCATTCCCTTTGTATTTCTGTCCACGACATCTTTGTCAATCATCACTGTCGAGCTGTCTTTATTAGTGCTGTAACACTACATACAATGTAAATGTATACTTCAATCTCTGTGGAAATCCCAATTTAAATTTAGGACAGACATTGATATAGCCAGTCTCCGTATATTATCTGTATTAAATATATTCTGCTTGTGAATTCATTGGTTTTAATTCAGCAGCCTTCTTTTATTGTTAGGAGGGGTTATTGGGGTAAGGGTTGAAGTGAGGGCTTAAGTGGGTCGGTGCAGACTCAAATGGCCTCCTTCTGCACTGTGTGTTCCACGTGCTAGTGAGGTGAGGAACAGGGAGAGAGTGCAGATAAACACGTGGCTGAGGGATGGTGTAGGAGGGAGGGTTTCAGGTACGTGGATAATTGGAGCACATTCTGGGGAAGGTGGGACCTGTACAGACAGGACGGTTTGCACCTGAACCAGAGGGCACCAATATCCTGGGAGGGAAATTTGTTACGGCTCTTCGGGGGGTTTAAACTAATTTGTCAGGGGGCTGGGAAAACGAGCTGTAATCCAAAAGCCAGTGTTGAGAGTAGTGAGGTACTGAGGAGGGTATCAAGGTTGCAGGAGTGTACCGGCAGACAGAAAGGTGGGTTGAAGTGTGTCTACTTCAATGCAAGGAGCATCCGTAATAAGGTAGGTGAACTTGGAGCGTGGATTGGTACTTGGGACTACGATGTTGTGGCCATTACGGAGACATGGGTAGAACAGGGACAGGAATGGTTGTTGGAAGTTCCGGGGTATAGATGTTTCAGTAAGAGTAGAGAAGGTGGCAAAAGAGGTGGAGGAGTAGCATTGTTAATCAAGGATAGTTTAATGGCTGCAGAAAGGCAGTTTGAAGGGGATCTGCCTACTGAGGTAATATGGGCCGAAGTTAGAAATAGGAGAGGAACGGTCACATTGTTAGGAGTTTTCTATTGGCCCCCAAATAGTGATAGAGCTGTGGAGGAAGAAATTGCAAAACCGCTTATGGATAGGTGTGAAGGCCTCAGGGTAGGTGTCATGGGTGATTTTAACTTTCCAAATATTGATTGGAACCTCCAAAGGTCGAACAGTTCGGATGGGGCACTTTTTATACAGAGTGTGCAGAAGGGTTTCCTGACACAATATGTGGATAGGCCGACAAGAGGGGGGGGGGGGCACATTGGATTTGGTACTGGGTAATGAACCGGGCCATGTGTTAGATTTGTTTGTGGGAGAGCACTTTGGAGATAGTGACCACAATTTGGTGACTTTCACTATTGCAATGGAGAGGGATAGGGCCATACGGCTGGGCAAGGTTTATAATTGGGCGAGGGGTAATTGTGATGCGATTAGGCAAGAATTAGGGAGCATAAGATGGGAACAGAAACTGTCAGAGAAAGGCCACAAATGAAAAGTGGAGCTTGTTCAAGGAACAAATACTGCATGTCCTTGCTAGGCATGTCCCTGTCAGGCAGGGAGGAAATAGCCATGTGAGGGAACCAATGTTCACAAAAGAGGTTGAATGTCTTGTCAAGAGGAAAAAGGAAGAGTATGTAAGGATGAGAAAATAAGTTTCTGTAGGGACGCTTGAGGGTTACAAGGTAGTAAGGAATGATCTGAAAAAAGGGCTTAGGAGAGCTAGGTGGGGGCATGAGAAGTCCTTGGCGGGTTGGATCAAGGAAAACCCCAAGGCTTTTTACTCTTATGTGAGAAATAAAAGAATGACCAGGGTGAGGGTAGGGCCGGTCAAGGACAGTAGTGGGAACTTGTGCATGGAGTCAGAAGAAATAGGAGAGGCGTTGAATGAATACTTTTCTTCAGTGTTCACAAAGGAGAGGGGCCATGTTTTTGAGGATGAGAGTGTGATTCAGGTGGGTAGGCTGGAGGAGGTAGATGTTCTGAGGAAGAATGTATTAGCAATTTTGAAAAACCTGAGGGTCGACAAGTCCCCTGGGCCAGATGGGATATATCCAAGGATTCTTTGGGAGGCAAAGGATGAAATTGCAGAGCCTTTGGCTTTGATCTTTGGGTCCTCACTGCCCACGGGGATAGTGCCAGAGGACTGGAGAGTGGCGAATGTTGTTCCTCTGTTCAAGAAAGGGAATAGGAATGCCCCATTAATTATAGGCCAGTTAGTCTTACTTCAGTGGTCGGTAAGATAATGGAAAAGGTCCTGAAGGATAGGATTTATGACCATTTGGAAATATGCAGCTTAATCCAGGACAGTCAACACGGATTTGTGAAGGGTAGGTCTTGCCTCACAAATTTGATTGAATTCTTTAAGGAGGTAACTAAGTGTGTAGATGAAGGTAGAGCAGTTGATGTCGTATACATGGATTTTAGTAAGGCGTTTGATAAGGTTCCCCTTGGTCGGCTCATGAAGAAAGTAAGGAGGTGTGGGATAGAGGGAAATTTGGCCAATTGGATAAGTAACTGGCTATCACATAGAAGACAGAGGGTGGTGGTGGATGGAAAATTTTCAGACTGGAGACCAGTTACCAGCGGTGTACCACAGGGATCAGTGCTGGGTCCTCTGCTATTTGTGATTTTTATCAATAACTTGGAGAAGGGGGCTGAAGGGTGGGTCAGTAAATCTGCTGATGACACCAAGATTGGTGGAGTAGTGGATGAGGTGGAGGGCTGTTGTAGGCTGCAAAGAGACGTTGATAGGATGCAGAGTGGGCCGAAAAATGGCAGATGGAGTTTAACCCTGATAAGTGCGAGGTGATTCATTTTGGTAGAAAAAATTTGAATGCGGATTACAGGGTCAATGGCAGGGTTCTGAGGACTGTGGAGGAACAGAGAGATCCTGGGGTTCATGTCCACAGATCTCTGAAGGTTGCCACTCAAGTGGATAGAGCCGTGAAGAAGGCTTATAGTGTGTTAGCGTTTATTAACAGGGGGCTTGAGTTTAAGAGCCGCGGGGTTTTGCTGCAACTATACATGACCCTGGTGAGACCACATTTGGAGTATTGTGTGCAGTTCTGGTCAGCTCATTATAGGAAGAATGTGGAAGCATTGGACAGGGTGCAAAGGAGATTTACCAGGATGCTGCCTGGTTTGCAGGATAGGTCTTATGAGGAAAAGTTGAGGGAGCTAGAGCTTTTCTCTTTGGAGTGGAGGAGGATGTGAGGCGACTTAATAGAGGTTTATAAGATATTGAGGGGGATAGATAGAGTGGATGTTCAGAGACTATTTCCTCGGGTGGATGTAGCTGTTACAAGAGGCATAACTATAAGATTCAGGGTGGGAGATATAGGAGGGATGTCCGAGGTAGGTTCTTTACTCAGAGAGTGGTTCGAGTGTGGAATGGACTGCCTGCTGTGATAGTGGAGTCGGACACTTTAGGAACTTTCAAGCGGTTATTGGATAGGCACATGGAGCACACCAGAATGACAGGGAGTGGGATAGCTTGATCTTGGTTTCGGACAATGCTCGGCACAACATCGAGGGCCGAAGGGCCTGTTCTGTGCTGTATGGTTCTATGTTCTATATGTTCGATGTTCTTATTTCAATCATTTGTGATCATTAAACAAACCAAGATTTGTCTGCAGTTTTAATAATAAATATTTAACTGAAATGCCATTTAAGTTCTAGAAAGCTATATTGTTAGATTTTAGTCATTGTTCCAGTGCAGGATATTTGTAATGCCAAAATGTGGCAAATTAATTTTATTCGGTTATACTGTTAACACATATTTTGCTTCCATGCCAGGGGCCATATCAAGAGTACATTTGCACTATGGAGGCAGGTACCTAATTAAGCCTATGTGGAGAGGGCAGATGTAAGTTAAACAGTCAATTGTATGACGCTCCCTGACCAAGCAAACAACAGCTCTCCCATACGTGTAATATGAAGCAGTCAAATTTTACCATAAATAGGGGCGAGTCGGTTTTCATTTCACTTTGACAAGATTGAAAAGTGAATCCTAAAATATTCCATGGTGACCCGAGTAATCCTTAGTTGTTTTGCCTGGTTGCAATTATGCTAGTGATGCACAGCTGAGGCAGTGTGAATCTTATGCCGAGGTGACTGTCGGCATTGGCCTATGTTGTAAAAGGCCGATTGTCATGCCTTACAGCTTGCAAAGCAAAACAAAAACTCATATCAACACACTGATTGCACACTAATTAACTTTTAGTAATAACTTCCAAAACTGTAGTGAGAGGACAAGTGATCGCCAAAAGAACCAGAGCTGACATCTATGTCATTACACAGTTGCTGTTGTCCAGAATGCAGGTTCAAAAGCAACATTTAAAAGAACATTGTGCCAGTGCATCAAAGGAAATAATTTTGAACCATAAAATTCCTGCATTGCAGAATGAGGCAATTCAGCCTATCGAGTCTTCACCAACCCTCTGAAAGAGCACTCTACCTAGGCCCAGTCCCCTGCCCTATCCCCATGACCTGCACAATTTTGGGGCAATTGATCATTGCCAATCCATCTAACCTGCACATCTTGGGACTGTGGGAGGAAACTGGAGCACCCGAAGGAAACCCACGCGGACACGGTGGGGGAGGAAATGTGCAAACTCCACACATACCATCACCCAAAGTTGGAATCAAACCCGGGTCCCTGGGTCTGTGAGGCAGTAGTTCTAACCACTGTGCCATTGTGCCACTCCCATTTACAAGGGGATGGGTAAAGAGCAGGGGACTGGGATTAACTGGACACTATTAAAGAGCAGCACAATGGGTTGAATGTCTTTCTTTTGTGCTATACCACAAAATATGAAATGAGCTTCAAACGCATGTCCATGCCATCTCCAAAACTACCTCTTTTTACCGTGATAAATCTGTCTCACTTACTTCCTGCCTCAACTCTGCCACTGTTGAAACGCACATGCATGTCTTCCTCTGGACATTAATATTTTAACTCACTCTTGGATAGCTTTCTCACCCTCTACTGTCCATAAACCTGAGGTTATCCAAATCTCTGCTGCTTGTGTCCAAACATGAACCAAGTTCTCCCATTCGCCCATCATTTTTAGGCAGGTTGACCGACACTGCATTCCAGAGAAGCAATAGCTTAATTTTCATCTTTGTTTTGAAATTTTCCCAGAGCCTTGCCCCTAATCTTCTCCAGTCTGACAACCTCTGAGATGCCTATTCTTTAATTCTGGCTTCTTGAACATTTTTTCCTGTGGGTGTGGGGAGGATGTATAGAGTCAGGAGCTGACCCACTCACTGCAAGAATATCCAGCCTTTTGAAAGGCCCCAAATCTTTATCAAGGAAAGTTAAATAAATCTTGAAGGGGTACAATTATCTTTAAAACATGTTCAATTGTTCCAATGGAACTCAAAGATAACAAGAACAGAGTTGGTTCTTGAGGCCTACATACAGGCCATCTTCCAAGAGGTACAACATTGTTCTGATTTTCTCAGGCAATGCCATGACAGATGCTTCTGATGTGCCTCTGCAGCCTTATGAGTAGAGATGACTCTTTTTCTAGGATTTATGACAGTGTCTGGTGCTATATTACCTTTAGTCGTAATATGTCATTGTTACTTGCCTTGTGATCCAGAGTGGTCCGTTGAGTTGATGACAAAGAAACCACCAATCATTAGAATGAAACAAAACTAATTTATTGGATAGCGATTAATTAAAGGAAGTTCGCACACACTACTGAGCTATAACTAAGAATAAAGTAATATTGAATCTGTCTAGCAGTAATCAATAATCTAGAAGTTACTAATTATATCCTAATGTTAACTCTCTCTAATCTAAACTACTCCTCGAGCTGTTCCCAGGCTTTCACCTTTATTAACAATCCCAGCATTCCCTGGGGTCTGATATTTATACTGAGAATTGGTGGTGCCCTCTGGTGTTCGAATTACACTTGAGATGTAATAATTAACACTTCACTAACTTGTCTATCTACAGATCATTACATCTGGGTCTGTCCATTATTTATGAAGACCCCACCTTCTAAACCTTGCCCCTCGCCTGAGATGTGGTGACCCTCAGGTTAAATCACCACCTGTCAGCTCTCAAATGGGAGAGCAGCCTATGGTTCTCTGAGACTATGGCGACATTTACATTGAAACAAAGATCAAAGAAAAGTACAGCACAGGAACAGGCCCTTCGGCCCTCCAAGCCCATGCTGGCAATGCTGCCCGACTAGATTACAATCTTCTACACTTCCTGGGTCCTTATCCCTCTATTCCCATCCTATTCATGTATTTGTAAAGATGACCTTTAAATGTCACTATCGTCCCTGCTTCCACCACCTCCTCTGGCAGCGAGTTCCAGGCACCCATTACCCTCTGTGTAAAAAACTTGCCTCGTACATCTACTCAAAACCTTGCCCCTCGCACCGTTAACCTATGCCCCCTGGTAATTTACCCCTCTACCCTGGGGAAAAGCCTCTGACTATCCACTCTGTCTATGCCCCTCATAATTTTGTAGACCTCTATCAGGTCGCCCCTCAACCTCCGTCGTTCCAGTGAGAACAAACCGAGTTTATTCAACCGCTGCTCATAGCTAATGCCCTCCATACCAGGCAACATCCTGGTAAATCTCTTCTGCACCCTCTCTAAAGCCTCCACATCATTCTGGTAGTGTGGCGACCAGAATTGAACACTATATTCCAAACTAAGGTTCTATACAGCTGCAACATGACTTGCCAGTTCTCATACTCAATGCCCCAGCCAATGAAGGCAAGCATGCCGAATGCCTTCTTGACTACCTTCTCCACCTGTGTTGCCCCTTTCAGTGACCTGTGGACCTGTATACCTAGATCTCTCTGACTTTCAATACTCTTGAGGGTTCTACCATTCACTGTATATTCCCTACCTGCATTAGACCTTCCAAAATGCATTACCTCACATTTGTCCGGATTAAACTCCATCTGCCATCTCACCGCCCAAATCTCCAAACGATCTAAATCCTGCTGTATCCTCTGACAGTCCTCATCGCTATCCGCAGTTCCACCAACCTTTGTGTTGTCTGCAAACTTACTAATCAGACCAGTTACATTTTCCTCCAAATCATTTATATATACTACGAACAGCAAAGGTCCCAGCACTGATCCCTGCGGAACACCACTAGTCACAGCCCTCAAATTAGAAAAGCACCCTTCCATTGCTACTCTCTGCCTTCTATGACCTAGCCAGTTCTGTATCCACCGTGCCAGCTCACCCCTGATCCTGTGTGACTTCACCTTTTGCACCATTCTACCATGAGGGACCTTGTCAAAGGCCTTACTGTTGTCCATATAGACAACATCCACTGCCCTCCCTGCATCAATCATCTTTGTGACCTCTTTGAAAAACTCAATCAAGTTAGTGAGACACAACCTCCGCTTCACAAAACCACGCTGCCTCTCACTAATACGTCCATTTGTTTCCAAATGGGAGTAGATCCTGTCTCAAAGAATTCACTCCAGTAATTTCCCTACAACTGACGTAAGGCTCACCGGCCGTAGTTCCCTGGATTATCCTTGCTACCCATCTTAAACAAAGGAACAACATTGGCTATTCTCCAGTCCTCCGGGACATCACCTGAAGACAGTGAGGATCCGAAGATTTCTGCCAAGGCCTCAGCAATTTCCTCTCTAGCCTCCTTCAATATTCTGGGGTAGATCCCATCAGGCTCTAGGGGCTTATCTACCTTAATATTTTTCAAGACGCCCAACACCTCGTCTTTTTGGATCTCAATGTGACCCAGGCTATCTACACACCCTTCTCCAGACTCAACATCCACCAATTCCTTCTCTTTGGTGAATACTGATGCAAAGTATTCATTTAGTACCTCGCCCATTTCCTCTGGCTCCACACATAGATTCCCTTGCCTATCCTTCAGTGGGCCAACCCTTTCCCTGGCTACCCTCTTGCTTTTTATGTACGATTTCCAGCATATCACCCATCCACCAGCAGAGTGGTTCAGCAGGAATATCACAGCCTTCATATTGCCACAATGTATTGTCATTGTGGCATTAATTATTTGACGTTTATCACATTTTCTTTCCTTGGAATGATGGGAACAGTTTGATATGTCACTGCAGCAGTAATAAGGTAAATTCGCTATAGTCCCAGATGGCCATAGGCTGCTTTCCCCTTTGAGGGGGAGAGCAGACTGGTGGTGGTTTATCCCGAGGATCACCACACATCAGGCAAGGGGCACGGTTGAGAAGGTGAGCTTTCATGAATATCCTCAGCCGGTACTACAATTAAACCCATGTTGCTGGTCTTTGTTCTGCATCACAAACTAGTTGTCTAGCCCACTGAACTGTATCAGCAGTAATACAGATCATAAGGCCTAATGCTCCATTTATGACATAATAATAATCTTTATTGTCACTAGTAGACTTACATTAACACTGCAATGAAGTTACTGTGAAAAGCCCCTAGTCGCCACATTCCGACGCCTGTTCGGGTACACAGAGGGACAATTCAGAATGTCCAATTCGCCTAATAGCACGTCTTTCGGGACTTGTGGGAGAAAACCGGAGCACCTGTAGGAAACCCATGCAGAGCCAAGAAGAGCGTGCAGACTCCACACAGACAGTGAACCAAACCGGGAATCAAACCTGGGACCCTGGAGCTGTGAAGCGACAGTGCTACCCACTGTGCTACTGTGCTGCCCACATCAGCTGATTTCAATAGAAACAGTAGGAAGAGCACTACATTTAACTCGCAAAAGAATAAGTTAATTTCCAAGAGCACCCCCTCCAGATCACTATCCAGTGACCCCTGATGTAAAGTGCTTCAGGACATCGGATGAGTACAGGACAGATGGCAGGTGAGCTGTTAGCATTCATGTAAAATGGGGGGGGATGAAGAAAAATGTAGCCAGAGTAAAAATGGAATCAAAGACTGCAGAAAAAATAGTAACAGAATAATGGGTGACATTGAAGGAAGTGACATGCTGGGTGCATTCCAACAAGTGTGGATGGTACAGCAGACAAAGCCAGAGTTACTTGGATGACAAGGGAGATAGATGAAACAGACAAAATGTACATGCATGGCAGGTAAATTCTTGAGAACCAGGCCCAATACAATAGATTGACAAAGAAAGTGAAGGGAGAAATCAGATGGCAAAGGGAGAATATGAGAACAGAACTGCAATCAATGTAAAAAGGAAGTCAAAAATGTTCCACTGGCATGTAAAATAGCAAAGGGGTAGTAAGAGATGGAGGGGGTCCCATTAGGGACAGACAGGCTGATAAATGCTTAGAGGCACAAAGCAAGGCAGGAATGCGTAATGATTATTTTGTACTGATATTCACGGAGGAAGAAGAAGCTGATGAGGTATTGGTAGAAGCAGAGGAATGAGAAGTAATGAAAGGGGTGAAAATTGAGAGGCAAGAGGTACTTATAAGGCTGGCTATGCTCAGAATAGATATCACCTTGTCCAAATGACTTGCTTCCCTGTTTGTAAAGGAAGTTTGGGTAGAAATAGCACAAGGGCTTGCCCTAAGCTTCCAATGAATCACTTGGTTGAACGGGACTTGAATATTGCTGAAAGAGGGAACTGAAGCTTTTCTTGACCTCATCAGGACAAATGCAAAAATGTAAACTTTCAAATAACCACAGCAATTTATATTAGCAGAGAAAAGGGCGCTGATGGGATGGCAAGTCGACTCTGGTTGAATTGTTGCCTCGAGGAAGCAACGGTGAACTATAGGCCCCCCAAGTGCCTGGTTAATTTAAAAATAGGTGCAAAGCTCATACATATTCCTCTTGAAATCATTCATCATCTGTTTCCTCTACCTTCATAACCAGTGAGTTCCAGTTCATTGCAACTCTCTGTGTAAAAAGGTTCTTCCGCACATTTCACTTGATATCTGTCATGGGTAAGGAGTTAGAATCGATCATTAAAAAGATTATAGCTGGGCACATTGAAAAACTCAAGGTAACCAGGAAGCGTTGGCATGGTTTTGTGAAAGAGAAATCATGTTTTGCCAATTTATTAGAGTTCTTTGAAGAAATAGCATGCACTGTGGATAAAGGGCAGCATGTAGATGTACTGTACTTGGATATCCAGAACACATTTGATAAGGTGCCACATCAAAGATCATTGTGGAAAATAAAAGCTCATAGTGCAGGGGGTAACATATTAACCTGGATGGTCTTTGTCTGATTGACAGGATGTGATAAGTGAAATCCCCCAGGAGTCAGTGCCGGGGCCTCAACCTTTTGCAATTTACATCAAATTCGCAAATCGCCACAGATGAGCCGCGTAGAATGGAGAACTCCTTTGATCTCGGGCGGGATTCTCTGGTCGCCGGGCGGATGTTTCCTCTTGAGGGTGAGCCCAGAACTAGAAGGCACTATTTTAAAATTAGGGTCACCCTTGTAGGACAGAAAGGGGGAGAAATATTTTCTCTCAGAGGGTGGTAGGGCTTTGCAACTCTCTGCCTCAGATGGCGGTGGAAGCGGGATCACTGAACATTTTTAAGACTGAGGTA
This sequence comes from Scyliorhinus torazame, assembly GCF_047496885.1. Classification (NCBI taxonomy): domain Eukaryota; kingdom Metazoa; phylum Chordata; class Chondrichthyes; order Carcharhiniformes; family Scyliorhinidae; genus Scyliorhinus; species Scyliorhinus torazame. The sequence continues at coordinate 67,479,484 of NC_092728.1, forward strand.
GATAAATTCTTGTTGGGCAAGGGAATCAAAGATTACTGGGGGTCGGGGGGGAATGTGCAAATTGAAACACAAACAGATCAACCGCCATCTTATTGAGTGGCCGAACAGGCTGGAGGGGCTGAATAGCTTACTTCTGCCCGTATTTCAAATGCTCTTAGGTATTTAGTTCCCCAAATCTTAACGCTCTGTCCCTGGTCTTTGTTCCATCAGTTAATGGGAAGTTTTTCCCTGTCTATCTTACTCAAGACTGTCATAATCTTATACACATCATCCCTCAATCTCCTTTGCTTGAGACAGAACAACCCCAGCTTCTCCACCCTAACCATGGAGCTAATATCCCATCCCTGGAATCATTGCAGTAAATCTCCTCTGCACCCTCTCAAGGTTCCTCACATCCGTTCTAAGGTGTGGTGACTGTTTTGTTATGCTCTTGACGTAGCATAAGCTGCTTCCTTGATGTGCAGTCTGACAAAGGAAGGTTCAGACTTGGAGATAGCTTCAACACGTTTATTGAACTATTAACAATTTTCCTACTTGGATTCGACTCTCCTGTTAATCCTGCTATAGCTACTCAGACTAGCTAGCTAGTCTGCTACAATCCACGTGGTGGGTGTGATGTGTTTCAATCAACCCTGTGTACTCACTAAGTGTCTCCACTGGAAAGAGACTGAGCAGGTGTGCTGCATCCTTTTATATGGGTTGGTGTAATGCCCCCCTGTGGTAGTGTCATGTCTGGGTGTGTCGTGACTGCCGTATTGGTCGTGTCCTATCTTACTGACCTATCAGTTGAATGTCTGTGTGTCATGATGTCTCTGGTGCTCCCTATAGTGTCTAGCTAGGTGTAGTGTGTTCACATTAACTCCTTGTGTATTTACAGTGATGCATATCACCACAGTGACCAGAACGGGGTACAATATTCTAGCTCTGACCTAACCAGAGTTTTATAAAGGTTCAGCATAACTTCCCAGCTATCCAATGTCAAAGCAGGGACGATAGTGACATTTAAGGGGATCTTGACAAATACATGAATAGGATGGGAATAGAGGGATACGGACCCAGGAAGTGTAGACGATTGTAGTTTAGTCGGGCAGCATGGTCGGCACGGGCTTGGAGGGCCGAAGGGCCTGTTCTTGTGCTGTACTTTTCTTTGTTCTTTTGTCTCTATTAATCCTCCATCACGTGGCTGACGAAGAGTCTCTCCCACTCTTACCAGCTGCCACTGGCATACTTTGGAAGGATTCACAAGTCAATAACCAACCTGTTTGGCTACATTATGAACATGCTCGCCATGGCCATGAACCTTGCGCATCTGACTTAGAGGCAGTAACTTTACCCACTTGGCTCCAAGACCTCCTTTCACAGGTATACTCATTGGCGTATTATTATTGGTCAACTCCCATTCTGTATGAACAGGCTTGGCCACTTTGTAAATTGCATTCAAGGTCACAGTGGAGTGTACACAGTATTTTTATTTTAAGCGTAGTCTGATATGGTGTAAAATAAAGTGAATTATTTTTCAGTATGCGGTAAAGATAGTTATAAAATTGTGAATATGGCCCTTCACTGTATTCATCATAATAGGCTCCACATTATTAAGAACAATTGTGTACCTCATTAATAAATATACACCCTTACCTCCCAGCTGGCATCAGAGCTTTCACTGGCTAGAAATGTTACAGCTGTCCAGAGAGCTATTATTATGGTATTGCAGTTTTTACCATTTACCTGATTTGAAAATATGAAAAATGTTAATGTTGTGAGGTGGAGTGCCTCTACCGTTCTAAGAAAGTTCTAATTTTCATGAATCGGATTGCAATATTTTTCATATTTAACCAATATACTGGACAGTGTGAATAATTGAATTTGGGCGCAGTATCATACTTAGCAGCTGATAATTATTGGGGATTGACATCCACTACAAATTGATCACATTGAGGCTGCTGTAGTATTTTTCATTGTTATATTCCCACCGATTCATAGCATCTGACAGCACAGAAGGAGGCCATTCAACCCATGGTGCCTTTGCTGGTATTTGAAAGAGCTATCCAATTAGTCCCACTCTCCCTGTCCTTTCCCCATTGCGCTGCAAATGTTCTCCCCTTGAACTTTGTGTTCCATTCACTTCCAGGCAATAAAGCAAGGCTATAATCAATTTTACTCAAGAGTTTGTAAAATGTATGCTCCCCACTCCATCTTTAGCTTCTATTCAAGTGGGTTCAAGAGTTGATATCATGTTGGTTATGGGTAGGTTGACCAGCCAGTAACTGAGGAGATGACTATCAGTGCTAGCACAATGGCAGACTGATCTTTGTCTCACTCTGTGGAACTTCGGTAAGATTAAAGTGCCTGCATTTTAATCAGCAGAGGTCATGTGGTGCAGTGGGTAGCATCTGAGCCGGAAGCTGTGGGTTCGGGTCCCACCCCAGGATGGGCTAAGGAAGGTGCCAAACAGATTGAGTGTTACCCTGCAAAATCTTTCCAACAACCACTGGTAGACGGTAAGAGCAGGAGAGACTCCTGGTCAGCCATGGTTGATGTGGAGCGACGCCTCTCAAGGTATAAACCCCTGGCGACAGTCGAGTGACATGGTCCAGAACGTACTAGCTATGGAAACAGACAAAAGTCTGCCTTGGTGCAGTACTAGGTGCGGGAAGAGGAAAGAAAGAGACTTTAATCACTCCTATACCCAGATTACTAAGCTCTCTTACTCTTAATTAAAGAGCCAAGATAATTTTGGAAACATTTTGAAAGGTTGGCACGAAGTTCCTAGGTTCATGAGAAAGAATTAATGCTATTACTAGGTTCAAACTACTGGCACAGTAGCTTGACAATTGTGTTTAAATCAAGAATAAATATGTAAAATCCAACAAATTTCATAACTCATAGTGAGAGGTATCTGCTAAAAAGGTGACATCTGCCGTCTAGATGGGTGAAAATGACCCATGGCATTTTCGAAGAGAATCAGTGAGTACTCTCTGTCTGATCCGATGGTTTATTCCTCAACCAACATCGCTGCACAAATAATCTATTCATATTATCACATAGCTGTTTGTGGGATCTTGCTGTGCACAATTTGCCTGCTGTATTTCCTCTGTTACTACAGTGACTACACTTCAAAAATGTAAAAAAAAAAGTTTTATATATTTAGGGGCAATTTAGCATGGGCAGTCCACCTACCTTGCATATCTTTGGGTTGTGGGGGTGAGACCCACACAGTCACAGGGAGAATGTGCAAACTCCACACGGGCAGTGACCTGGAGCCGGGATCGAACCCGGGACCCAGCACCGTGAGGCAGCAATGCTAACCACTACGCCACCATGCCACCCTCTCCACTTCAAAATTAGTTCATTGGGTACAAAATGCTTTGGGGGATGCAGAGGTCCTGAAAGGTGGAATATAAATGCAATTTGCTTTCTCCTTTCTATTTGCACCACACATGAAAGCTGTGCAGCGTTTTCACAGGTTAATTGCATTATTTATTTGTGAGGAAGGAGGACAATTTCACAGATCCCTAATCCATTTTATTGAATCCACAGACATCGGGCGGGATTCAGCAAAAATGGGGCTATGTCCACACGACGGTGGGAAAACCGGTACCAACCGCTCCGGCATCAACAGCCCCCGAAAGTGAGGAATTCTCCAATTTTTCGGGGGCTAGTTTGGCGCCGGAGTGGTTGCCGCTGATCCAGCCGGCGCCGAAGGGCCGGTCCGAGTTCGCGCATGGGCGGAACGGCCGGCGTGATCTCACACATGCGCAGACTGGCCGGCGTATTTCCACACGTGCGCAGACCGCCCGTCATATTTACGCGCCTGCACGGGGATTCCCTTCTCCGCGCCGGCCCCCGGGCAATATGGCGGAGCCCTACAGGGGCCTGGCGCGGAGGAAAGAAGGACACGGAACAAGCCCGTGCGCAGATTGGTAGGCCCCAATCGCGGGCCTGGCCACCGTGGCCCCCCCCGGTCGAATCCACCCCCCCAGGACTGCACACTTACCTGCCAGATCCCACTGTGCATGAGGTGAGTAATTCACGCCAGTGGGACTGGCCAAAACTGGACGGCCACTCGGCCCATCGGGGCCCGGGGTATCCCGCTGGCCCCTGAAAATCGGCGGCGGAGAATAGGGAAGCCGCCGTTGGGGTAGGATTCACACCTCCCCCCAGGGATTCTCCGACTCGGAGAATCCCGGCCATCAGCTCCTTCCCATAGCAACCGGGCATAAAAGCAAGCCATTAAAAACCCACCTCCAATGTTACAATTTCCTTCCCTCCCATTCTGAAGGTTTTGCTATGTGCTGAGATAGGATTGTAAGAAAAATAACTGCCTCCCAGGCATTTACGCACGCAATAACCCAGATGGTAAGTATGCAAAGGTCATATATGGTATCAGGAGCTGAGTCTCAGACACATTTGTTCCTGGGATGCTGGAACTAATTGGACTATCCTTACAACAGTTAAACTTCCTTTAATCTAAGTTGTTCACAGAATGTAAAGTAAGTAAAGTCGACATAGTCCCAGGTGACCATAGGCCGCTTTGCCTTTTGAGGGGGAGAGTTGACCGGTGGTGATTAAATCCTGAGGATCATCGCACCTCAGGCGAGGGGCAAGGTTGGGAAGGCGGGGCCGTAATGAATATCGTCAGCTGGTATGGGGACTACAGAAGCCATAAGAGATGAGTAAACAAACCAGGCAATCACCTCGGCTATATTAATTAGCTCAATATTAGACAGCGCATCTTCCAATTAATTCATTGGGGACACACTCCTGTGAGCCAAGTGTCAGCTGTAATACATTTCACTTGTGTCTCCATATTATGGTATTGGGCCAGCAGATAGCACTTAACCATCCTACTCCAGAAGCAATATTAGGACATTACTCAATGCTTCTTTTGAATCAATAAGTTGCACTTAGGCTAACAAATCAAATCTTTCCACGTACATAATAAACCAATGGCATTGTGTCATGCAAAAAATACATTTCTTTATTTGATCTATTTTATATCGTTTTGTTAACTTCTTACTATGAAACTTTTCAGAAAACAGAAAATATAGGGCGTCATTCTCCGCCGGCGGGAGTCTCCGTTTTGCCGGCGCTCGGGGGTTTCCCGACGGCATGGGGCTGCCCCACAATGGGAAACCCATTGACCGGCCGGCGTTACGGAGACTCCCGCCGGCCGGTCAGCGCAGAAATGTGGCGGGGCGGGTAGGAGAATTTCGCCCATAATCTCAGTAATTTAAAGCAGAAGGTGTAAACTCATGGGGTGCATGTCAGTATTGACATGGCACAGCATTTTAGCTTTGCAGACCTTTGCTAGATATTTGATTCAATAGTATTTGACTTTTGGTGAGTTTTACTAGTTTTGAGAAAAACAATCCAGATCTGCTGATACAATCCAAAAAATATCCATAGTTGGAAGTCATAAAACAAAAAATGGCTGAAGAAGAGAAAGTAGGTATTGTCTTTGTCATTGACTTCTGATGAATAAGTCGTGATCATACCGATGAACAACAAGGAATGCTTCAAAGTACAATCAACTTCAAATTCACAATTCCGATCATTCAAGAAAGATTTCCCCACTAGTGCACCTCATTGCAGAACTCCTCATCTGTCATAAGCACATAACCCTCATTGCTCCATGATATTGGAATAGCATAGAATCACTACAATACAGAAGGAGGCCATTTGGCCAATCGAATCTGCACCAACCCTCTGAAAAGGTACCCTATCTAAGCGTCAAGCTTCAACCTATGCCCTTAACCCAGTGACCCCATGTAACCTTTTTTTTTCTTTACAAATTTAGAGTACCCAATAATTGTTTTTCCAATTAAGGGGCAATTTAGTGTGGCTAATCCACCTACCCTGCACATCTTTGGGTTGTGAGGGTGAGACCCACTCAGACAGGGGGAGAATGTGCAAACTCCACATGGGATCGAACCCAGGTCCTCAGCACCGTGAAGCAGCAGTGCTAACCACTGAGCCACCATGCCGCCCAACCCCACATAACCTAACCTCTAACCTTTGGACACTAAGGGGCAATTGATCATGGCCAATCCATCTAACCCGCACATCTTTGGACTGTGGGAGGAAACCGGAGCACCCAAAGGAAACCCACGCAGACATGGGGAGAAAGTGCAAACTCCACATAGGCAGTCATCCGAGGCGGGAATTGAACCGGGCGTTGGAGCTACGAGGCAGCAGTGCTAGCCACTATGCCAGCATGCTGCCTCTCAAGGAGCTGTTGAACTATCTGCGCCTTGGCGCTAATTTATTGATGATGAGTACTTCAGTATTGAGAAATAACTTTGCTTTCTGAGCATCAACATGACATTGATACTGTGATTGGCTTGATGTCACCATTGTGTTTAAAATCTGGATTTATATTTGCATTTTGCACAAGGAAGATGTTGGATATGGCCACTGGTGAATGAAAGGAAAAAAGCCATTTGGCTCAAGTATTTTTCTGTGTCATAATAAAAGCAAAATGCTGCGGATGCTTGAAATCTGAATTCTGGGTAAACTCAGCAGGTCTGGCAGTAACTGTGGAGCGAGAAATAGAGTTAATGTTTTGAGCCTACATGACCCTTCCACAGAACCACAGAAGGATCATATGGACTCGAAACATTAACTCTATTTATCTGTTCACAGATACTACCAGACTTGGATACGACCAGACTTACTAGGTTTATCCAACACGTTCTATTTTTCTTTTTCTGTGTCAATGCTTACCAAATAGTTCTGTTCATTCAGCTGTCTAGTTTCTATGCCCATTAAGCCCCTTTCTCTTCAACCATTATCCAGTCTTGAATGTTGAATGGTTCAACCATCAATCTTGAAAATGCATTACAAAACCTCAGAATTCACTTTATATGTTAAAGATATTAAAAGAATACACAATTGGAACACTGTCGCTATCCTTGTATAGCTTGCAGACTATTATTTCCCACCTTGTCATCCAACATCAGTCTATTTGGAAGATGATTACACCAAGCCCTTATTCCTTTGTGCCAGGTCTCACTGTTTCACAATTAAGGTCACTAATCAGTTACCATGGCACTTTCAGAGATTTGTAATAGTTAAAAGACTCAAACAGTACACTATGCTGAGGGTTCTACTTTCCATAGTTAATCAGATACTTTGACTTTCTACAGCGAGTATACAAGTTTCACAAAACAATGAAATATAGTTTTAAGAAATTGTTTCACAAGGAATTGCACAACTTTCGCTTGCTTACTGTACAGTAACTGTTCCTCAGCATATAGTTTCACCTCCCGCAAGTTAGATAGATTGTTTGCTTTAGTTGTGATATATTTTTCTTCCAATCCAGATCAGGATCAAATTGTTTATGTTGAATTGGAGCAATTGAATGAAGAGGATTTGGTGAAGTGAGATCTTTGCATTCAGAGGCTTCTGTGTGTATGGAAGCAATTTGTGGCTACCTCATCCATGCTTCCGTCATTTCTTTTATTTCAGGCTTTCGAGTGATATTCCCTGAAGAGGCCCTTTTTCTGACAAAATGACACGTGCCCAGTTCCTGCCACAAGAACCGATGGTTCCACATCTGGCATTTTGATCCAGTCTAACTGAACATATTTGACATTTAAAACCAGAAAAACATATGTGAGCGAAGTGGCTTCTTGGCACCAATTCCACCAAGGCAAGTATACTGATTATGCATCACCCACCAGTTAATGCAGCAATTCCAAATTTCTCACATAAACAGCTACTTGAACTCAACCAAAACTCTGCAGTCTGCATTCTAACTCGCACACACAAGGCACTGTTCATTTATCACCCCTGTGCTCACTGATGTACATTGGCTCCCAGTCCAATCTAAATTTTAATATCACAATCCTTGTTTTCAAATCCCTCCGTGGTCTTGCTCTTAATTCCTGCTTCTAACCTCCCTCTAACCTTCCACAATCTCTGCATTCCTCAATTTTGGTTTCCGCACCCTCAGCATTCCTTGCTCTAGCATTGGCTGTCATGCATTCAGCTGCTTGGGCCCAAAGGTGCGAACTTTTCTCCCTAAAACATTTTACTTTCTTTTAATTGACTGCTCAATACGTAAAGGTCGCCTGTCCAACTATCTCCCTGTGTGGTTCCGTTTTAAAGTTTGTTGTGAAACTGTGGTATAAGCGAGGTGTTAAAGCAGATTTAATTTGTATTCGGAAACAGCTCTGTGAAATCATGGAAAGAGAGGAAGACAATTAAAACTTTAGCCCCCTGAAAGTCTGTGAATGTTCAGCAGAAGCCTACATTTAGCAAGCCAAGAGTTAAATGTAACATGTAACCAACAGAAGAATCTGCGACGTATTTACCATGGACGGTCAGCAAAACAGTACGCTGCACACTTACAAACATTAAACCATTCTGAATGGCAACTTCAAAGTAGTTGTACTCTGCAGTTAATTTCTGTAGCAGACTATACAAATCAAATACACTCAGTATTTCAATAAACATCATCCCCTGGGCTATATTTATCTACAAAATAGTTAGTCAGAGCAGAAATTTACTATTAGCTTTAGACTTTGAATTCAATCCTTAAAATAGTCATTTACAAAGGAAACAGTAAATTCAATGGATGCCTTGTCACGAGACATTAAAATCTTCCCCAAAATTTGCTTATAATGAAAATGTGAAGACTTAAAGAAATCTGTTCAAAATCCTCGTTTTTAAATCTGGCAACTGCTTGAACTTTATTTGACCAAATATCCAGGCTTAAGGCTGTTCAAATGAAATTTATATTCATTTCCAAGGATGTTTGAGGCTCCCCTCCAAATTCTGAATGACTCAAAGGCACAAACAGCAGCTGTTACAAAACTGACCTTTCTTTTCTGCTTGAAAAGTGGAGAAAATCTGAAATCTCTGCCTTCAAAACTGCAAACTTGAAGAAATGGAGTGGGGACTGGGTTTACATTTGAAATAAGATCTGGTTATGATTCTGGTGCTTTAATGCCTCTCACCACGTTAATGAAAGGAACCAATCATTTGGGCCGGAATTCTCTGGCCATTCGCTGGTGGCAGGATTCTCTGGTCGGCCTGCAGCGTGCCCCCGTCCGAGGGTTTCCCGGCTGTATGGAGTAGCTTCAATGGCAAATCGCATTGCCAGCGGCGGCAACAGAGAATCCTGCCACCAGTAAATGACGCCCTGCCTCCTGCTGCCAAGAAACACGTGGCTGGGGGAATTGGAGAATCCAGCTCCTGATAACGAGAAGCAACTACTGTAAAAATTGATTAAAGTGCTCTCGAGATACAAAGTAAGTCATTGTTATAAAATGTATTTTCTTGCTGAAAGGGAATTGGGAATGTTTTAAACAATTGGACTAATTGTCATTTACTCGTGTGATTTAAGTTATGGAGAGACTTCCTGCCACTTTGTTAATTCTAAGATAATGATATGTCCCCCATGATTCCTACGACAGATTTGACTTTTCCCAATTTTTGGATCTAACTCGATACTTTGGGAAGACTGTCCCTAACCACCAAGCCATTTATTTTGAAAGCAACCTTGCTATTAAATAAGGCTGGTAGTCTTAATTACTTTGATTTGGCACATAGAATAACAGCGCTCAGTTATTCTGGTTTAAATCTGACAGTGACTTCCAGAGCCTGCACATGTACAGTTAAATGTGGATATCCAGAAGGTGCAGTCCGAGTCACCCTATTCCTGCACAGTCGGTGTTACAACCGGGCCTTGCTGATAGGCTCAACATTAAAAATCAATGTAAAGGTATAATGTTGTAGTACTGGTTACCCATTAAGCATGGCAGAACATTAGGGTTGGTGCATTAAAGAGCAAAGTGAATTCTTAACAGTGTGATAAGGTGATAATTATTGCCAAACAACCTCCCTGGCAGTAAACATTTAATTTTACAAATGTGGGAATTCATTCCTTCAGAAGAAAAATGTTGCAGATATTTCTTTTAAAACGTTTTCCCTGTCCTTCTCTTCTTTCGCTTAATCCCATCTTTCTTTCCCAATCTTTATTACACTACACGCAAATAATTTAAATGTAATTTATATTCCCTGTTTCAGATTTACTGGTTTGCAGTCTACCCCAGTGAGAAAGTGTTGGTCTGGCTTGATGAAGAGGCTCACTGTTGGTAGGATTCTCTGTTTCCGCCGCTGGCAATGCGATTTGCCATTGAAGCTACTCCATACAGCCGGGAAACCCTCGGACGGGGGCGGGCTGCTGGCCGACCATAGCTCCCAGATCCACTGCAGGTAATGCCACAATGAAACGGATGTCAGATTAGTGGAAAACTCTGCGACAGCCTGGGAAAAGGCTGATCAGGGTCGGACATTGCACCCTATTGGAAGATCTGGGCCATTGTTTGCCATCAAGTGGACAATAAGGAGTTAACATTTTAGACACCATTTGAACAATTAGGTGATTGGGGGTTAAACATTTATAAAGATTGCATGGCAAAACACACATCTAAACAAATATATTTTGGCTTCAGATATTTTGAGCAGAAGGATGATCTCAACTAACTCTGCACCCTGTCAGCAAAACAAAGGTATTGTAATCATTATCTCCATATGTCTACAATGATAACTAATGAATGCTCCCAAATCCAGAAACCATAATTCCCCCCAGAGATTACGGTTTCAGCAAGAGGAAACAAAATATTTATTGGGGTTTTATAAGCACTATGTGTGTCCATATTTGTGAGGCACAAATCTAACTAAAATCCTCCAGAACCGCTTGTACATGTCCCAAAAGCTGCTGAAGAACGAGAGAGATTCTGGAACCACACATCACTCATTTGTCCCAGATAAGATCAATGTCAGACTGACATGAGCAGAAATATGATCAAGGGTATTATAACTTACTCACTTAAACAAATGAAGGGCTGACAACAGGGGAGCTGGCGATAGCGGTCAAGTATGATATCAACTCCTGTCTTCATTCTCAGTTAATTAATATAAATGTTTAACATACCTCAGGCTGTTCTGGTAGAAAGTACTCGTCTTGATGTGATCCAGAGCCATTGAGGAGAGGTTCAGTGTCAGATGTCTCCCTGCAAGCTCGGCTGTATCTTGTGCAATGTGCCTTGGCTGCATTGGGCTCCCCCATTACAAATAACAATTGCCGAATTAGCCCCTAAAATGAAAAAAAAAACATATACTTTAGACGTATTGAAATACTAATGCAACACCACAGCATGACTACATATCATAACTAGAATAGGTTAATATTGGTAAGTGTTGGCCAATGCTCATTTAGCTGAAGGCAAATCAGTATATTAGCTAAGTAAATCCCAAGAGCACCAATCAGACATTGTTACACGAGATCCATTTTCACGAGTGTTTTCCCCAATGTGGGGAACATTTTCAGTCAATGCCCATCGGATGCCTTGCCAAGGACAATTATACAGATTATGTTTGTAAAATTAGTATGACAATAGAGTGGAAGAATGATTACATTAGCGAGATGCATTTTCTCCTGGCAGGCAGTTGCACTAGATTTGCATGATTATGTATGGTCTACAATTGTTATAATTACGTCAAGTGGCACAAAGGGAGTTCCTCAGGTGAAACAGGATTAGAGGGCAAGGGATAATTGGACGAGGTTGCACAGATATAATTCAGATCCCGTTGTACAATGCACACTTTGTCCTTATTATTTCTGGGTAAGTAGGAAAACGTAACTAGACAAGTTGGTTGCAACAGAGGCAGGGGACGAGGTTGAGGATTTGGGGAAATTGTAAAACTGCTTAGTGCAACTGTGACTAGTTATAGAAACAGAGAAAACAGGAGCAGGAGTAGGCTACGTGGCCCTTTGAGCCTGCTCCGCCATTCAGTTTGATTCTGGCTGATCCTCTATCTCAACATCATCTGTTATTTATTTACAGCATGACAAGCTGACAGAGATAATACCCTTTATAAGATCAAGGGAACTTAGCGAGGAGTTTGACACAAAAGCATGTCAAAAAGCACAGATATTACAGGAGCAAAATGGACCAAAGAAGGTATTTGATGGAAATGTGAACGCCAATTTGGAAAAGTGAAATTACATTTCATTTCATCGGCTGTCAAAATCAAATCCGTCTTGGTTGCATTTGTCAGAGAATATTGAAGTTTGAGGCTTCTAATTCTCAGTCTATCGACACTTGGCCCATTAAACGTGCCTAGTGTGTCGCAAGACTTAATTCAGAATGAAACATGTGACTGCTCGGTGTTTTGGGATTTTCCAAATGGTTGGACCTCTTATAATGAATGTGCACACAATATCAATAGTTTAGTAATAATGACATCTGGAGACACATTGAAGAAACAGCCTGCAGTTTAGATATTTTATCATCATCTATTTTCTTGATAAAGTTTTCAACCTTTAAATACCACAAATTAATCATTTCACCTTGACCCGCTAACCATTTATCCTGCTCTGAAGAGAACATACAGACTTGAAACAGCTCAGTTCTCTCTCCACATATGCTGTCAGACCTGTTGAGTTTATCCAGCATTTACTGTTTTTATAGCCATTTATCCCCTTGTGCAACTTGTGCTGGTATTATTGTTTGTGATGGAAGGGACTGTGCAAAAGCCAAACTACAATTCAAACCAATTCCAGAAAGCAGTCTCTGAAGAGTTTCACTTTGCAGCTCAGTATTGGCTGAAAGAGGCCCAAACCTTCAATGGAATCAGTGCACAGTAACAATCATTTCATTCAATGGCTTACCAAACACCGAAATTACATTTTTGACCCATCTTCAGTGTGGTGAATGTATAGTGCTAATAATTCACCAGTGCATTTGTATCATGTTCTGCTGTTGTGTTACGTTGTTAACCCTGTGGGCTCCACCTATGGGCCATTTTGTGGCTTCACTCACAGGGGGATATGTTGGGGCATGTACGGGCTCCGCCCGTGGCTCCTCCCCTTAAGAGGAAGTAGAAAGAGCAGCTGCCCTGCAGGCAGTTCCCAGTATTGTACCAGTCACAGGCAGGCACTGTTCTAAGCTGATTAAAACCATGGTTTACTTCTCCTCGTGTCTTTGAGTGAATTGATGGTCGCATCATTCAGCTGCTTCATCCATGACCTTCCTTCCATCATAAGGTCCGCAGTGGGGATGTTCGCTGATGACTGTACAATGTTCAGCACCATTTGCAGCTCCTCAGATACTGAAGTAGTCCTTGTCCAAATGTGGACAATATCCAGGCTTGGGCTGACAAGTGGGAAGTAACATTTGTGGCACAGAAGTGCCAGGCAATGACCATCTCCAATAAGAGAGAATCTAACCATCGCTCCTTGACATTCAATGGCATTAGCATCGCTGAATCCTCCACTATTAACTTCCCAGGGATTAAGCAGAAACTGGACGAACCAGATAAATATTGTGGCTACAAGTGCAGGTCAAAGGTTTATGTATCCTCCAATGCTGGAAAGGAGGTCATTCAGCCCATCGAGTATGCACTGACCCTCTGAAAGAACGCCCTTCCCAGGCCCACCCTCCCCCACCCTATCCTCGTAACCCTACCTAACCTGCACATCATTGGACACTAAGGGGAAATTTAGCATGGCCAATCCACCTAACCTGCACATCGGGGACACGGGGGAGAAAGTGCAAACTCCATACGGACACTCCTGCAGCGAGTACCTCACCTCCTGACTCACTAAAGCCAGTTCACCATCTGCAAGGTACAAGTCAGGAGTATGATGGAATACTCTCCACTTGCCTGGATGAGTGCAGCTCCAACAGAACTCAAGAAGCTTGACACCATCCAGGACAAAGTAACCCCGCTTGATTGGCACTCCATCCACACATATTCACTCCCTAAGCCACCAATGCCCAGTAAGCAGAGTGTAGCATTTACATGAGGCACAGCAGGAAAAGGTTCATTCAGCAGCATCTTCGAAACCCATGACCTCTACAATTTAGAAGGACAGCAAATACATGGGAACACTACCACCTGCAAATTCCCCTCCAAATCACTCACAATCCTGGTTTGGAAATATATCATTGTTCCTTCATTGTCATTGTGGTAGTATGTATTGGGGGTCATGTGGGACTGGAAGCCCTAAGGTCATTGGCTGACAGATCCCGGGTCCTGGTTGGCCGTTGACCTCTAGCTCCGCCCTGAAGGCGGAGTATAAGAAGCCGGAGTCCTCCCCCGCAGGCCAGTCTACTATTGAGCTGCGGGGGAACAGACACGCTTAATAAAGCCTCATCGACTTCACTCTATTCGTCTCACGGAGTCTTTGTGCGCTACAATCTATTAAGCGTGCCTAAAAAGGACTATGGAGCTCAGGGTCATTCCGGAATGCCTGAGGATCAGCCCCCATGCAGTGAATGCGGCAGCAGCCTTCAAGCACTGGCAGACTTGCTTCGAGGCCTACCTCAGAACGACCACCGGCCGGGTCACAGAAGACCAAAAACTACAGGTCCTGCACTCGAGGGTGAGCACGGAGATCTTCTCCCTCATCGAAGACTCGGAGGATTTCCAGACGGCGTTCGCAGCACTGAAAAGTCTCTATGTCCGCCCAGTTAACCAAATCTACGCTCGCTACCAGCTCACGACGAGACGGCAAGGTCCCGGAGAATCGATGGACGAATTCTACGCCGTGCTGCTGATTTTGGGTCGCGCCTGCAGCTGCCCTTCGGTGAACGCAAATGAACACACGGACATGTTAATGCGCGATGCTTTTGTGGCAGGTATGAATTCCTCCCAAATCCGCCAAACACTTCTAGACAGAGAGTCGCTAGGACTCTCAGAGGCCCGGGCCCTAGCAGCCTCCCTAGACGTGGCCGCGCGTAATACCCGCGCCTACGGCCCCGACCACGCGGCAGCCCATTGGGCTCCGTACGTACCCGTCGTGACAAACCCCCCCCCCCCCGGACACCCCACAGGCTTGCGCGGTCCAAACGCCGAGTCGCACCGGGGGCGCCCAGTGTTATTTCTGCGGCCAGGCGAAACACCCCCGACAGCGCTGCCCGGCCCGCGCAGCTATCTGCAAGAGCTGCGGGAAAAAGGGCCATTACGCGGTTGTGTGCCGGTCCCGCCAGGTCGCCGCTGTCCCGGGAGAACAGGGAGCCCTGCAAGCCGTTTACGCGCCCCAACCCCCCCAGCACGCCATGTACGACCCGCAGGCGCAGCCGCTCTGGGTCCCGACCCCCGCGGTCCTGGGAGAACAGGGAGCCCTGCACGCCGCATACGATCCCCAACCCCCCTCCCCGCACCCCATGTATGACCCGCCGGCGCTACCGCTTTGGGTCCCGGCCACCACTCTCCACGGAGAAGAGGGAGTTTTGCGCGTCCCTAACGCCCCCCTAACCCCCACCCCGCGCCCCACGTCTGACCCGCTGGCGCCACCAACTTGGGTCCCGACCACCGCTGTCCCCGGTGAGGGAGCTCCGCGCGGTCCTAGCACTCCCCAGCCCCCCCAGCGCCCCATGTGCGACCCGCAGACGCCGCCATTTTGGGTCCCGGCCACCACGAGGGGAGGAAGGGCGCCGCCATCTTAGACCGCCCCAGACCTGTACGACACGTGGGGGTGGACAAAATGGCACCATCTTGTGACCCCCGAGCCACGTGCGATGTATGGGGGCGGCCATTTTGTCCATCCCCGACGCCATCTTGGACGGCAACAACGGACCCCACTCCACTACTACAACCACGTCTCACTTCAATTACGCTCGATCAAGCTCGGCCCCGGACACTCCAGACGACGACGACAACGGTGCTAATAAACGGCCACGAGACGCCATGCCTAGTCGACTCCGGGAGCACGGAGAGCTTTATCCACCCCGACACGGTAAGACGCTGTTCCTTGACCACCTATCCCAGCGCACAAAAGATTTCCCTAGCTGCAGGATCCCACTCCGTACAGATCCAAGGATTCTGCATAGTTACCCTAACGGTGCAGGGGAGGGAGTTCAAAAACTACAAACTAAACGTCCATCCCCAACTCTGTGCCCCCACCTTGCTGGGATTAGATTTCCAATGCAATCTACAGAGCCTTACGTTCAAATTCGGCGGCCCAATACCCCCACTCACTATCTGCGGCCTCGCAACCCTCAAGGTGCAACCCCCGTCCTTGTTTGCGAACCTCACCCCGGATTGCAAACCCGTCGCCACTAGGAGCAGACGGTACAGCGCCCAGGACCGGACCTTCATTCGGTCCGAAGTCCAGCGGCTACTAAAGGAGGGCATAATCCAGGCCAGCAATAGTCCCTGGAGAGCGCAGGTGGTAGTAGTGAAGACAGGGGAGAAACAAAGGATGGTCATAGACTATAGCCAGACCATCAACAGGTACACACAACTAGACGCGTACCCTCTCCCCCGCATATCCGATATGGTCAATCGGATTGCCCAATATAAAGTCTTCTCCACCGTGGACCTCAAGTCCGCCTACCATCAGCTCCCCATCCGCCCAAGTGACCGCAAGTACACAGCCTTCGAGGCAGACGGGCGATTATACCATTTCCTAAGGGTCCCTTTTGGCGTCACAAACGGGGTCTCGGTCTTCCAACGGGAGATGGACCGAATGGTTGATCAACATGGGTTGCGGGCCACATTCCCGTATCTCGACAATGTAACCATCTGCGGCCACGACCAGCAGGACCACGACGCCAACCTCCAAAAATTCCTCCAGACCGCCAAAGCCTTGAACCTCACGTACAACGAGGACAAGTGCGTTTTTAGCACCAATCGGCTAGCCATTCTGGGCTACGTAGTGCGCAATAGGATAATAGGCCCCGACCCCGAACGTATGCGCGCCCTCATGGAATTTCCCCTCCCGCACTGCCCAA
The DNA here is from genome assembly GCF_047496885.1 of Scyliorhinus torazame. NCBI lineage: Eukaryota > Metazoa > Chordata > Chondrichthyes > Carcharhiniformes > Scyliorhinidae > Scyliorhinus > Scyliorhinus torazame. Next base: position 67,496,235 of record NC_092728.1, read on the forward strand.
AAGCCCTGAAACGCTGCCTGGGGTTCTTTTCATACTACGCCCAGTGGGTCCCCCAGTACGCAGACAAGGCCCGCCCCCTAATACAGACCACAACCTTCCCTCTGTCGACAGAGGCTTGCCAGGCCTTCAGCCGCATCAAAGCGGATATCGCAAAGGCCACGATGCGCGCCATCGACGAGTCCCTCCCCTTCCAGGTCGAGAGCGACGCCTCCGACGTAGCTCTAGCGGCCACCCTTAACCAAGCGGGCAGACCCGTGGCCTTTTTCTCCCGGACCCTCCACGCCTCAGAAATCCGCCACTCCTCAGTGGAAAAGGAAGCCCAAGCCATAGTGGAAGCTGTGCGACATTGAAGGCATTACCTGGCCGGCAGGCGATTCACTCTCCTCACGGACCAACGGTCGGTAGCCTTCATGTTCAATAATGCACAGCGGGGCAAAATCAAAAACGACAAGATCTTAAGGTGGAGGATCGAGCTCTCCACCTTCAACTATGAGATTTTGTATCGTCCCGGAAAGCTGAACGAGCCGTCCGATGCCCTATCCCGCGGCACATGTGCCAACGCACAAATTAACTGCCTCCAAACCCTCCACGAGGACCTCTGCCACCCGGGGGTCACTCGGTTTTTCCACTTCATCAAGTCCCGCAATCTCCCATACTCTTTAGAGGAGGTCCGTACAGTCACAAGGGACTGCCACATCTGCGCGGAATGCAAACCGCATTTTTTCAGGCCGGATGGAGCGCACCTGATTAAGGCTTCCCGCCCCTTTGAACGCCTCAGTCTCGATTTCAAAGGGCCCCTCCCCTCCACCGACCGCAACGCATATTTTCTTAATGTGGTAGACGAATACTCCCGCTTCCCTTTTGCCATTCCCTGCTCTGACATGACCGCGGCCACAGTCATTAAAGCCCTGAACAGCATCTTCACACTGTTCGGTTACCCCGCATACGTCCACAGCGACAGGGGGTCCTCTTTCATGAGTGACGAGCTGCGCCAGTTCCTGCTCAGTAAGGGGATAGCCTCAAGCAGGACGACCAGCTACAACCCCCGGGGGAACGGGCAAGTAGAGAGGGAGAACGGCACGGTCTGGAAGGCCGTCCTACTGGCCCTACGGTCCAGGGACCTCCCAGTTTCACGGTGGCAGGAGGTCCTCCCGGACGCTCTCCACTCCATCCAGTCGTTATTTTGTACGAGCACTAATCAAACACCTCATGAGCGTCTCCTTGTCTTCCCTAGGAGGTCCTCCTCTGGAACGTCGCTGCCGACCTGGCTGGCGACCCCAGGACCCATCTTGCTCCGAAAGCATGTGCGGGCACATAAGGCGGACCCGTTGGTCGAAAGGGTTCACCTCCTCCACGCGAACCCGCAGTACGCTTACGTGGAGTACCCCGACGGCCGACAGGACACGGTCTCCCTGCGGGATCTAGCGCCCGCCGGCAACACACCCCCCCCCCCCGACACCATTCACCCAACCCCCCCCTTCCTGCCACCGCCGCACCCCGCGACCGCCCCCTTCCCAGGAGATCGGTTCCCCTCCCCTCAGGCCCGACCAAGAATAAAGCCCAAGCTGAAACCGTAAGGCTCCCGGAGACGACAACACCGATACAAGCACCACCACCACCACCGGGGCCGAGGCGATCGACACGGACGACCAGACCGCCCGACCGACTCGTGGCGTTGATCTAAATCACAATATGGACTTTTCACAAGAACATTTTGCTTTTCTCCCTATACCCTCTGTAAATAGTTGAAACAGGACAAAATTGTACAATACTGTATTGCCATGTGAATGTTTTTTTTCCTCCCAGGACCAGCCCTGTAAACCCTTACCACCATACGAAGCATCACCCCGCCGGGTTCATTTTTGACAAGGGGTGAATGTGGTAGTATGTATTGGGGGTCATGTGGGACTGGAAGCCCTAATGTCATTGGCTGACAGATCCCGGGTCCTGGTTGGCCGTTGACCTCTAGCTCCGCCCTGAAGGCGGAGTATAAGAAGCCGGAGTCCTCCCCCGCAGGCCAGTCTACTATTGAGCTGCGGGGGAACAGACACGCTTAATAAAGCCTCATCGACTTCACTCTATTCGTCTCACGGAGTCTTTGTGCGCTACAGTCATTGGGTCAATATCCTGGAACACCCTGTTGAGCAGCACTCTGGGTATACCTACACTACATGGACTGCAGCAGTTCACGAAGGGAGCTCACCAACACGTTCTCAAGGATAACTAAGGATGGGCAGTAAATGCTGGTCGAGCCAGCAACTCCCATATTCCATGAATGAATAAAAAGAATAGAATAAATTTAAAAATAAATTGCACATTGCAATGACAATATGAGACATTTCTGCCTAATATATAAAAAAATCAGCTGCAGATTCACTGCCTCCCGTGGCCCACTCAACTTAATCAAGTCACATTCATATACTGTGATATATTCCATGAGTGTCAGTTGCCTTTATGCAAATGTGACCATTCTTCACACACAGGCTTGGAGACGGAATGGTAGCACGCTATTCAAACATTATAATCTCAGTCTTATCTTTAACCAGCATGATTATATGATTAACAGCAGTAGTCACTGGTTATGATTAGAATTTCCCCTCTCAAGTGCAGGAAAACACCCACCTGCATCCCAGCTGAGATTGAATCAGTCAACAGCAACAATGGATGGAACACAGAAGGCGGGATTCTCCCATGCCTCGCCGTATGGGCGAATCGGCGTTCGCGTCATTTTATCCCGCGGCGCCAGTCCGACGCCGGCAGGCGATTCTCCAGGGAGCGGAGAATTGGCGCCATTTGCGTCGGTCGCGAGCCGCCGATTCTCCGGCCTTGCTGGGCTGAGCGGCTGCACGAAAATGGCAGAGTCCTGCCGGCGCCGTTCACACCTGCTCGCAGCCGGCGGGAGCTCTGCACGTAGGGTCGGGGGGGCGGCCTGTGATGGGGGGGGGGGGGGGAGAGGCGCTCTTTCACGGGTGGGGGTCTCCAATGGGGTCTGGCCCGTGATCGGGGCCCACCAATCAGCGGGCCGGCCTCTCCAACCCCGGCCCTATTTTATTATGCGGCCGGCCCCTGAACCCCCATGCCATGTTGCATCGGGGCCGGCGCGTTGAAGAAGTCCCCTGTGCATTCACGGGTGGGCGCGGCACCACTGTTCATGCACGGGTTGGCGCCGCCCCCAGTACGCGCCAGGAAATGAGGCTGGAGCGGCGTGAACTGCTCCAGCGCCATGCTGGCCCCCTGTGGGGGCCAGAATCACTAGTGCCCATGCCCATTTCGCACCGTCGTGAAACGCGACGGCGTTCACGATGGCACAGACACTCTGTCCCGCGATCAGAGAATCGCGCCCGATATTTTGCTTCTTTATAGTGCATACATCTACAAAGACTGATAAATGCATGAGATATTAGTTAAAAGTGGTCATACTAAATAGGCAGCAGGTAAATACTATGTAAGTTTTCCAGCCATTGAGATTGGGTGGCATGGTGGTTAGCACTGCTGCCTCACTGCACCAGGGACCTGGGTTCCATTCCGGCCTCGGGTGAGTGTCTGTGTGGAGGTTGCACATTCTCCCTGTGTCTGCGTGGGTTTCCTCTGGGTGCTCCAGTTTTCTCCCACAGTCCAAAGATGTGCGGGTTAGGTGGATTGGCCATGACAAATTGTCCCTTAGTGTCCTGGTTAGGTTTTAATATACAAGACTATCATTTGGCATCGCTTCAGCCTGCACTATTTTCCTGCATGTGTTGGAACATCTCCTCAGGGAATTCCCAAGGTGATGGTCTACCTTGGTGACGTGTTATTCATTGGCACTACACCAAGATAACTTTTATAACCTGCCTGGATCCTATTGGCTGGGAACAATTGGTTATCCCATGGCTCTTGGAGAGTATGAGGGGTGGCGAGGGAAATCACTAGTCGTTTTAGCTGTGTAAATAGAGCTGGCCAGCGTGGTACCGGCTAGAGAAGGAAACAGCGGTGAACTACTGCTGCTGTGTACATATTGTTGTAAATAAAGTTACTTTCTGTTTCGCTCTACAAACTCATGCTGGATTCTTTGTGGCCCTCACAAAAAGAATATAGCCTAGAGGAAGTATCAGAGGGGTTTTGGGCCCACCTGAAAACACAAAAAGTATACAGTCCAGGCCTCAGAAGTGGCATACCTAGGATTTCACATTGATCCAACAGGGCATGCAAAAGGTCAAGGCCATGCGAGACATCCTTGAACCCAAAAATGCCAGTAAGCTCAAATCCTTCCTCGATATGGTAAATTATTGTGGAAGGCTCATTTCAAATTTAGACATAACATTGGCACCATTATACCAGCTATTAAAGAGGAAGTAGTGGTGGCAATGGAGAGAATCCCAAGAGGAAGTCTTCCGAGTCGTGAAGCAAGCATTCGAGTCTTCAAACCTTCTGGTGCACGTTGACCCAGGAAAACCAATTGTGCTCATGTGTGATGCGTTGCCTTACGGTACAGAGGCTGTTTTATCCCACAAAATTGGAGATGGCTCGGAACGCCGTACGCCTTTGCCTCAAAGACTCTTTCAGAAGCAGAATGGAACAATGCCCGGGTTGAGAAGGACATCTTAGCGGTTATATACGGTATGAAAAAATTCTATCAATGTGTGTATGGTCGGCGATTTGACATAGTGACCGACCACAAGCCATTACTGGGTCTTATCAGGGATGACAAGCACATACCACCCATAGCCTGGGTGAGGGTGCTTCGTTGGGCCTTGCTGCTAGCCGCCTACAATTGTTTTCCAGCACTGGCCTGGCACGCGCATTGCCAATGAGGATGCATTAAGTCGCCTGCCCCTGCCAAAGAGCATTCAGCCACCACCAACACCCCAGGAGATCATGCTGGCCTTGAACTTCCTAGACACTCTGCCAGTGTCTGTCGGACACATCCAAAACTAGACCCAAAGAGACCCCATACTTTCTGAGGTTAAATGAATGGTACAGGCTTGGTGACGGCATGAGACGTCTGAGCAACTGGGGTCCTCCTTCACTCATTAGGATAAGTTTACATGTGAGGATGGCATGATTCTGTCGGATTACGAGTAGTCGTTCCACCTCTAGCCAGCGGGCCTCTTCTTGAAGAGCTACATAATGCCCACCCATGACAGACAACTACAACTGATGGCCAGGAATAGATGAAGCCATTGAAGGTCTGGTGCTGAATAAACTGAAGAAGAATCCTGCAAAGAGTCTTTGCTTATACATATACTAGTGCAACAGGGGGCTGGTTATACTAGGGGGCTGGTTTAGCACACTGGGCTAAATCGCTGGCTTTTAAAGCAGACCAAGCAGGCCAGCAGCACGGTTCAATTCCTGTACCAGCCTCCCCGAACAGGCGACTAGGGGCTTTTCACAGTAACTTCATTGAAGCCTACTTGTGACAATAAGCGATTTTCATTTCAACAACCATGGGAGAAATGCATTGCCCTCCCCTGTGGTAAGATTGGAAGCAGGGACCACTTAATTGGACAGGAAGCTGGCAAGTGGAGGCGGGAAGGTGGTGCATTACCCCTTGCTGTTGGGAGGGCAACAAATTTTGCCCGTGGTTTCTGCACTAGAACATATACCAGCAAAACGTCAGCTCAAATCTTCACAGGATTATTATGGAAACATAATTATAAAATAAATCCATGGATAGCCAACACATAGCTGGAAAACCAAAAAATATTTAATGTGTTGGGGTGGGAGGTTATTAAGTAACTTGCGGTTACAATTGCAAACAGTCTTTATACAGGAATGGAAGAAGTATTTTTAACATGAAAATAATTCCGAGTTTATGGAAGGGGAGGGAAGGCTGTCATACTCTGATAGAAATCTAATTTAATTGAAACTTAATAACTGTAGTAGTTGGATAGACTCCAGCTATAAAAACTCTTGACTGATGAATACCCCCTGGTATTTAGACTTCTCTACTTCTGAATCTCCATCAATAAATTTATTTTATGACAGATTGCAATTGTTGGTTTGCTGCCATCTGTTGAAAGCAGTCTATAAAGCATCAAACTGGTATTGTCCTCTCTGCGTGTCTTAACCTGCTCATTAGCAAGTTCTTCAGCCTGCCCTGGACTTGCCTAAACTCCTCCAACTCCTCATCCTCCTTTAGTTGCCCTTTACAAAAACTACCCCCGACCAACATTTTGGTCACTCATCCCACTCTCATTCTTTTGACTCGGTGGCCATTTGACGGAGGCCATTTTTGCCGACTGACAATTCTGCCCAATAGGGGGACACAGTTTGGACCAGTGTTCCTGTTTCCCAGTTTTTATTGCTTTTTTTCCTTCCGGGTGAGTCATTACACAATGCCTTTTTATGTTAAAAATATTACATAAATGTAAGAAAAATGACACCTGTCCATAACAGGTTTGTTTCCTTTCAATGTTGACCACTACAGATCTCTACCATCTCAACAATTCTACAAATGTCTATTCTGATAACGTATTTGGCACAATTTAGTAAATGAATTCAAATAACTTTATTGCATATTCAATGAAGATTTATAAGAGGTATTGCCTCGTGGATACCGACTGCATGTTAAAAGCTCTCTATCGGTATTTTTGCCTCGAATGCTGAGTCGTATATCCCTCAATCATGTCCCTGGGGTGGCGTGTCACAGAGAAAATATAATGTAACTGGATCAGGGTGGATGTGAACAGGGACACACTGCTACCTTCTCCCTGGCCTGTTCACCTGCTAAACAGTGGATTTTGAAGTATTGTTTTATAAATGATGAATTTACAGTCAGAATCATATCGGCCAGAAATCTGCTATTTGGCCCATTGTCCCTGTGCTCTCACTTGGAAAGAGTTAACAATTTCAATGGTGGAAAGAGGGCAGAATTGAAGGAGTGCAGATATCTGAGAATATCACCTCGACCAGCCCCTCGATCCAACTGATGCCCAGCCCTCTGAAACCGCTCCCTGCAAACCCCCACTCCACGGCCAAACGTGATAGCCCTCTGAGCCATACATTTCCCACCCGATCCGCTGACCTCCCGATGTTATGACTCTCCCCCGACACTCCAGCTCTCCCCTGACCCTCGAACTCCCCTGTCCCCCTTGACACTCCAATTCCTCCCTTCCCCTCCCCTACAATTCCCTCCTCCCCGTCCCTCTGCCTCCCAACCTCCCCCTGACCCTTCAACTCCCCCCAATCCTCCAACTCCCTCCTCTGAACCTCTAACTACCCCCTCCACCTGCCCCACAGCCCCCCACACCTCCTTCCCCCCAAACCTCACCACCCTACCCAGCCAACTTTATCCACCTTACCCACCTACCATACTACCACAATACAGCAGTTATTGCCTAAAATATGGTGCATGGCCTGGCTTCCCCTGACAATTCTGCATGATGAGGAAGGACTCTGAGCAGATATAACCCTGCATTTCTGAACAGGCCTGGTTTGGAAGTCCCAACCAGAAGTGCAGAGCTCCGGTACAAGGTTAAACATTCAGGGTGGAGTGATTGTCACTCCTCAGAAGTTTCAGCCCAATCCATTTGACGCAAGGCTGCCATTCCAGGTTCTTTTTCAGAATTTAGGATACATTTTCAACATTTTACACCCATGTGTCTCCCTGCAATGTACTAGCTGTTGTTCCAGAAAAAATAATCTCCATTAATGAGTCTAGTGTAGGAGACAATACCTTAAGGAAAAGTCTGAATTAAGGAGGGTTACATACTAGACATTAACACATCTGATTGAAAAAGGTGCTAATTTTTGACCGACGCCTCTAAATGCACTCTATTTATACAGTCATTTTTTTAAAACACCAGCTTTATTTCTGTATATCAATGATTCATGTATTTCTGCAGTTCTTGTAATTATCCATCAATTATCGTCCTACCAATTCATTTAAATTGAGGGAAAGCACTGTGCTGAATAAATATTTGAATCCATTCCTTAATTACTCTTAGAACTGTATACAAGAATGACTGGAGTCAACTGGGGATATTAATTCAACATATTTAGTAAAGAATGATGATGCATGGTTAGATTTCTGGTTCCTCAAAAGGATTTCCTTTATATAAACGTACGTCAGCCTTCACGCTTTGTACCAGTGCTGATTGGAAAAATATCCTTCAATTATTGTTGCCAGTCGCACTGCCAAAGGAAATTGGCAGAGTAAGAAGTCTTACAACAGCAGGTTGAAGTCCAACCTGCTGAAGGAGCTGTGCTCCGAAAGCTAGTGATTCGAAACAAACCTGTTTGTCTTTAACCTGGTGTTGTAAGACTCCTTACTGTGCCCCCCCCCCCCCCCCCCACACAGTCCAACGCGGCATCTCCACATCAAATGAAATTGGAACTGGATGGTAAGTTGCCGGTGTTGGGATTTTCCAACTTGGAGAAGTTGTGATCCTGGGAAGGAAATGGGGCTTTGTGAAGAAGGTGCCCTTTGAACCTAGTTGTCATGTCCAACCCCTCAATTATTAACCAAATACTGTCACTGCAGCATTTCTGTCAAGATCCCCTCCTGTTGGGACAATTCTCCTCATTGCTGTTCAATTGTATCTATTTACTTTTGTGCGTTTTCAATACTTTCTCAAATCTGGTTGCGTGCCTACCTTTTTGCTGGTTTCGGCAATAACTCCAGTTTTATTAATTTATTGGCGTGACATTGACAGGTCATTGCACAGTTCACTATTTAATGAGATGACCCAGTGACGCAAGGCCAGTGACAATGTGACCAGTGAAGGGTTATGGTGTTCGGGCCGGAAAGTGGAGCTGAGTCCACAAAAGATCAGCCATGATCTCATTGAATGGTGGAGCAGGCTCGAGGGGCCAGATGGCCTACTCCTGCTCCTAGTTCTTATGTTCTTATGTTCTTCTGAAACTCGGTATGAGAAATGTCACTGTGGTCTAATATTCATTTTGTGCTGTGCTGCAAATGATTAGTGTGGCTGCATTAACTTCTACTGCATGGATCAGAGGACAAACACAAAAAAAGGATTTCAGTACACTAGGAAATCAGGACGTTCTGAGGAAAAAAGTAATATTAGTTAAACATAGTTTATTTTCTTTAACATTAAGGAGCAATGCAGAAAAATTGAGTGGAATCATCCCCAAAAATGACTGGATGTTAATTCGGGCAGGAAGAATTGGTACAAATTGGTTGTTCTATTTTATTTTAATGGAGAGGGACGCGTATTAAAATGGCATTGAGAGTGGCAGGGCATAAATACGGCAGCAGGTCCTTCTCCTCAGATCCCGGAGCGCCCTTTATAAAGGGTGCCCTGATCTCAAAGTTAGGTGACAGGTCGCCTTCCGCTCATCCCTCGGACATTGTGACCCCTGCAGACAAGGGGAACACTCCCAAACCTTGACCATCCCCCACCACTAAATATTCAAGTCACCTCTCCCCCACACCGTGCTGTCATCAGGGTGATCCAACCCACCTTATTCTCGCCAGCATCAGGCACCTCTCCACCCCCCCACCCCCTTTGGGCTCCCCTTCAGGCTCCGCCCCTTGGCAGTGCAAACCTGGCAATGCCCTCTGGCACCCTGGCAGAGCTAACCTGGAAGTGACATGTCAGCATTGCCAGGGCACTGCCCTACCATGTTCCCAACCACCTGGGGGCTACTGTGGCCTCTGAGCTCCCCAGTGCGGTCATTACATCTGGTCTCCGTTTGTGCAGACCAGTCATGATTCCCGCCAGCGCCATGTCATGCTGGGGGGTGGGAACATAGCACATGCCTGGAAGATTCGGCACCAAGCTGACTTTTCATATTCAAATGCGTTTAAATGCATGGTATTCAGTTTCATGACCTCACTGGGCATAAACCTGATTACTTCTGTTGGGAGGGCCAGGAACATGGCAAACTGCTTGGTGTCTGGTGCAAATCCCATTTCAAGTCAGTCCCAGTATTTTCCCGATATAGCGGGATTTGCGCCGGGTGCAGAGTGGCCAGAAAATCGCCCCATTATATTTAACCCTTCCTTAAAGTTTTGTTCCTCAATTCAAAACCCATCCCAATGTAAATGAATAATCTGCTTATTTGGTTAAGAACTGCTCTATTCAAACTAGATCCATTAGAATTTGAAAGATATGGGTGGGGTTTCCTGGCTGTTCCACCCAGCGGGACCTGCCCCTGTGAGTTCCCCGGTGGCAGATCGTGTGAAGAACGGAAACCCCGTTGAGAGCGGTGGGACTGGAAGATCCCACCACCAGCCAATAGCGGGTCGCGTCCGCCACCGAAAAGCAAGGGTCCGCGGAAAATCACATCCATTTCATAGGATTTTCAGTGCAGAAGGAGGCCATTTGGCCCATCGAGTCTGCACCGGCTCTTGGAAAGAGCACCCCACCCAAGGTCAACACCTCCACCCTATCCCCGTAACCCAGTAACCCCACCCAACACTAAGGGCAATTTTGGACACTAAGAGCAATTTAGCATGGCCAATCCACCTAACCTGCACATCCATTGTATTTTCTATCCTGAACAATGATAAAAATGAAAGAAACAGTTAACGTAACTTATCCAAGTTTAGAACTGAGAAGAATCTTGGTTAAACTATAGACCAGTAAACCTGGTTATGTAATGCAGATGAAGTGAATGTAAATTTTTATACCTTCATACCTCTGGTTTAAATACACACACCGGCCTCTGACAAATCACTTAGCAGTAGAACTACATGTTGCAACAGCCACCTGGCATACAACCACTGAAGGAAAAGTGTGTCCTTCAGTATCTTCCCCAGAATGTGTGTGCAGCTTTGCTCAGCTATTCATTCTAATCCTCTAGGAGGCAGCAAAGAACTTTCTGAACTTGTGGGTAAATGTCCAAAATTCAGTTTAATACATTCAGCAGTCTTCATAGCTTTATATAGCCAGTGGAATTTTGGGATGGAAATTTGCCGTCTTTACCTAGTCTTGCCTACATCTGACTATCGACCCAGAGCACCGTGGTTGACCCTTAACTGCTCTGTGTAATGACCTAGCAAGCCACTCAGTTGTATCAAAGTAGAAGAAGATTAAAACCAATGGAGCAAGCAGCATCAATAACGGACTGGAAATGACAAAAGCAGACCCTGCCCTGTCGACCCGACAAAATCCTCCTCACTAACATCTGGTGACTTGTTCCAAAACTGGGAGAACTGTCCCACCGATGAGTCAAGCAGCAGGTTGACATAGTCAAACTCACCAAATCATACCACATATCCAATGCCCCATTCTCCTCCATTAGCACCCCTGGGTATGTCCTATTCCACTGGCAGGTCATACCCACGAGGGGTGGCAGCCCAGTGTTATGCAGTTGGGAGGGAGTGACCCTGGAACTCCTCAACTTTGACTTCAGATTCCATAAAGTCTCATGGTATTAACATGGGCAAGGAAACTTCTGCTGGTTACCACCTTCCCCACCAGTACTCCTCCATGTTGAACACAATTTTAAAGAAACACTGAGGGTGACAAGGATGCAACATGTACTGTGGGTGGGGGTCTTCCATGTCCATCACCAAGAATTGCTCAACAGCACCACGACGGAGTTCACCTGTTGTGAGAGAATGAAAAATAGGGTAAACCTATTTGCCTCACCCTCACCAATCTATCTGTCACAGATACATATGTCCATGACAATATTGGTAGGAGTGACTACTGCACCACCCTTATGGTGACTAAATTCCATTTTCACACTGAGGATACCATCCATTGTGCTGTGTGGCACTACCACCGTGTGCAATGGAATAGGTTTCAAACAGATCTAGCAACTGAAGATGGGGAAACATGAGGCGCTGTGGGCCATCAACAGCAGCAGAATTGTGCACAACCATAATCTGTAAACTCATGGCCCTGCATTTGCCTTGCTCTAGCATTACCACCAAGCCAGGCGATCAACTCTGAGGAATGTCGAAGAGCATGCCAGGGGCAGTGCCAGGCACATCTAAAAATGAGATGCCAACCTGGTGAAGCTATAAATAGGACTACTTGCTTTCTAAGGGCAAATCGATCTCACATCCAACAGATTGGCGGCATGATGGCACAGTGGTTAGCACAGCTGCCTCGCGGCTTCAGGGACCCAGGTTCAATTCCGGCCTTGGGTGGAGTTTGCACTTTCTCCCCGTGTCTGTGTGGGTTTCCTCCGGGAGCTCCGGTTTCTTCCCACATTCCAAAGATCTGCAGGTTAGGTGCATTGGCCATGCTGAATTACCCCTTCGTGTCCAAAGAGGTTGGGTGGGGTTACTGGGATACGGGGATAGGGTGGAAGCATGGTGTTGGGTAGGGTGTCCTTTCCAAGGCTGGTGTGGGCTCGATGGCCTTTTTCTGCACTGTAAATTCTATAATTCTATAGATCAGACCACAGCACTGCAGACCTGTCACATCCACTTGTGAACAATGGAGGACAATTAAATAACTACCCATGGAGGAGGCTTCATTGCTTTCCCATTTCAGCGTAAAAGACACGGCTGAAGCATTAGCAAAACTGTTCAATCAGAAGTGCCGAGTGGATGATCCATCTCGGCTGCCTCCTGAGGGCTCCAGTATCATAGATGCCAGTCCTCAATCAATTTGATTCACTCCTTACAATATCAAGAAGCAGCTGATGGCATTGGATACCGCAAAGGCTATGGGCCCTGACAATATTCCAGCAATGATGCTGATGATTTCAGAACTAGTTGAACCCTTGGCCAAGCTGTTCCAGTAGAGCTACAACACTGGCATGTACCCAGCACCCAGTGGGAAATTGTCAAGTTCTGTCCTGTCCACAGAAAGCAGAGCAAATCCAATCCATCCAATTGCTGGCCTATCAGTCCGCTTTAAATCATCAGCAAAGTCTTAACAGGCAAAAAGAAGATGGCTGCAGTTCTTGGAGGCCAATCGCATCCCCAAGGCACTGTTACTGGAGCTTGTCAGGGTAGTTTTTTTAATTCTTCCTGGGTAATGACATCACCGGCTGGGCCAGCATTTATTGCCCATACCCGAGGGCATTTAGTAATCAATTGCATTGCTGGTGGTTGGAATCACATTTAGGCCAGGCCAGGTAAGGATGACAGATTTGCTTACCCAGGTGGGTTTGTTGGCATTAGACTTTTAATTCCAGATGTTTTAAATTGAATTTAAATTCCACCATCTGCCTTAGTGGGATTCGACCTGGTGGGATTCAAACCCCGGTCCCAGAAAAGTACCCTGAGGTCTCGGGATTACTAGTCCAGCAACATTCATTCGTGCCACTGCCTCCCCTAGTTTCATAGGCCCAAACATCTTCAGCTGCTTCATCAATGATTTTCCCTCGAGCATTAGACTAATGGGGTCTTCAGTACCATTTGCAACCCCTCACACCTATGCAGCAAGGCCTGGAAGTCGCATTCATGCCACACAAATGGCCGATAATGACTCTGTTCGAGAAAAGACAATGGGCGGGATTCTCCGACCCGTCACCGGGTCGGAGAATCGCCGGAGTCGGCGTGAATGCCGCTCCCGCCGGCCTCCGACATCTCCCACCCCCCAAAAACCGGCGTGGCGTGAGTCCCCCCGCCAGTCTTGGAGAATGGCGGGGTCCGGCGCGACTCAATGGGCCCCAGGGCCACCCGAATTCTCCGGCCCGCGATGGGCCGAAGTCCCACCCGCCTGTAGCCAGTCCCGCCGGCGTAAATTGGAGTTGATCCCTTACTGGCGGGACCTGGCGGCGCGGGCGGCCTCCGGGGTTATTGGGAGGTCGCGGGGGGGGATCTGGCCCCGGGATGTGCTCCCACGGTGGCCTGGCCCGCGATCGGGGCCCACCGATCTACGGGCAGGCCTGTGCCTTGGGGGGCATTCTATTCCTTCCGCACAGGAGGCTGTGGTCATCCGCCATTCCCGGTGCAGAAGTGATTCCATGTGCGCATGCGCGTGTATGACGTCAGCAGACGCTGACGCTCCCGCGCATGCCCGGACCCACGCCGGCCGGCGGAGTCCCTTCGGCCCCGGCTGGCATGGCGCCAAGCCCCTTACTCGCTGGCCGGCGGGGTGCAAACCACTCCGGGGCCGGCCTAGCCCCTGAAGGTACGGAGGATTCCGCACCTTTGGGGCGGCCCAATGGGGGAGTGGTTCACGCCACTCCATCCCGCCGGGACCCCCCGCCCCGCCGGGTACAGGAGAATCCCGCCCATGGTAACCATCTCCTCTTTACACTTAATGGCCTTACCGCCACTGAATTCTCCACTACCTGCATCCTAGAAGACCAAAGACCATAAGACATAGGAACAGAAGTAGGCCATTCTGCCCATCACATCTATACCACCATTCAATGAATCATGGCCGATCTGATACAATCGTCAACTCTCCTTTCCCGCCTTATTCCCGTAACCTTTGATTCCCTTACTGACTAAACATTTGTCCATCTAGCCTTCTGCATAATTATTGACCCAGCCTCTACAGCCCTCTGCAGTAAAGAATTCCACAGATTCACTACCCTCCGAGAAGATATTCCTCCTCATATCTGTTTTAAATGGACGATCCCTTACTCTGAGATTATGCCCTCTGGTCCTAGACTCTCCCACAAAAGAAAATTTAACTGAACCAGTCACATAAATACTGTGGCTACAAGAGCAGGTCAGAGGCTAGGAATTCTGCAATGCATAACTCAACAAAGCCTGTCCACCACCTGCAAGGCACAAGTCAGAAGTGCGATATGTTACAATTATGAGGTTTATATGATCAGTATGTTTTTCACTGTGTCTTTAAATTTAGGTCAAAATGTAGAGGGCCAGTTGACTATTCTGAATTCTGCCTGTACTGCAAGGCTGGGAAATTCCCCTGCTCCCGGGAATCCTTCAATAAAGTCTCTGAACTAGGGTCAGAGACATCGGAGACTCAGGGGCTTACCTGAATAGTTTGGACAGTAAAATCTGGGTTGAATGCCCAGGTAACTATAAAACTGAACCCACAATCACTCACACTGACCACTGACCCTCCCCCCCACCCCCAGCGCCCCACTCAAACCCTGATCACTCCCCAGCCCCCAATGACCCCAAATTCCCCTTCTAATTCCATCTGAACTGAGTACCACCCCAACCGACCTGACTAACCCCAACCACCCAATTATTCCACCGACACAACCTGACAAAACCTTCTGACATGACCCAACTGCCCAGTGACCCACCTAACCATTCACCCAACTGCCACCCAACGCACCTACCGTCACACCGATTACCACCCTGCCCATTTACCTGACACCCTCCCCACCAGCTACCCTATCTACCTATCCACCTCACCTACCTACCACTAACCTCACCCACCCTATCCACTTACTGCACCCAACTATCCACTGTACTTACTATCCTCTCCCTTCACTGTTTCACCCACACATCCATCATCCATTCGCTCACATGCATACTGGGCATTTATAATTATCTATAAACTTACCTTACAGCACTCAGTGCCCTAAAAAGACCATGGCTTCTGTGCTGACTCTCTTTGTTGCTCTCCGTATGGATTCCTGGGCCGAGGGAGTTCTTCCACATGGTGGAGCGGCCGTCCGGCCTTTTTGAATGTATCCAGCTAAGTGGGTAGTGACCAGCGTCGGACAAAGCAGTTGCGGACCCTGGCCCGAAAATTTGGCCCAATCATTTTCCAAAAAATTTCAGAAGAACAAAACTGGGCCAAGGTTTCAAGTACTTGTCTCAAAGGCCACTTGAATAAATTTAATTGGTTGCACTGATAAACATATCAGGGGCAGCACGGTAGCATTGTGGATAGCACAATTGCTTCACAGCTCCAGGGTCCCAGGTTCGATTCCGGCTTGGGTCACTGTCTGTGCGGAGTCTGCACGTCCTCCCTGTGTGTGCGTGGGTTTCCTCCGGGTGCTCCGGTTTCCTCCCACAGTCCAAAGATGTGCAGGTTAGGTGGATTGGCCATGATAAATTGCCCTTAGTGTCCAAAATTGCCCTTAGTGTTGGGTGGGGTTACTGGGTTATGGGGATGGGGTGGAGGTGTTGACTTTGGGAAGGGTGCTCTTTCCAAGAGCCGGTGCAGACTCGATGGGCCGAATGGCCTCCTTCTGCGCTGTAAATTCTATGATAATAATAATAGAGCTTTGCAAGCAGTAGCAAAGATGGTCAACAAGAGTAATGTTAACTTGAACTTGTACATGGGAACAGGTGAATTTTTATGACTGAATGAGGTTTCTCGATGCCATGTGCATCCTGTGAGCGTTTTGATGCTTAATTGCAAAATTAATCGTTTTTTTTTTCCAGTGCACCATTTTGAAAGCAGAGGGCAAATGAGTGAAAAATATTAACTGCTGCAAAAACATAACTTGTTCATTAGAATTTCATATTTCATTCAATTCAATGCAAATCATGCAGAATATGCATTATGCTGCTTTTAAAATGCCAAGTTCTTAGAAGCTTTTACCTCGAAAGGCATTTCGAAGGCCTCGATCAGTCCTCCTATAATGACCAGGCCTTCTGTAGTTATTTCCATTCCAAAGTAATTCTTCCACGTGACGCTTTCAATGAGTTCACAATCAACATACAGCTCCATTTTACTAAAGGAAACGCTAACCGCAACTTTATGCCACTTGCCATCTGAAAGAAAAGAAATGGGAAACCTGTGGGAAGAAGAGCGCAGTCTCAGTTAGCCAGAGAAAATGGAGGGATTTACACATTTTCCCACAATGGGGATTTCACAGGACGTTATGTGCCTTCGAAACAGTTAAGACACTCATTGTAATGCATTCCAGTGCACAAATCCAAAGACAACGGGCGTGATTTTCTGATCCTGAGGCTAAGTGCTGAAGCCGTCATAAACGCCGTCGCGTTTCTCGACGGCATCAACATGCCCTCAGGAGCAGTGATTCTGACCCCTACAGGGGCCAGCATGGCACTGGAGCGACCCACGGCGCTCCATCTGCCGATCCCGGCGTCAGATGGGCGCCGCGGGTCTGCGCATGCGCAGTGGGACCGGCGCCGATGCGCGCTGGGACCGGTGCGATTGTGTGCATGCGCAATGGCTCCCTTCTCCGCGCCAGCCCCGACACAACATGGCGTAGGGCTACAGGGGCCGGCATGGAACAAAAGAGGCCCCCAGCCTGAGAGGCCGGCCCGCCGATTGGTAGGCCCCGATCGCGGGCCAGGCCACAGCGGAGGGCCCCCCCCTCCCCCACCCCGGGGTCGGACACTCTTCCTCCCCCCCACCAGGTCGCCCCCGGATGAATGCACGCCGAGGTCTAGCCGGGTAAGACCACACGGCTCCAGCAGGACTCAGATTTTTTGCGCGGCCGCTCGGCCCATCCCCGACAGAGAATCGCCAGGCCGGCACCACGTTGACCGCGCCGGCGCCAATGGTGCCGATCCTCCGCTCTCCGGAGAATAGGCGGACCGGCGTCAGGGTGGCATTGCGTGATCCCCGCCCGTCCCGCCGATTCTCCTGCCCGGCCTGGGCTGAGAGAATCCCGCCCAGGATTAGTAAAGTCACCATAGTCCCAGATGACCATAGGCTGCTCTCCCTTTTGAGGGGCAGGGTGGAGGAGGCAGGGTCTTCATGGAGAACCTCAGCCGGTATAGGAATTTAACCCACACTGTTGGCCTCACTCAGCATCACAAGCCAGCGGGCCAGCTAACTGAGCTAAACCAGTCCCCAGGGATTACTTGATAACCAATCCCACCAGTGAAAAAGATAGCTTGCTGAATCAGCATTGCTGAACAGATAGGTCATAATTAGTAAAGTGATGCAAATGTATCACATGATTAAGATTTCAGAGTTAACAATAAGTCGCACACTACTGTACAGCGTATTAATATATATCTGATGTTAAGCGCATAGACACAGGTAAATGCCACTACCTGAGTTCCATAATATACAGAATCTATCTGTATTTTTAGAATCTATCTGACATTGACCGCAATTCTCCTTTTGGGAATGTTCTCCCACCAGAGCTGAACGGCAACTGATTTATTCTAACTTTGGGGGGGCATGGTGGCACAGTGACTAGCACTGCTGCCTCACAGAACCAGGGGCCAAGGTCAATTTTGGCCTTGGTGACTGTGTAGAAATTGCACATTCTCCCTGTGTCTGAGTGGGTTTCCTCCGGGTGCTCCGGTTTCCTCCCACAGTCCAAAGATGTGCAGGTTAGGTGGGGTTACAGGGATAGGGTAGAGGCATGGGCTTTGGTAGGCTGCTCTTTCCAAGGGCCAGAGCAGACTCGATGGGCCAAATGGCCTCCTTTTGCATTGTAGGAATTCTATAATTCGCAATCCTGAGCCATGTAAATTTCTGCATGGAGGGGATTGCGAGGGATTGCCCAGCGAATCAAGCATTGGGCAGCATTTTGGAGCAGGCGGCCCGATAGCGAGGTCCGGCATCTGGGCCCCCCTCCTTCTCCAGCAATGTAATTCAGCCGCCCCCTGGAATTTCTGGGTCCCCCCCCTCCTGGGTCCCCCCACATCCCCCCACCCCAACCCCCCCCCCACACAGTATGATGGTGACCCAACACCCCCAGTACAGAGACCACCACCACAGATCCCCCCAATTACACGACCATCCCCCCCACCTAATTACAGAGACCCCTGCATGGAAGTCCCCCCTAAGTAAGATCCCTGCCTGAAAGCCCCCCCGCCCCACACCCCCCAATAAGAGAGACCCCTGCCTAGAAGCTAGAGAATGTGGTAGTCACCACTGATGTACATATTGTATATAGAGGATGTCGGTGTAGGTGCTTTTATGTAAGGCCCTGTACTACAGGTATGGGGGTAGTTCCCTGCCTGCTGGCTCCGTCCAGTAGGCGGAGTATAAATATGTGTGCTCCTCGTACAGCAGCCAATTCGCCAGCTGCTGTAGGAGGCCACACATCTTAGTGTAATAAAGCCTCGATTGCATCCAACTCTCGTCTTTGTGTAATTGACCGTGCATCAATTTATTACACTAAGTTTTCAGAAGATGGACCTCCGCATCAAGCCGGACCGCCTGCAGCTGCATCCGCAATCAGACAACGCCAAAAAGGACTTTGCACATTGGCTAGCCTGTTTTGAAGCGTACACCGGGTCTGCGCCAGACCCAACTCCAGAAGCTCAGAAGATTCAGATCCTTTACACTCGGCTGAGCGCCAACGTCTTTCCACTTATCCAGGACGCGCCGACCTACGCAGCCGCCATGGCACTACTGAAGGAAAACTACGCTCAGCGGAAAAACGCGCTCTATGCCAGGCACCTCCTCTCCACTCGTCGTCAACTTCCTGGTGAGTCAGTGGAAGATTTCTGGCGTGCCCTGATTCCCCTAGTCAGAGACTGTGACTGTCAGGCTGTCTCGGCCACGGAACACTCGAACTTGCTCATGGGAGTCGCTTTCGTTACGGGGATAGGGTCCGATTACATCTGCCAGCGCCTCTTAGAAGAGGCCACGCTCGACCTCGCGGAAACCGAAAAGCTAGCGCTCTCGCTTACGGTCGCTTCGCGCAACATCCAGGCCTACACCCCCGACTCCGCGGCCCACCCCTCCTGTGCATTGTGGACTCCGCAGACGGCCGCCCCATCGTGGACCCCAGCAGCGACCGCCCTCAGCCAGCCCCACGCCTGTGCCACGTGGCAGCCAACCTACTGTGGGGGCCCCAAATGTCATTTCTGTGGACAATCCAAACACCCCCGACAGTGCTGCCCGGCCCGGAGCGCCCTTTGCAAGGCCTGTGGCAAGAAGGGGCACTTCGCTGCGGTGTGCCAGGCTCGCTCAGTCGCCGCTATTGTTCCAGCTCTCCCCACATGCGACCAGTGGGCGCCGCCATCTTGTTCGACCCCCACCACGTGCGGCCCGTGGGCGTCGCCATCTTATTCTCCCCAGGATCGTCAGGCGTCGGCATCTTGTTTTCCCCACGACACGTGCGGCCCGTGGGCACCGCTATCTTACCAGGACCCATGTTCCCCGGACACCTCATCTGGCTGCGCGCCGCCTACAACTGCCGACAACCAGCCGCGTCTCGCCTCGGTCACGATTGACCAGTCTCGCCCACACAACCTGGCAACGGCTTCTACCAACGTGAAGATCGATGGACACGAGATCTCCTGTCTGCTGGACTCCAGGAGCACCGAAAGCTTCATTCACCCCGATACAGTAAGGCGCTGCTCCCTCGCGGTACACCCCGCTAACCAGAGAATCTGCCTGGCCTCCGGGTGCCACTCCATGGCGATCCGGGGGTACTGCATCACCACTTTCACTGTGCAGGGCGTGGAGTTCAGTGGCTTCTGCCTCGACGTCCTTCCCAACCTCTGCGCTGCCCTGCTACTCAGACTGGACTTCCAGTGCAACCTCCAGAGCCTAACACTGAAATTCAGCGGGCCCCTACCACCCCTTACTGTATGCGGCCTCGCGACCCTAAAGGTCGATCGACCCACCTTCCCTATTTGCAAACTTAACCTGGATTGCAAACCCGTCGCCACCAGGAGCAGAAGGTACAGCGCCCAGGCCAGGACCTTCATCAGGTCCAAGGTCCAGCGACTGCTTCGGGAAGGCATCATCGAGGCCAGCAACAGCCCCTGGAGAGCCCAAGTGGTAGTTGTGAAAACTGGAGATAAACACAGGATGGTCGTGGACTACAGCCAGACCATCAAGAGGTACACGCACCTCGACGCGTACCCCCTCCCATGCATATCTGATATGGTCAATCAGATTGCACAGTACCGGGTCTTCTCAACTGTAGACCTGAAATCCGCCTACCACATCCGTAAGGCGGACCGCCCATACACTGCCTTCTCGCAGATGGCCGCCTTTACCACTTTCTCAGGGTTCCCTTTGGCGTCACCAGCGGGGTCTCGGTTTTCCAACGGGAAATGGACCGAATGGTTGACCGGTACGGGCTGCGGGCCACCTTCCCGTACCTGGACAATGTCACCATCTGCAGCCACGATCAGCAGGACCAATACACCAACCTTGCCAAATTTCTCTCCTCAACCTAACCTACAACAAGGAGACGTGCGTGTTCAGCACGAACTGCTTAGCAATCCTCGGCTATGTGGTCCAGGACGAAGTTCTGGGGCCCGATCCTGACCGCATGCACCCCCTCATGGAACTCCCCCTCCCCCTCTGCCCCAAGGCCCTCAAACGATGCCTGGGGTTCTTTTCTTATTACGCCCAGTGGGTCCCAAACTATGCGGACAAGGCCCGCCAATCATTCAATCCACTCTTTTTCTTTAATGGCCGAGGCTCACCAGGCCTTCAACCGTATCAAGGCCAACATCGCCAAGGCTGCGATGCACGCGGTCGACGAGAAGTTACCATTCCAAGTCGAGAGTGATGCATCAGACGTCGCTCTAGCTGCCACCCTCAACCAGGCAGGCAGGCCCGTGGCGTTTTTTTCACGAACCCGACATGTCTCCGAAATTCGGCATTCCTCCATCGAGAAACAGGCCCAAGCCATCGTTGAAGCTGTGCGGCATTGGAGGCATTACCTGGCCGGCAGGAGATTCACTCTCCTCACTGACCAGCGGTCGGTTGCCTTTATGTTCAATAACACACAGAGGGGTAAGATTAAAAACGATCAAATCTTGAGGTGGAGGATTGGGCTCTCCACCTACAACTACGAAATTTTGTATCGCCCCGGTAAGCTCAACGAGCCCCCCCCCCCCCCGATGCCCGATCCCGAGGTACATGTGCCAGCGCACAGGTGGACTGACTCCGGACTCTGCACGCCAACCTCTGTCAACCGGGGTCACACTTTTTGACCATTTCATCAAGGCCCACAATTTGCCCTACTCCATCGATGAAGTCAGGGCTATCACCAGAGACTGCCAGGTCTGCGCGGAGTGCAAACCGCACTTCTACCGGCCAGACCGTGCGAGCCTGGTGAAGGCCTCCCGCCCCTTTGAATGCCTCAGCGTGGACTTCAATTGGCCCCTCCCCTCCACCGACCGTAACACGTACTTCCTCCGTGTGGTCGATGAATATTCCAGATTCCCCTTCGCCATTCCATGCCCTGACATGACATCTGCTACCGTCATCAAAGCCCTCAACACCATCTTCGCTCTGCTCGGCTTCCCCGCCTACGTCCACAGCAACAGGGGATCCTCATTCATGAGCGACGAGCTGCGTCAGTTCCTGCTCAACAGGGGTATAGGCTCGAGCAGGACGACCAGCTACAATCCCCGGGGAAATGTGCAGATGGAGAGGGAGAATGGGATGGTCTGGAGGGCCGTCCAGCTGGCCCTACGGTCCAGAAATCTCCTGGCCTCCCGCTGGCAGGAGGTGCTCCCCGACGCCCTTCACTCCATTCGGTCGCTCCTGTGCACCACAACCAACGAAACCCCCCATGAACGTCTCTTTGCCTTCCCTAGGAAGTCCACCTCCGGGGTGTCGCTCCCAACTTGACTCGCAGCTCCAGGACCCGTACTCCTCCGTAAACACGTACGACTCCACAAGGCGGACCCGTTGGTTGAGAGGGTACAGCTACTCCACACCAACCCACAGTATGCCTACGTAGCTTACCCCGGTGGCCACCAAGATACAGTCTCCCTCAGGGACCTGGCACCAGCTGGTTCCGCACACTCACATCCCCCCCCGGCCCGGCGTCACCCCCCCTCCCCCGGCCACCCAGCCGCAATCCCCGCCGCAGGACAATCTGTCCCCCCCCCCCTGCCCACACCCGGGGATGAAGAGGACTTCGACAAGCTCCCGGAGCCACCGAAGACCAGACCGACACCGGAATCGCCGCCAGCACTGCGGCGCTCCCAACGGCAGATCAAGGCTCTGGACCGACTGACTTGGACTTTTAAAACATCATCACTCTGTATATAATTTTCCCCTCCACCCCGCTGGACTTAATTTTTTTTCTTTCTGCACTTTAAAACGTCTACCTGTATATAGTTCTCCACCACCCCCGATGAACTCAATTTTAACAGGGGGTGAATGTGGTAGTCACCACTGATGTACATACTGCATATAGCGGATGTCGGTGTAGGTGCTTTACGGTAAGGCCCTGTACTACAGGTATGGGGGTAGTTCCCTGCCTGCTGGCTCCGCCCAGTAGGCGGAGTATAAATATGTGTGCTCCTTGTACAGCAGCCATTTCGCCAGCTGCTGTAGGAGGCCACACATCTTCGTGTAATAAAGCCTCGATTGCATCCAACTCTCGTCTTGGTGTAATTGATTGTGCATCAGAGAGCAGTGCAGACTAGTGGAAAAAAATATCAGGATTTGCATTGTGTGGTGGCCCTCCAATGGACTTAAAGGGTTCCCCTTAACCCACTGCAAGGTCCAACGCATCAAGGCCACATTTATAAATAACTGCACCTATTCTCGCCCACATGAATCCCAGCCCAGAGGACCGAAGAATATGGTGCTCGGCCCACTAATAGACCCATTTGCATCCGCCATCTGGGAACTGGAGCATTGGAACGGGGCGCCAATCCCATTTTTTGTCCAATGCTGGATTCTTCCCCCGATCGCGAATTGCGCTTCCGGTACTGTGAAACGGAGAAAGCAGCCCATTGTCTCAGTTCTGAAGTTACGTATGGAATGAACAGGAATCTCACAGTCTAGTTCATCAATTATAGGATGAAATCAAAGGAAATCCAAAGCCACTTATACATTTTGTTGGCAAAATGAAGTTGTCAATGGGACACTGCAGCGAAGGCAGAGGTTTCACGTTTTGTCACAAATGAAAATCTTTGGTTATGGGTAAGTACCTCACAAGTGAAAGGTATTTACACCGAAACAAAACGTAAAAGATATTTTATTGGACTTCGCAAAAGTAAGCATCTGTCCGAGAAAAGAACATGTGAATTTGTGTTACCCAATGTGTGAAAAATGTTTCAAAATGTCACAATTCACAACATTAAAAAAAAACTCCTTGTTGTATAATTACCATTTGTACATTTTGCAGTGAAAGCACAGTGCTGCAGACACAGTCACATTATAAAGAAACACTATGCCTCATTTTCTTAAAAGCCGCATTTTAACGTTGGATAAAATGAACAGTTTCTTGGACGAGGCGCAAGAAGAAGATTATAATTTGTCGGAACATTCGTAGTGTTTTTAGGCACAAAAATAATTAGTACATTGGTAATATGGTGTTCGACCAAAAAAATGTAAGAGTGCTGCACCAAAACCATATGATTTTTGGTTGAATATAATGCTTTAGAAATTTGTCATGTACACGTAGTTATGAACATACACGCACACACACACGTGAACACACCCAGATTTCTCAAAGTTGCTCATTGTCTTATAATGATGAGTACTTTGCCATGTACTTAAAGGGGCATTTATAACTCAATACCCCTTTCCAACATTCAGAAAACTGAAAAATTCCAAAATCTGCCCTCTTTTCCGAAAGCCGGCGTGATGTCACGAGTGGGAAATCCCACAAGGCTCTGGGAAGGTTCCCGGGCGCTGCGCAGGTCCCAACGTGCCGTACAGGCACAGGTCCCAAAGCGCCGCAAATTATATTCCAAAACCCTAAAAATTATGAAATCCAATACACATTCGGCCCCAAGCATTTGGATAAGGGATACTCAACCTATAGGTCCAGTGGCTACCTGTAAGAAAGCTATCTGCTGCTAAATGTAAAACTCTTTTTCACCTAAAGTTTGCTTTCAAGGTCACAAAATCAAAATGATCAGGCCTTGGAAATTGAAGACGCAAAAGCTCATGATTTAGCGGGGCCCCTGTCACCCAGGAGCCAACTCCCCAGTCAGGGCGGCACCTCGAACATGTCAGGAATCGTCGAGGATGAAGGGTCATGTACGCTGCCCAGGTATCAGGCGCAGTTGTGCATGATGCGCAGCTGATGGCAACATTTCAGCTGCACGTTCATCGAGTGGGAGCCCTTTAGGTTTGTGTAGAGCGGCCTGTCATCTGCAGGTGCTCATAGGGCAACATGCATCCTGTCAATCACTCTCTGGACCCGGGGCATCCCGTCAATGGCGGTGAACCCCATTTTCCGGGCATCTTGGTGGGCTTGGTCCACATTGAATTGGATGTATTGAGTCGCCTGGACATATAGGGCCTGTTTGGCGGCCGGCCCTCCTTCCGGGTGGCTGCCTCCTGTTCCTCTGCTGCATGCTCTGCTTCTGCACGCTCCGCTGTTGCCCGCTCCAATGCTGCCGCTTAATCTTCCTCCTCAAACAGTGCCCGCCCGTACAGCCACAGGGCATTCCCCAAGGCTGCACCGACCAGCAGGAAGGCCACCATTGCTGGTTGAATTATAATATCCATCGTCTGCAGGCAGTGAAAGGCCAGCATGTTAGAATGGTGCATACCCCGTGCCCAACCAGGTCCATGGCGGTCCCACCCACATGTCCTCACCCCCCCCCCCTTCAATCCTGCATCCCTGGTCCCATCAGTGACCGGCACTCTGTAGGGGCTACAGTGAGCGTTGCCCTAAGTGGGCCGCCAGAAGCTCCGTCGGCAGTTGGCGGACGGTTGGGTGGTGGGGGGGTATGACGAGTGTGGGGTGCAGGGGTGGTGGCGTTGGGGTACCCATATGGCCGCTATCACTCTGCAGAACCAAGGGGCTACACTGAGGTGCACAGCAAGATGGCTGCCTTGCAATGGTGGTCCTGGCACCGTCGGGAACTCGGCCCATCAGAGTGCAGAATGCCGGAGGCCATGGAGAATACCGGGTCAGGCCCGCTAATGACATGCAAACAGTACTGCATGCGCCGCTGTCAAGGTGATGGAGAATTGCAATTTGGCATCAAATCGGCACCTGCCATGATTTTGACATCGCAACCTATTCTCCGTCCAATCACGTATCTGGCATCGGCCAATGGAGAATCGCGCCCAACCTCTTTGAAATGAGAGATCTGTCATTTTTACTGAACCCCAGCCTTCGGGTTACTGCTTCACACAGTCCTCCAACTGCTTAAATATTCCTTCTCGCGCACTGAAAGGTCACAATGAAAAGCAACTTGCAGCTTCGGACCATTTCCACATCACAGTATATCTGTGCTGCAGACAGGAGTCACCTCTCCCTAAAGACCTGTAACAGCAGGACTACAAAAACATCATTGATCAACTTGCCAATCACCTCTTGCCCTGACCAGCAGGAGACATTTTATTTAATCCCCATACAAATTCAGTTTATTGTGACCCATTAAAATCCTCCATTGATCTTATACTGTATGAGACGCAGCATAATGTTTACAGGAACCTCATAAGAACATAAGAACATAAGAACTAGGAGCAGGAGTAGGCCATCTGGCCCCTCGAGCCTGCTCCGCCATTCAATGAGATCATGGCTGATCTTTTGTGGACTCAGCTCCATGCTCCAGCCCGAACACAATAACCCTTAATTATTCAAAAAACTATCTATCGTTACCTTGAAAACATTTAATGAAGGAGCCTCTACTGCTTCACTGGGCAAGGAATTCCATAGATTCACAACCCTTTGGGTGAAGAAGTACCTCCTAAACTCAGTCCTAAATCTACTTCCCCTTATTTTGAGGCTATACCCTCTAGTTCTGCTTTCACCCACCAGTGGAAACAACCTGCCCGCATCTATCCTATCTATTCCCTTCATAATTTTATATGTTTCTATAAGATCCCCCCTCATCCTTCTGAATTCCAACGAGTACAGTCCCAGTCTACTCAACCCCTCCTCGTAATCCAACCCCTTCAGCTCTGGGATTAACCTAGTGAATATCCTCTGCACACCCTCCAGTGCCAGTACGTCCTTTCTCAAGTAAGGAGACCAAAACTGAACACAATACTCCAGGTGTGGCCTCACTAACACCTTATACAATTGTGGCATAACCTCACTAGTCTTACACTCCATCCCTCTAGCAATGAAGGATAAAATTCCATTCGCCTTCTTAATCACCTGTTGCACCTGTAAACCAACTTTTTGCGACTCATGCACTAGCACACCCAGGTCTCTCTGCACAGCAGCATGTTTTAATATTTTATCATTTAAATAATAATCCCTTTTGCTGTTATTCCTACCAAAATGGATAACCTCACATTTGTCAACATTGTATTCCATCTGCCAGACCCTAGCCCATTCACTTAGCCTATCCAAATCCCTCTGCAGACTTCCAGTATCCTCTGCACTTTTTGCTTTACTACCCGTCTTAGTGTCGTCTGCAAACTTGGACACATTGCCCTTGGTCCCCAACTCCAAACCATCTATGTAAATTGTGAACAATTGTGGGCCCAACACTGATCTCTGAGGGACACCAGTAGTTACTGATTGCCAACCAGAGAAACACCCATTAATCCCCACTTTTTGCTTTCTATTAATTAACCAATCCTCTATCCATGCTACTACTTTCTCCTTAATGCCATGCATCTTTATCTTATGCAGCACCTTTTGTGTGGCACCTTGTCAAAGGCTTTCTGGAAATCCAGATATACCACATCCATTGGCTCCCCGTTATCTACCGCACTGGTAATGTCCTCAAAAAATTCCACTCTATTAGTTAGGCACGACATGCCCTTTATGAACCCATGCTGCGTCTGCCCAATGGGACAATTTCCATCCAGATGCCTCGCTATTTCTTCCTCATGCTGGCGTCTCTTTTAAAGACAGTCACTTCTTCTGGAGGATCCACCTTTGAACTTGTAGCGTGACTGGTTCCCCCATTTAAATTACCAAAATGATCCACTTGAGCATCGAAGGAAAAACCGCCCTGAGTTAGCGACTCGTGAGGAATTGGCCACATCCCAATTGAAATTTGTGTTGCAAAGGAAAATATATCTTTAACATATCGTAGTCTTGTGTATGTAAGCCACATTGGCTGGTGTGGTTGTTGGTTGGGTGGGGGTTATTTACTTTGTTGTTTTTCCTCTTGAAAATCGCTGTTAAAAATTTATAATTTATAATGGGATACCTCGCTAAAGAAAAATATATATTTTTTAAAAACATACGGCGGTCTAAAGGCAAAGCAATTATTAGGGCTGCAGGTTGTTCACTAATAGATTAAATGTCCTTAATATTGTGAGGCACCATGAGTGCCTGGCTGAGGAGAACCTAACCTCCCGGGTAGTTCGGGTGAAATTTTCCCCACCTCGGCTGACTAGAATTTGAAGTAGGGTGGGAAAGTATTGGAGAGGACTCTGTAAAATAGAGGGGAGTTATGTCGGGACATGCTCCTGGATCCTTAACCACCACCGGCGAGGTAGTCAGTGGTGGGAAACAGACTGGCTGCCCGCTGAAATAACAAAGGCTTAGCCAACTGCACAGGGGAAATGTTAGAAGCCATTATTAAAGATTTATAGCTGGACACTTGGAAAATTTAAAGGCAATTGGGGAGTGTCAACATGGTTTTGCGAAAGGAAAATCATGTTTAGTTAATTTATTGGAGTTCTTTGAAGGAGTCACATGCGCTGTGGGTAAAGGGGAACCAGAGGACGTCCTGTACTTCGATTTCCGGAAGGCAGTTGACATAGTGCCACATCAAAGGTTATTGTGTAAAATGAAAGCTCATGGTGTAGAGAGTATCATACTGGCACAGCTTGAAGATTGGTTAGCTTACTGGAAACAGAGTTGGCATAAATTGGTCTTTTACTGGTTGGCAGGGTGTGATGAGTGGTGTGCCACATGGATTATTGCTGGGGCACAACTTTTTATAATTTATATAAATGACTTGGATGAACGGGCTGAAGGTAGGTTGCTAAATTTGCTGATGACTCAAAGATAGGTAGGGAAGTAAATTGTGAAGAGGATATAAGGAGGCGACAGAAGGACAGACAGGTTAACTGAGTGGGCAAAAAGCTGTCAAATAGAGAATAATGTAGGCAAATGTGTAATTGTCCATTTTGTCAGGAAGAATAAAAAAAGAGCTTTGCAAAGATGAGGTGCAAAGGGATTTGGGTGTCCTCGTGCATGATTACAAAAGTTTGGTTTTCATGTACAGAATGTAATTGGCACAGTTAATAGAATGTTATCATATGTTGTGAGGGTAATTCATTACCTTTGTGAGGGCCACGAAGAATCCAGCACGGGTTTTAAGGATACAAAGTAATAACATTTATTTACAATAACATATATATATATAACAGCGGCAGCAACTTCCCTTGCTGCACACTCCTTCCTGCTGGTTCCAAACTGGCCAGCTATATTTATACTTGGAGTTTACTAATGGTTTCTCCGCCCCCCCTCATTGGGGAAGCTCATACTCCCACAGGATTGTGGGATTGTCATTAGTCCCCAGCCAATGGTAAGCAGGCAGGTTATAACAATTACAGAAGTAGGGATGTTGTGCTTCAGTTGTACAAGGCATTGGTGAGACCAGGTCTGGAATACTGCATACATTATTGATCTCCTTATTTAAGGAAAGATGTCAATGCATTGGGAGCATTTCAAAGGAGGTTTACTAGACTAGTTCCAGTAATGGACGGGTTATGAGGAAAGGTTGGAGAGTTTGTTTTTTATCCACGAGAGTTTGGAAGAGTAAGAGGCGACTTGATCAAAACCTTTAAGATCCTGAGGGGTATTGATAAGGTGGATGTGGAAAGGATGTTTTCTCTTGTCGAAGAATCTAACACTGAGGACGCTGTTAAAAAATAAGGGTTTACTCATTTAAGACAGAGATGAGGAAAAATTCTCTCACAGAAGGTCATCAGTCTCTGGAATCTTCTTCCTGAAAAGGCAGTGAAAAGAGTCCTGGAGGTGATTTTCTCATGTGTTGCATGTATATCTGGGAAAACATTCTTGTTGGTTCTGAGTCACGTGATGTGTAGTGACGTCGGCAGAGTGTTTGCGTGGGTTTTGAGCAGATTACCATCTTCTTTGTATGATCAACACCTTCAATAAAGCTCTCATTGTGTTTTACAAGAATCCAGAGTGTGGGCACCTCCATACATTTTCTCTTTGTGGCAACAAATAAATAAAGAAAGGTTTTCCGGCTGCATTGCACCCGGCACAAATCTTGTTATGTCGGGAAAATACCGGGGGAGTTCTGAAATTAGATTTGCGCCAGACACCAAACAATTCGATGTTCCCAGGCCCTTCCAGCAGACGTAATCAGGTTCATGCCCAGAGGAGGCACAGGGCAACTAAACCAGATGCTCTATTTCCCCAAAGAGGGGCTTCAAGCAGGAAAAGCGATCCCTGAGCAAGTTTCCCCTTTGATCTGAGGAGCTTGTCGGTTTGGCCCTCTGAAATTTTATTTCAACTTACCCCCGAATCTCCTGACAGCCTCAGAATGCCCATGTCTCCTGGTAGGTGTGCCAAGGTTCAAGAGTTGTCAGCCCTCTGATTGGGATGGCATCATCAGGGTCAGCCCACCATCCTGAATTGAAGAATGAGTTTGGAGCTGGCCAATCGGGAGCGTCCTCGGGAAATATCGCTGTGCCAGCTTTGTGGGGGCTCAGGATCCTCCCCAAAAACCTGCAAGGAAATTCTGCCCCAAAGAATTTCCCATCTGGGTCACTATCCTCTGTTTGAAAGATATTGATGAAATTAATAACTTTCGGTATACCGTCCCTTACTTGAAACTATATGTCTACAAAGAATGAAGTTCAAAATGTTAACTGTCAAAACGTGTCTAGAAGCATTTTTGTCTCCTCAATATCTCCACTATCTACCAGGGGTTGACTCAGACATGTACTGGGGTAAAATGGAAGTGTTAAGATCTTGCAAGCAAGGACATGGTCACTGTTCTGCTTGGGACTGAAGGGTACCTTCCCCAATGGTGCCAAATCATTTAGGAATGGTTGGAAGACTTGAAGACATGTGAGGAAGATGGCTGGCCTCAAGACAGCCCACAATAAACTGTTTGCAATATCATGTACCTGCTCCAAGAACGGTACAAAGTGTGTACTTAAGTCTTGTGAAGCCATAGTTTATGTTCTGCAGTGCTGATGCTAAAGAAATAGACATCGACTGTTAAAGATGCGAGGTCATCCGTTAGCATGAGATTAATATGATCAGCATGTGTACAAAATAAACAATGAGCATCCATGAATGTTATGGGGTTTCGCTCAAGAAATTCCTGTGGGTCAATTTAGCTGTGTGATGCATGTTCATTTTGTGTTCGATAATGTGGTCCAGGATGTATGCAGTCATATGGCTGTGCTGTCTAAACCTGCAATACCTCGATAGAATCCCTACAGTGCAGAAAGAGACAATTTAGACTATCGGGTCTGCACCAACCTGCTGAAAGTGCACCATACCTAGGCCCCGCCCTATCCCCTTAACCCCACCTAACTACGTATCATTGGATGGTGGGAAGAAACCGGAGCACCGGGAGGAAGCCCACGCAGACGCGGGGAGAATGTGCTAACTCCAGAAAGTTACGCAAGGCTGGAATTAAACCCGGGTCCCTGGCGCTGTGAGGCAGCAGTCCTTACTACTGTGCCACTCTCCTGGCAAAACAAGATTCTACACAATAGGAGGGTGCAAAGCAAAAATGGAAGAGGTCCCAGGCACCACAAACATTTGACACAATTTGAGGACCCCCCTGTGTGCAAACATTGATTGAATATAAAATTCTGAAGCTCAGGCATCGCTTGAGGGGGCGCTGTTTTTTGCGATGCTCCGCCCCCTCAAAAATGGCATACTCGGGGACCACGCCGTGCGCTGTATGGACGGCCTCAGGACATCACCTGAAGCCCTCCTCTAATGCTCCGCCCCCGATGGGCTGAATCCCCGACGGCGTGGGGCCCGTGTCCTCACAACAGTCGGGGACCTCGCGTGACGGCTGTGGACTGTGTCCAGCGCAGCCACAGTCGGGGGGAGGGGGGGTGGTGGGCGAGCCGTTCCACTGGCAGGGGTGGCCTTGGCGGGGGGGGGGGGGAAGAGCTGTTACACTGGCAGGGGTGGCCTGGGGGGGGGGGGGGGGAAGAGCTGTTACGCTGGCAGAGAGGGCTTTGGCGGGAGCTGGGAGGGCTGTTGTGTGGTGGGCAGGGGTGGCGAGGCTGGTTACAAGGAGGCGGTTTTTGGCAGGCTGGGTCCGCGCATGGCTGGCGCCATGTTGCACGGCACGGCTGCCACAGGACGCCGCCGTGTGCATGCGCGGCCACGGATCCGGCAATTCTGCAGCCGTATCCACAGGTAAAGCCGGGGGCTTTACGCTGCGCAGCTGCTAGCCTCCCAGCGGGCGGAGGATCGGTGTGGGGGCGCCGCCGACTTTCTGGTCGTAAGACCAGACGTATCCTGCGGACATAGAATCCAGCCCGTGTTCTTTTCCACTTTTGTAGGCCTGACGAACAGGATGAATCCAGTGTCCACAAGGAAGTTGGCGCAATATAGGAGTCTCTCCACTTCTGCCAAACACCAGCGCAGCTAAACACCTGATAAATGTAGGTAATGAGCTTGAGGAGATAGCAGCACCAAATGAGTTATTGGGTGAGGAACAGCAAGTTGTGATAACAGCTGAAGAAAACGCATCTCTCATCTCAGCTCAGTGCACATGGATTGTAGCCTCACACAACCGTCTTTAAAAAGGATATTTCTATCCAAGCAGGATTGTCTATGTGAGTTATTTGTGTCCATGCAAAACACCCTGCAAGATTGAGTAAGGACTCCATTTGTTGGATCTGTGATGTAATGGATGGATGATTATCTTCACTGCAAATGACAGTGGAATTCTGTGACACAAGTCCCAACCACACTGGGAATAGCTTTCCTGCATCCACAGAATGCTGCTTCAGAGACCTCAAGGTCTTCCATCTAAAAGAAGTTTCTTTGTCTGGTGTCAATATGTTGATTGATGTTTTGAGCCTCCTTAATGCAATGAAGTGCCTTCAATAGGCACTGATGCACGATCAATGACCACTAAAGCGAGGTTGTAGTCCAACTGAAGGCTTTAATAAGCTAGATATTTCCCCCAGCAGCTCAGGTACAGAATGAAGGCTGCTGGGGCGGCATGGGCTCTTATACCCCGCCCAGCAGGGCGGAGCTACCATACATTCTAACCAATAGAAAGCATACAGTTTCCACAAATGGCGCTCCAGCCTATCAGGTACCGTAATACCTCTAATACCACAGGCACCTCTCAGGAAGGTGCCTTGTCTAACCCATTCAGCAAATTTGTCCGAGTGACAGCAGATGTGGCAATCAAGTCCTTTACAAAAGGGCAACTCAGGCACATTGTGCAACTTATCCGGGCCCCAGAGGAGGGGTGGATGCATCGACTCTGAATAGACTCGATTCAGGAGCCACTTTCAACTCTGAAAATGAGCCCGCAGATCTTCATTTGACTATAGTGCACATAAAACACCCGAGAATATTACCAGCAAAAAAATTAATGAAGCTTAAACTTTAAACAGTGGAGCCCACCTGAAAAGAAAAGCAAAAATGGATGGAAGCAATTGTATAAATAATACATCACAGAACCATGTAGTCCACAGTAGCCACTGATCTTCAAAAATTCCAAGCATGTATATCGGAGGTCAAATCAGCAAATCCTACAAGTTAGCAGCCAGGCAATACTGCTTCACCAATCATCTGGTTTGCATCATCATTTAAAAAGTGCCAAGCCTCAGTATCATAGAGTGGGGAGGTATTTCAGGATTCAAAGGTGAGGAAGTGTGGTGAAATGCTTGATATCACTTTTGTAAAGGGCAAGCTCAGATGCAAAAGATTAAGGAAAATTAAAAGCAAAGAATGAAAGAAATTGAATTCCGGCCAGAGGAAAACTACTGTGTGAGTGCCAAGATTCTCAGGCTTAAAGCCATTATATGTGCAACCCCAGAAGCCAGGATGTTAGTCTTGGTGCTGGGGTTGCATTGACAACTAGTAACCACGCTGATGTGCTGTTTTAAATTAGGCACAAGTCTACAGAATCTCTATTTTACTAAAGGAACCGCACCCAATACTGCAGAAGCCCGCAGAATTAGTTTGCTATTTTTATGTACATTTTTTTAGGTCCCTCAAAACTTCTGACCCAGATGGGGGTAAAACTCCAGGACGAAGCCAAGCCTTTAGGAGGGGAGGAGAATACATGTTTAGAAAAGGCTTTCAGAGGTTTTGCAGGAGTCACTTAAGGGCAGCCCTGATCTCAGCCTTTATTTCCCAGCTCTCCACAGCGGCTTGCACAGCTGCCATCAGCTCCACAAGGGTAATGCAACAAATCTCAGCCCATACCACCACCACTCTTTAAAAAGGTCACTATTTTAATTTATGAACAAGGTAATTCTGTACCCTTAAGTAATAGCCCTCTTGTGCACGCCAACACAGCAGTCATGTATAGTTTGACAGGCTAATTGCAAGAACACAAGTTGAGGCAGGACACTGAAACACTTAATGCACCAGAAAGATCCGAAAAATGTCAAGGTGAGGCAGATAATGATCAAAGTGACGAGGTACTTGCTGATCAGAAATGCAGTACGACAGGTTCAATTGTTTAAATGCTCGAGGAAAATGAATTGCTTCAAATAGTATTCTTTTCGAGGGCGTGAGCAGATTCAACTTCAAAACGCGAGTGATATCAACCCCCACTGGATTCAAGCGCTCAAGGCATTTAAATTGAAATAATTAGACGGCTTAAAACTGAATTTCCCTCAGATTTAATCACTTCACTGGGGAGAGGAAAACCAGCCTCATTGGGTACTCGGCCCTCTGGTCAATAATAATAATCTTTATTATTGTCACAAGTAGACTTACATTAACACTGCAATGAAGTTACTGTGAAAATCCCCCAGTCGCCACATTCCAGCGCCTGTTCAGGTACACTGAGGGAGAATTCAGAATGTCCAAATTACCTAACAGCACGTCTTCCGGGACTTGTGCGAGGAAACCGGAGCACCCGGATGAAACCCACGAAGACACAGGGAGAACGTGCAGACTCCGCACAGGTAGTGACCCATGCTGGGAATCAAACCTGGGACCCTGGCTCTATGAAGCAACAATGCTAACAGCAGCAGCAGAAATATTTGCCTCAAACTGGGGTTTCTGTGCAGCAGAGCGAGGCAGGGGTTGTTGCAGATTGTTTGGGAGGCTGCAAGGCATGATGTCCCGCAGGCTTTCCCTTTGGCATTACCAGAAAGGCAACAAGATAAATAGAAATGAGCTGGAGACCACTCTGCCCATGCTCTCTACAACCTATCAGCAAAATGAAAACCCACGGGATTAGAAGGACTGGAGATGCCTGGATGCAACATTAGCTG
This sequence comes from Scyliorhinus torazame, assembly GCF_047496885.1. Classification (NCBI taxonomy): domain Eukaryota; kingdom Metazoa; phylum Chordata; class Chondrichthyes; order Carcharhiniformes; family Scyliorhinidae; genus Scyliorhinus; species Scyliorhinus torazame. The sequence continues at coordinate 67,531,193 of NC_092728.1, forward strand.
AGAGATAGAAAGCAGAGAGATGTCTTGAACGATTGTTTTTCTGACTGGAGGGAAGTATACAGTGATGTTTCTCAGAAATTGGTATGAGGACTGCTGCACTTAATCTGGACATACGTATCCAGGGCAAAGTTTCAAAATTTGTGGATCACGCAAAACGCAGCAACAGTAAAGAACCCTCAAAGGACTTCATCAAACTGATGAAATGGGCAAATTAATCTAATTGCGGATAAATATGAAGTAATACATTTTGGTCGAAAGAACGAGGGGCGGCAGCATGAACAATTTCTAAGTGGATACAGAGAGTGATATATGTATCTAGATCTGTGAAAATGGTAGGACAAAGTGCGTGATTAAAAACTGACTGCATTCTTGGTTTCATTTATAGGGGCCTAAAGTAATATAAAACTAGAGGGTGTGTGGCTGGACTTTCATAAAACACAGGTTAGGCTTCTGCTGGAATAGTTTGTACAATTCTAAGTATCAGAGTTTAGTAAAGATGTCAATACCAGAGAGATGGAACAGAAAAGATCTATTCAAATCATAGAATCATAGAATTTACAGTGCAGAAGGAAGCCATTCAGACCATCGAGTTTGCACCGGCTCTTAGAAAGAGCATCCTACCCAAGCCCACACCTCCACCCTATCCCCATAACCCAGTAATCCCACCTCGCCCTTTTGGTCACTAAGGCCAATTTAGCATGGCCAATCCACCTAACATGCACATCTTTGGACTGTGGGAGGAAACCAGAGCACCCGGAGGAAACCTATGTCGACACGGGGAGAATGTGCAGACTCCGCACAGACAGTGACCCAAGCCGGGAATCGAACCTGGGACCCTGGAGCTGTGAAGTAACTGTGCTAACCACTGTGCTACTGTTCTCCGTAAAGCAGAAACCAGTAAGACAAGATTTGCAAAAAAACATGAAGTTATTGATAGGATAACTAAAAGGAAACCTTTTCTACTGGCAGAAGTGTCAGTAACCAGAGATCACAGTACTGAGGTGATTGGCAAAAGAACCAGGGTCGACCATAAGGAGAATTTTCTTTTACCTATCCGAGTTGTTGAATACACTGCTGGAAAGGATGGTGGCAGCAGATTCAATAATAACATGTAAAGTGGAATTTGATAAGTGCTTGAAAGAAAACAAAATACAGGGCCATGGGGCAAGAGCAGGGGAGTGGGATCAATTGGATAGCATAGGAACGATAGGCTGAAGGCCCACCTTCTGTGCTGTATGATTCTATGAACGATACCTTCGTGATCCTAAGGTTTTGACTTCTGCTATTCTAGCCAACAAGCCACCCAAAGAAGTGGCATTGGACTAAAATTGATCGTCCACAATTAGGATACGTTCCGGTATCTTGGTTTAGCACGATGACCTGTTGAAACTCCATTGGTGTTGATAGCCCAAAACACAGTGGGCTGGATTCTCTGATTCCCCCAGCCATGTGTTACTTAGCGGTGCGCCCTTCGCTGGCGGGGGAGGGATTTTCTCTTACTGCCGCTTGTCGACAAGATTTCCCACTGAAGACACCCCACGCTGCTGGGAAACCCGGGGACGGGGGTGCGCTGCCGGCGGGAACAGAGAATCCCAACGGCCGGAGGATTCCGGCCAGCATCTCCTAACCATTTGTACTTGGCACAACCTGGTCTTCTACTGAAGCCCTTGTAACCTAAGGGGTGGTATTCTAGATTATTGGCTGGATCTCACTCCACCTGGATTCCACAATAAAACAAACGTGGAAGAAATGTTGTTCCAGCTGCACAGTCTGGGGTGTACCTGTAGAGTGAATGCCTTAATTTAAAAACAATCTTAACAAAATACCGAACTCCCTCCCTCTGCAATACAACTAATTCTTAAGAACAAGTGAACAGGGAACAATAACTGCACTACTGTGCTGGTATAATAACATTTTGCTTTGGCAACCTAAGACACAATCCACGTTCTCTTTCATACTCACTTAATTTGGTGTTTGGTAATATTTCCATCCTCCCCCCCACCACCCCCACCGCCACCCCCACCAACTTACTCATAGTGGCGCCGCCTGGTGGTAACAAAGACAAATGCATAGGGACTGAGTCTGACTTGAAGCAGGATGTGACTTTGATAGTTCAGGACAGTGAAAAGGACAGTTTCTTCCCTCATCGTGTAGCGGAGTTTGACCAGTAGACTGAATTCATCTGCAAAACTAAGAAAACCAGAAAGAGAACAATTTTAAGGGATTCTACAGCTAACACCTGTCACAGAGTCAACAAACTACTTGTGCAGTCATCAACAATTGCACTGGGTGTTCAGGCCAATTTGGAAATCTATGCCACATTATTTGTAGAAAATGAATCTTTCCTTTCATTCACACACATTGTAGTTTGTATTGACATGGGGACAAAAATCTATCGGACTATGAAAAACAATCTGGACAAGATGTTTTATTAAGGACTCCAGTGTTGATCAACTGAAACATGGGACTACAGGTTAGGCCGTACGCATTGACCTCTTTTGCTGGTGCATTCTCGTGACATTCGAGCTTCAATTTTCCCGCAACGAGCAGCTGAACAAACCCAAAATATTTAATTGTCAGTCCCAGAGCTAGGATAACTTTGGTGTAGAAAACAATTCTGCCACTTTACCACTTTAAAAAAGAAATGACAAAAAGATTTATCCGGAACTTTTTGGGTGGAGCTGGAATATGGAAGCACTGGCAAGATGGTGGCAGGGAGCCCAATGTCCTCCCATCTCCATGCTATATTGCTGTGGGGTGGGGGGGGGGGGGGGCAGAGGGGGGGGTGGCTTGGATGTCCACTGGAAGGTGAATTGTGCCCCTAAGTGGATAACTGAGGGCACACCATCTCTGCGGGCATTTTGCCAGTGTCAGGGAGACCCACCACTGCTTGGGGACATTACCGGTGAAACATGCTGGCCTTTCCTTGGACTATGTGGTCGGGTTCTCCTTTCTGGGCACTGCATGCCTCACTGAGGACCTCACGCCCAAGCGACAATGACTGCCCTTGTGACTATGACAATTCTGGTGCTTCAGGATCCCTCCCCACCCCTCTTCATTCCAATTTCAGAACACCCAGTCATTGTGGTGGCACTGAGACTGCTGAACCAGACTGGCTCTCAGATTAAATTGGTTGGTTTTGGGGGGAAGGGGCCACTGGCCTTACTTGGATAGTGCCCCAGTGGCAACCTGCCCTGAGTCTAACTGCCCATGGGGTCACCTTCCACATTTGACCCTGGAAAAGGAGGACTAGCTGGCAATTTAAAAAAATTGGCCCAAAGTCTTTCTAACTAAGTGGGAAAAAATGGCAGCCGTCAATCTTTTCAAGGCTTGAAGATGCAACTAAAAATGTTTGTCAGCTTAATAGGAAATAATAATGTCTTGACGACAGCCCTGAAAGTAACTGGCAACACTCACAGTAGATGTATGTTCACATTAACCTTCAGTTCAGGCTTGACAATTGGCAGGAAGTCAGGCAATGAAAGATGAAGATTGGGAATGCACAAACTCAAAACTGGCATCCACTGTGAAGACTCAACAATACACATTTCCATAGCACAGGCAAGAAAGTTACATTTTAAAAATCCTACCCACACAATGAGAGTAAAGTAGGTTTGCAATGCCTGTGATGTGCTGTAATTTGACAATCAATGAAGCAGGTGAATACTCTCTATATGTGTGGCATTTTGAAGTGAGGCATTTAATGGCTGACTCAATTCAAAGGCTAGACAAATGGTTAAATCTGTACTCGCCATTCATACTTGCCAAATTATGTGAAGTGACAGGTTAATCCCAAAATGTTTTGAGACTTGACTGGACCACCTACCTCCGAAACAGAGCATACTGAAACATTTTTCAATTGAAAGAATCAGTAAGGATTGGCATTAGCAGCAAGTTTGGGAGCACTGGAGCGGTCTGTGAAGTTGGCAAAGCAACTGTCCACCCTGCTCAAAGCCAGTGTTGGGAGTTGTAACCAGCTTCAGGTTGGGCTACTTTGGCAGAAGTTGGGCAAGCTACTCAGTGGTCAATGAATTCCAGAAGGCAGCTCGCCACTACGAGGGAGAGTGGAGAGACTGAGATTTTTATAGCCTCAAAATGGTTGGGCCAAAAGTAACCACGAGAAGTTCTTTTAAAATATTAATTCATTTATAGGATGTGGGCTTTGTTGGGTTGGCTCGGTTGGCATTCATTGCCCATCCCTAATTGCCCTTGAGAAGGTGGTGGTGAGCTGTCTTCTTGAACCACAACAGTCCATATAGTGTAAATGCACTCACTGTGCTGTTAAGGAATAAATTCGAGGGATGTCATTCTCCGACCCCCTGCCGGGTCGGAGAATCGCCGGGGGCTGGCTTAATTCCCGCCCCCGCCGGTTGCCGAAGTCTCCGGCACCGGAGATTTGGCGGGGGCGGGAATCGCGCCGCGCCGGTTGGCGGGCCCCCCCGCTCGATTCTCCGGCCCGGATGGGCCGAAGTCCCGCTGATAAATTGCCTGTCCCGCCGGCGTGGATTAAACCACCTTTTGAACGGCGGGACAAGGCGGCGTGGGCGGGCTCCGGGGTCCTGGGGGTGCGTGGGGCGATCTGGCCCCGGGGGGGTGCCCCCATGGTGGCCTGGCCCGCGATCGGGGCCCACCGATCCGCGGGCGAGCCTGTGCCGTGGGGGCACTCTTTCCCTTCCGCCTCCGCCACGGTCTCCACCATAGCGGAGGCGGAAGAGACTCCCTCCACTGCGCATGCGTGGGAAACTGTCAATGGCCGCTGACGCTCCCGCACATGCGCCGCCCCGAGTTGTCATTTCCGCGCCAGCTGGCGGGGTAACAAAGGCCGTTTCCGCCAGCTGGCGGGGCGGAAATTCCTCCGGCGTCGGCCTGGCCCCTCAATGTTGGGGCTCGGCCCCCAAAGATGCGGAGCATTCCGGACCTTTGAGGCGGCGCAATGCCCGTCTGATTGTCGCCGTTTTGGGCGCCAGTCGGCGGACATCGCACCGTTTCGGGAGAATTCCGCCCCAGGTTTTTGACCCAGTGACTGTGAAGCAACAGTGATATATTTTCAAGCCAGGATGATAAGTTACTTGGAGGGAAACATCCATGTGGTGGTGTGTTTGCTGCCCTTGTTCTTCCAGATGGTAGTGGTCATGGGTTTGGAAGGTACGGTCTAAGGAGCCTTGGTGAGTTTGAGCAGTGCATCTTGTAGATGGTACGCATGGCTGTCACTGTGCATCGGTGGTGGAGGGAGTGAATGTTTGTGAATGGGGTGCCAATCAAGCGGGGCTACTTTGTCTTGGATGGTGTTGAGCTTCTTGAGTGTTGTTGGAGCTGCACTCAGCCAGGCAAGTGAAGAATGAAGGAAAGTATCACATCCTGACTTGTGCCTTGTTAATTGTGGACAGGCTTTGGGATGTTTGGAGGGGAGTTACTTGCTACAGGATTCCTAGCTTCCAACCTGCTCTTATAGCCACAGTTTTTATATGGGTAGTCCAATTAAGTTTCTGGTCAAAGGTTACCCCCAGGATATTGATACTGAATTCCCCAGTGATGGTATTGTCACTGAACGCCAAGGGGCGATGGTTAGATACTCGCTGCTTTGAGATGGCCATTGCCTGGCATTTGTGTGGCATGAATAATAAGTGCCACTTGTCAGCCAAAGCCTGGTATTGTCAAGGTCTTGATGTGTTTGCACGTGGACTGCTTCAGTATCTGTGGAGTCTCGAACGGTGTTGAACATTGTGCAATTATCAACGATCATCCTCACTTCCAATCTTATGATGGAAGAAAAGTAATTGATGAAACAGCTTAAAATGGTTCAACCAAGGACACCACTCGGAGGAACTGGAGCGGTGTTGACTACCTCAACAACCACAAGCTTCTGCCTTTGTGCCAGGTATGACTCAACCGTCGGAAGGTTTTGCCCCTTATTCCCAATGATTCCAGTTTTGCTAGGGCTCCTTGATGCCATACTTGATCAAATGCGGCCTTGATGTCAAGAGCTGTCACTCTCACAAAAGGAGTGGTGCATACCAAGTCGCTAGCAGACAGCAGTGTTATAGTGGGGACATTCCTGCTCCTTCTAACCTGACAATAATTACTGCAGAAAATGATCTGCCAACTTCTTGCAGTAGTATCCAGTAGTCTCTCATAGGTAAGCAGGTAAAAATGGGCAGAGAATGCGCGGCTTGTGCTCCACCCATTCGATCTGAAATCATAATTTCAAAGAATACCCTTGCATTTTACCAAAGCATTCTGGACTACTTACAAGTTTGAGATTAATGTGGCGACCTGGATATTGTTAGGAAATTTTCAGCTACACTTACACAGACCATTGTGGGAAGGTCTGAATGGTGAAGTTTCAAAATTAAACTGTGCGATTATAAGCAAATTAATACTTGGTGTATTTGTATCAGGTGTTTTAATAGAAATCGTGCCTCGTTCAAAATCAACCAGTTAATGACTTTGTATTGAGTGTTGTGTACTAACATCCTCACACTGCAATTGCAAGGCTAAAATAGCGTTGAGCAATTGTAATGATAATCAGCAATTAGTATGGCGTCAAACCAACATCTCCAAACCAAATATGTCATATGATTCTCCGTACTCAACAAATACTTTGAATTTACTGACTAGTTGTGGGAAATTTGTACACAAAATGATGGCATTGATGACAAAACAGATTACCAATAAACAGTGCTCGGAGCATGTCCTTCACAACCGTGAGACTGCCAGGATTTCTGCTTGCTCTTTCTGTTCCAGGAGGACTTTTTCACCAGCTCCTCACTATTGCCGTACTTTATTCATTACTCAATAATGGCAAGGGTACACTTTGTGTCGAGGTGCAGCATCATTTTTAAAAGTATTTGTAAGAACAGGTTCATGATATTGCTACATTTCGTGCACCCGGCGTATACAAACGTTGAGCTGATTGTGGAAGCCTTTAAAAATGGCGGGTGGGTCCCAGATGCAGAGGTGCGTCCACCACCAAACCGCAGCCCCCACACACATTTCCAACAGAACCTATTTGAACAGTAGGTGGAAAGGGGCAGGGCATGAATCACATAGGTGGAGAACCCAAACTTGGCATGGCCATTTAAAATCAAGTACGAAGTCTTACAACACCAGGTTAAAGTCCAACAGGTTTGTTTCGATGTCACTAGCTTTCGGAGCGCTGCTCCTTCCTCAGGTGAATGAAGAGGTCTGTTCCAGAAACACATATATAGACAAATTCAAAGATGCCAAACAATGCTTGGAATGTGAGCATTAGCAGGTGATTAAATCTTTACAGATCCAGAGATGGGGTAACCCCAGGTTAAAGAGGTGTGAATTGTACCAAGCCAGGACAGTTGGTAGGATTTCGCAGGCCAGATGGTGGGGGATGAATGTAATGCGACATGAATCCCAGGTCCCGGTTGAGGCCGCACTCATGTGTGCGGAACTTGGCTATAAGTTTCTGCTCGGCGATTCTGCGTTGTTGCGGGTCCTGAAGGCCGCCTTGGAGAACGCTTACCCGGAGATCAGAGGCTGAATGCCCTTGACTGCTGAAGTGTTCCCCGACTGGAAGGGAACATTCCTGCCTGGTGATTGTTGCGCGATGTCCGTTCATTCGTTGTCGCAGCGTCTGCATGGTCTCGCCAATGTACCATGCTTCGGGACATCCTTTCCTGCAGCGTATGAGGTAGACAACGTTGGCCGAGTCGCACGAGTATGTACCGCGTACCTGGTGGGTGGTGTTCTCACGTGTAATAGTGGTATCCATGTCGATGATCTGGCACGTCTTGCAGAGATTGCCATGACAGGGTTGTGTGGTGTCGAGGTCACTGTTCTGAAGACTGGGTAGTTTGCTGCAAACAATGGTTCGTTTGGGGTTGCGCGGTTGTTTGAAGGCAAGTAGTGGGGGTGTGGGGATGACCTTGTCAAGATGTTCATCGTCATCAATGATGCGTTGAAGGCTGTGAAGAAGATGACGTAGTTTCTCCGCTCCGGGGAAGTACTGGACGACGAAGGGCATTCTGTCGGAGCAGCGCTCCGAAAGCTAGTGACATCGAAACAAACCTGTTGGACTTTAACCTGGTGTTGTAAGACTTCGTACTGTGCTCACCCCAGTCCAACGCCGGCATCTCCATATCATGGCTACCATCGACACCGCAAACTGCTGGCTCAAAGTGGAGAGGATCTCCAGGAAGATCGCGCATATAGACACTGACATTAAGTTTCTACAAAGATGCAAGAAAGCAGACAAGATCCCGAAAGGGCTACAGATCACAAACCCACTCAAGTTGACCTACAACACAGACTTCGCTGAGAGACTCTGCCGTCGCACCTCTCTCACACTCCTCAACCACCTCGTACACCAGCTCTACAGCAGACGACGCAACCTGGAAACCAAGATAGAGGCCATATTCTCAACTTGCGCTCAGGATGCAGCAGACCAGCTGCGGAACACCGCCAAACAGATGAGACAACAATACTATGCCACCTATATGCATACCAAGAACAGAAAGCTTGAGAAACTTGGCATCACCACCGACAGCAACCAAGCCACCCCCGGTGTCACAGTAGAAAACAATACAGGGAAATCTATTGTCAACTTGTCAGACTACACCCTTCAACCAGATGAAATCGAAGTCCTCAGCAGAGGGCTTATTTTCTGCACCACCACCAAAATGGACCCCATCAGTCTCGCGGCAGACACGGAGGAATTCATCAGGCGAATGAGGCTCCGGGAATTCTTCCACAGACCCCAAGAGGCCAACAGCGAACCCAAGCAGACTACCAATGAACTGGAACAGCAGACCGAGAGATCTGCGGTGCGGCAACCGAAGAGGAAAGAGTCGAATTGGACCCCTCCGGAAGGCCGCTGCCCTAGACTCGACATGTATGCTCAAGCCGTCAGGAGTCGCGTCAATGCCAGATTCATCAGTCGCATTCACAAAACAGCCCCGAACGTCACCCAAGCACAACGCAATGCCAGCCGCGCTCTCAAGACCAACCGCAGCATCGTCATCAAACCAGCAGACAAACTGTCGTACTGAACAGAACGGACTACTGCAAAGAAGTATACCGACAACTGAACAACCAAGAACACTACAGACAGTTACCCGCAGATCCGACCAAGGAACACATCCGCCAACTTAACAGACTGATCAAGACCTTGGATCCAGATCTTCAGAGCACCCTACGTGCTCTCATCCCACGTACTCCCCGCATTGAAGATCTCTACTGCCTCCCGAAAATACATAAGGCCAACACACCAGGCCGCCCTATCGTTTCAGGCAATGGGACCCTGTGTGAGAACCTCTCTGGCTACATCGAGGGCATCTTGAAACCCATCGTACAAGGTACACCCAGCTTCTGTCGCGACACGACGGACTTCCTACAGAAACTCAGCACCCATGGACCAGTTGAACCAGGTACATTCCTCGTCACAATGGACGTCTCGGCACTCTACACCAGCATCCCCCATGACGACGGCATTGCTGCAACAGCCTCAGTACTCAACACCGACAACTGCCAATCTCCAGACGCAATTCTGCAACTCATCCGCTTCATTCTGGATCACAACGTCTTCACCTTCGACAACAAGTTCTTCATCCAGACGCACGGAACAGCCATGGGGACCAAATTCGCACCCCAATACACCAACATATTCATACACAAGTTTGAACAGGACCTACTCACCGCACAGGACCTTCAACCAATGTTATACACCAGATACATCGATGACACTCTTTTCCTTTGGACCCACGGCGAAGAATCACTGAAACGACTACACGATGACATTAATAAGTTCCATCCAACCATCAGACTCACCATGGACTACTCTCCAAAATCAGTTGCATTCTTGGACACACTTGTCTCCATCAAGGACGGTCACCTCAGCACTTCGCTTTACCGCAAACCCACGGATAACCTCATGATGCTCCACTTCTCCAGCTTCCACCCTAAACACATTAAAGAAGCCATCCCCTATGGACAAGCGCTCCGTATACACAGGATCTGCTCAGACGAGGAGGAGCGTAACAGACATATACAGACGTTGAAAGATGCCCTCGTACGAACGGGATATGGCACTCGACTCATCGATCGACAGTTCCAACGCGCCACAGCGAAAAACCGGACCGACCTCCTCAGAAGACAAACATGGGACACATCCGACAGAATACCCTTCGTCGTCCAGTACTTCCCCGGAGCGGAGAAACTACGTCATCTTCTTCACAGCCTTCAACACGTCATTGATGACGATGAACATCTTGCCAAGGTCATCCCCACACCCCCACTACTTGCCTTCAAACAACCGCGCAACCTCAAACGAACCATTGTTTGCAGCAAACTCCCCAGTCTTCAGAACAGTGACCTCGACACCACACAACCCTGTCATGGCAATCTCTGCAAGACGTGCCAGATCATCGACATGGATACCACTATTACACATGAGAACACCACCCACCAGGTACGCGGTACATACTCGTGCGACTCGGCCAACGTTGTCTACCTCATACGCTGCAGGAAAGGATGTCCCGAAGCATGGTACATTGGCGAGACCATGCAGAGTCTGTGACAACGAATGAACGGACATCACGCAACAATCACCAGGCAGGAATGTTCCCTTCCAGTCGGGGAACACTTCAGCAGTCAAGGGCATTCAGCCTCTGATCTCCGGGAAGCGTTCTCCAAGGCGGCCTTCAGGACCCGCGACAACGCAGAATCGCCGAGCAGAAACTTATAGCCAAGTTCCACACACATGAGTGCGGCCTCAACCGGGACCTGGGATTCATGTCACATTACATTCATCCCCCACCAGCTGGCCTGCGAAATCCTACCAACTGTCCTGGCTTGGTACAATTCACACCTCTTTAACCTGGGGTTACCCCATCTCTGGATCTGTAAAGATTTAATCACCTGCTAATGCTCGCATTCCAAGCATTGTTTGGCATCTTTGAATTTGTCTATATATGTGTTTCTGGAACAGACCTCTTCATTCACCTGAGGAAGGAGCAGCGCTCCGAAAGCTAGTGACATCGAAACAAACCTGTTGGACTTTAACCTGGTGTTGTAAGACTTCGTACTGTGCTCACCCCAGTCCAACGCCGGCATCTCCACATCATTTAAAATCAATGCAGAGTTCCAACAGATCCTATTGTACCTGTTCCAAGGACCTCAACCTGCAATGTACGGGTCACAAATTTATGGAGGGGGCGGAAATATTCTTGAAGGATGGATGAGGTCTGTTTAAGTGTCATGATCTGAAGAGAATTGAATCCTCAGCCCCCTTTAAAAAGGAAACCACTTCCGGGTGCGGCGATGACCAGCTAAGTCGCACGTTTCGGCAGCTCCCGGTGGAACGGACTTTTGGGCTCTTAATAGGAGCCCCAACGGCAATTTTAATGGCTAAAAACGCTGTGCGGTAAACCAGAAGGGAATCCCCCCTGGATACGGGTGGAAAAAGGAGGGGAAAGTGGCCGGATTGCAGTGGATCCCTTAGAGCAGCGGCAAGGAAGGCAAGCAAAAACCAAGATGGCGTCGGAAGGTGGCAGTTGAACATGGGGCCCTGAACAACAAGAGTTCTTGAAATGCTGTGTGGAAGAACTCAAAAAGGAAATGAAGAAAGAGCTGTTGGCCCCAATATTACAGGCGATCGAAGGGCTAAAGGATGAGCAAAAGACCCAGGAGCGGGAGCTTCGGGTCGTGAAGGCAAAGGCTGCCGAGAATGAGGACGACATACAGGGTCTGGTGGTGAAGACGGAGATGCACGAGGCACACCATAAACGATGTGTGGAAAGACTGGAGGTGCTGGAGAACAACGCGAGGAGGAATAACTTAAGGATTCTTGGTCTTCCTGAAGGTGCGGAGGGAGCGGACGTCGGGGCATATGTGAGCACGATGCTGCACTCGTTAATGTGAGCGGAGGCCCCGGCGGGCCCGCTGGAGGTGGAGGGAGCATACCGAGTGATGGCGCGAGGACCGAGAGCAGGAGAAATTCCTAGAGCCATAGTGGTGAGATTCCTCCGTTTTAAGGACAGAGAGATGGTCCTTAGATGGGCAAAGAAAACTCGGAGCAGTAAGTGGGAGAACGCGGTGATCCGCGTATACCAAGACTGGAGTGCGGAGGTGGCGAGAAGGAGGGCGAGCTTTAACCGGGCCAAGGCGGTGCTTCACAAAAAGAAGATAAAATTTGGGATGACTGTGGGTCACATACCAAGGGAGGCACCACTACTTTGAGACGGCGGATGAGGCGTGGACTTTTATCGTGGAAGAAAAATTGGAATGATCAGGTTATTAAAAAGAACGTTTGAAACAAAGTGGTGGGGCGAGTATGGGGGGCGAAGAGGGGGGTAAAAAGGGGGGAAAGAGGAGTTTTATGTTATTAATCCTGCGATGTGGTAACTTTTCTCTCTTCCACAGGTGGTGGTGGGGGGAGGAAAGGAGGTGGAGGAGATGGGGCGTTGGCCATTGGGGGCGGGGCCAAGGGGGAAGCGCGGGCTTGGTTCCAGCGCTATGATAATCATGGCGGGAATAGGGAAGCAGGAAGGAGGGGGCGTCGCACGGTGCGAGCCGAGGTCACGGGGGGAAGCCGAGGTCAGCCAGAGTTTGCTGACTTCTGGGAGCAACATGGGGGGTGTAACTAGGCTAGTGGGGGATCTAGCGGGAAGGGGGAGGGGGGAATTATTGGGTTGCTGCTGCTGGGGAGAGGGGGGAGCTGGTATGGGGTGGGGTGGGCGGGGGGGCACCGCCTGGGGGGGGACACAGCTGCGTGGGAACCGGGGTAGGAGCTGGAAAAAGGGGATGGCTAATCGACAAGGGGGGGGGGGGGGGGAGTAAAAAGCCCCCCAACCCGGCTGATCACGTGGAATGTGAGAGGGCTGAACGGGCCGAAAAAAAGGGCAAGGGTACTCGCACACCTTAAGAAACTTAAGGCAGACGTGGTTATGTTACAGGAAACGCACTTGAAACTGATAGACCAGGTTAGACTATGCAAAGGATGGGTGGGGCAGGTGTTTCATTCGGGGCTAGATGCGAAAAACAGGGGGGTGGCTATATTAGTGGGGAAGCGGGTAATGTTTGAGGCAAAGACTATAGTGGCGGATAGCGGGGACAGATACGTGATGGTGAGTGGCAAATTACAGGGGGAGACGGTGGTTTTGGTAAACGTATATGCCCCGAACTGGGATGATGCCAATTTTATGAGGCGTATGCTAGGACGCATCCCGGACCTAGAGGTGGGAAAGTTGGTAATGGGGGGAGATTTCAATACGGTGTTGGAACCAGGGCTGGACAGGTTGAGGTCCAGGACTGGAAGGAGGCCGGCAGCAGCCAAGGTGCTTAAAGATTTTATGGAGCAGGTGGGAGGAGTAGACCCGTGGAGATTTAGCCGACCTAGGAGTAAGGAGTTTTCGTTTTTCTCCTATGTCCACAAAGTCTATTCGCGAATAGACTTTTTCGTTTTGGGAAGGGCGTTGATCCCGAAGGTGAGGGGAACGGAGTATACGGCTATAGCCATTTCGGATCACGCTACACACTGAGTGGACTTGGAGATGGGGGAGGAAACAGAAGGGCGCCCACCCTGGAGAATGGACATGGGACTAATGGCAGATGAGGGGGGGTGTCTAAGGGTGAGGGGGTGCATTGAAAAGTACTTGGAACTCAATGATAATGGGGAGGTCCAGGTGGGAGTGGTCTGGGAGGCGCTGAAGGCAGTGGTTAGAGGGGAGCTGATATCAATAAGGGCACATAAAGGAAAGCAGGAGAGTAGGGAACGGGAGCGGTTGCTGCAAGAACTTCTGAGGGTGGACAGGCAATATGCGGAGGCACCGGAGGAGGGACTGTACAGGGAGAGGCAAAGGCTACACGTAGAATTTGACTTGCTGACAACGGGTACTGCAGAGGCACAGTGGAGGAAGGCACAGGGTGTACAGTACGAATATGAGGAGAAGGCGAGCAGGTTACTGGCCCACCAACTGAGGAAAAGGGGAGCAGCGAGGGAAATAGGGGGAGTGAGGGATGAGGAAGGAGAGATGGAGCGGGGAGCGGAGAGAGTGAATGGAGTGTTCAAGGCATTTTATAAAAGATTATACGAAGCTCAACCCCCGGATGGGAGGGAGAGAATGATGGACTTTCTGGACCAGCTGAAATTTCCTAAGGTGGAGGAGCAGGAGAGGGTGGGACTGGGAGTACAGATCGAAATAGAGGAAGTAGTGAAAGGAATTAGGAGCATGCAGGCGGGGAAGGCTCCGGGACCGGATGGATTTCCAGTTGAATTTTATAGGAAATATGTGGAGTTGCTCGCCCCGCTACTGATGAGGACCTTTAATGAGGCAAAGGAAAGGGGACAGCTGCCCCCGACTATGTCTGAGGCAACGATATCGCTTCTCCTAAAGAAGGAAAAGGACCCGCTGTAATGCGGGTCCTATAGACCTATTTCCCTCCTAAATGTAGACGCTAAGATTCTGGCCAAGGTAATGGCAATGAGGATAGAGGACTGTGTCCCGGGGGTGGTCCACGAGGACCAAACTGGGTTTGTGAAGGGGAGACAGCTGAATACGAATATACGGAGGCTGCTAGGGGTAATGATGATGCCCCCACCAAAGGGGGAAGTGGAGATAGTGGTGGCGATGGATGCCGAGAAAGCATTTGATAGAGTGGAGTGGGATTATTTGTGGGAGGTGCTGAGGAGATTTGGTTTTGGAGATGAGTATGTTAGATGGGTACAGCTGTTGTATAGGGCCCCGATGGCGAGTGTAGTCACGAATGGACGGGGATCTGCATACTTTCGGCTCCATAGAGGGACAAGGCAGGGATGCCCTCTGTCCCCATTATTGTTTGCACTGGCGATTGAGCCCCTGGCAATAGCATTGAGGGGTTCCAGGAAGTGGAGGGGAGTACTCAGAGGAGGAGAAGAACACCGGGTATCTCTGTATGTGGATGATTTGTTGTTATATGTAGCGGACCCGGCGGAGGGGATGCCAGAGATAATGCGGACACTTCGGGAGTTTGGAGAATTTTCAGGATATAAACTGAACATGGGGAAAAGTGAGTTGTTTGTGGTGCATCCAGGGGAGCAGAGCAGAGAAATAGAGGGTTTACCGTTGAGGAAGGTAACGAGGGACTTTCGTTATTTGGGGATCCAGATAGCCAAGAATTGGGGTACATTGCATCGGTTAAATTTAACGCGGTTGGTGGAACAAATGGAGGAGGACTTCAAGAGATGGGACATGGTGTCCCTGTCATTGGCAGGGAGGGTGCAGGCGGTTAAAATGGTAGTCCTCCCGAGATTCCTCTTTGTGTTTCAGTGCCTCCCGGTGGTGATCACGAAGGCTTTTTTCAAAAGGATTGAAAAGAGTATCATGAGTTTTGTGTGGGCCGGGAAGACCCCGAGAGTGAGGAAGGGATTTTTACAGCGTAGTAGGGATAGGGGGGGGGCTGGCACTACCGAGCCTAAGTGAGTACTACTGAGCCGCCAATATCTCAATGGTGAGTAAGTGGATGGGAGAAGAGGAGGGTGCGGCGTGGAAGAGACTGGAGAGGGCGTCTTGTAGGGGGACTTGCCTACAAGCTATGGTGACGGCTCCATTGCCGTTCTCACCGAAGAAATACACCACAAGCCCGGTGGTGGTGGCTACTTTGAAAATTTGGGGACAGTGGAGACTGCATAGGGGAAAGACGGGAGCCTTGGTGGGGTCCCCGATAAGAAATAATCATAGGTTTGCCCCGGGGAGAATGGATGGGGGATTTGGAATATGGCAAAGAGCAGGAGTAACACAATTGAAAGATCTGTTTGTGGATGAGAAGTTTGCAAGTCTGGGAGCGCTGACCGAGAAATATGGGTTGCCCCAAGGGAATGCATTCCGGTATATGCAACTAAGGGCTTTTGCGAGGCAACAGGTGAGGGAATTCCGCAGCTCCCGACGCAGGAGGTGCAGGACAGAGTGATCTCAAAGACATGGGTGGGGGACGGTAAGGTGTCAGATATATATAGGGAAATGAGGGACGAGGGGGAGATTATGGTAGATGAGCTGAAAGGGAAATGGGAAGAAGAGCTGGGGGAGGAGATTGAGGAGGGGCTGTGGGCGGGTGCCCTAAATAGGGTAAACTCATCGTCCTCGTGTGCCAGGCTAAGCCTGATACAATTTAAGGTGTTACACAGGGCGCATATGGCTGGAGCACGGCTCAGTAAATTTTTTGGGGTGGAAGATAGGTGTGCGAGATGCTCGAGAAGCCCAGCAAATCACACCCACATGTTCTGGTCATGTCCGGCACTACAGGGGTTTTGGGTGGGGGTGACAAAGGTGGTTTCGAAAGTAGTGGGGGTCCGGGTCGAACCAAGCTGGGGGTTGGCTATATTTGGAGTTGCAGAAGAGCCGGGAGTGCAGGAGGCGAGAGAGGCTGATGTTTTGGCCTTTGCGTCCCTAGTAGCCCGGCGCAGGATACTGTTGATGTGGAAGGAAGCCAAGCCCCCGAGGGTGGAGACCTGGATAAATGATATGGCAGGGTTTATAAAGCTGGAACGGATTAAGTTCATCCTAAGGGGATCGGCTCAAGGGTTCACCAGGCGGTGGCAACCGTTCGTCGAATACCTCACAGAAAAATAGAGGGAATGGAAAAGAAGAAGGCAGCAGCAGCAGCCCGGGGTGGGGGGGGGGGGGGGGAGAGGGAGGGGGGGGGGAGGAACCAGAAGGACTCTCAGGTCCGTTAATATATATGTATAATATGTATAGGTTGTTGCTATAGTTAATTGTATATTGGACTGTCAAACCATATTTTTGGAGAGTGTTTACCTGAGACAAGGCAGTTGCCATTTAGAGTTAGTTTTCGTTTTTTGTTAGATATTATTTATTTTTTGTTTATAAAACAGGCCATTGTTATTTATACTGTTATATTACTGTGTAAAGGATACACAATGTACTGTGATGGTTGGCCAAAAATTTTCAATAAAATATATTTTTTTAAAAAAGGAAACCAAAAACAGGCTGCAAACGCCAGTTAGAGCTAAAAATAATAATCTGCTGCTGGGAGCGTATTGATTGCTAGGCTATCCAGTGTTACTATGTGTTGTTCCTTCAGTTTCAATAGACAATATTGCTGACAATTCCCACTGGCTGCTATAACAGCTGAGCCCATTATGAATGCTTGGCCAATTTTCAAAAGCTCCAAAAATACATACTTCAGCAGGGGGATGGGATCACATTTCAATTGACAGTTTTAAAGGGCTATTAAGAATTAGTTGTCTTTGATGTGTTTCCTGAATACATGTTTGTTTGTTTATATAGCAGATCGTACATGGGATTTAAAATCTTTGTATAAGTTTTACGAATAAGAGGGTTTTTTCAGTAACAAATGTGTGGGAGTGAGCACTCTAAGAAGTTGGAAGATTGTTTTTCACCTCCACTTGGCTCTTGATGTTTGTCTACAGTGGATACTGGATGGATATCTATGGAGCTGGCATGGTGGTGGTGGGGGGTCTGGCGGTGGCATGGAGCTGTCATGGCATTATATTGTGATATGTAGGTGGAATGGAGCTATGAGCAGACTTTTATAAAACTGCCCGAAGTCTCAGAGAACCAAGATAGACCAACGGTAGCACAATGGTTAGCAGGGGGCCTCAGTAGCACAGTGGTTAGCACAGTTGCTTCACAGCTCCAGGGTCTCAAGTTCAATTCCTGACTTGGGTCACTGTCTGTGCGGAATCTGTCTGCATGTTCTACCTGTGTCTGCGTAGGTTTCCTCTGGGTGCTCCGGTTTCCTCTCACAGTTCAAAGATGTGCAGGTTAGGTGGATCGGCCATGCTAAATTGCCCTTGTGTCCAAAAAGGTTAGGTGGGGTTACTGGGTTACGGGGATAGGGTGGAGGTGTAGACTTAGGTAGGATGCTCTTTCCAAGTGCCGGTGCAGACCCGATGGGCCGAATGGCCTCCATCTGCACTGCAAATTCTATGATTCTATTAACCAGCTTGTTCCGGCATCCACCTTCTTCCGTAGCCTTCAGAGGCGGCAGGCCCTACTCAATCATGTACCCCCCACACCACCACCCCCACAAGGGGAAATTGTACATGCAAGGCCACTTGCAGGAAAACGAGGGTCTATCATGTGGGGTGATTTCCCAACTCAAGCTTCTCACTTCATATGGCTAATGTCTGGCCCCATAAGCCTGGAAAACGTGCATTAAAACAAAGCAAGGGTCCATACCTGCTTCCAAATACTTCTCTACTCGGTATGCTGAGGGTGGAATATTGCCCAACATCATAGACAGTGCAGTTCTCTTCGTCAAATGAAAGGGAAATGTTGGTGAGATCAGCTGACAGGGAAGCAAGTTTGTCCAGCAAGTCTACTTCATCTATAAAATGAAGAAATCAAGACACACATTCTAGTATTCAGGCAATGTGATTCAATTACATTCTTATTAAGTGTTTTGAACAAGTGCATTGCTTTTATCTTTACTTTGCAACATTCTGGGAATGTGCAGGGTACATTATGGATGCAAGTACTTCCTTACAGGAAATACAGAGAATTGATTCTGTTTCAAATGTAATTCAAGGCAGTGAAATGGAAGATGAGCTATTAACTTCATCATAATTTTTAAGAAATTACCAACAAATCAATTTGAAAACATATGTGAACTTCTGTGATGTTACACTATATATTGGCATTATGCAGTGTACATTGATATTCAATGTGCAGCACCCATAAAACATGCTGCATAAATAATGTCCTTATTTAGAACATGAAGGAAAAAATGAACAGACATTCCCAATCTTATTCCATCTTTCGAGGTATATTGCCGACGAGACTTATTCCTAATAACATTATAACGTTTTTCTAAATGAAACTGTACTAATCAGAGGAAAGCAAGTATTTTAGATCATGTTTTGCTTATTGTGAAATGTTTATTTCTTCATGGCAACACCTTGGCCAATCAGAGTTGTCGGGCCAACTAATTAGCGCCCTTTCGTCCTGCGGTGCAAATTGTTGTGATTGTTTGAAATGTAGCATTCTGTGTTTGCCCTGATGAAATGAAAATCGCTTATTGTCACAAGTAGGCTTCAAATGAAGTTACTGTGAAAAGCCCCTAGTCATCACATTCCGGCGCCTGTTCGGGGAGGCTGTTACGGGAATTGAACCATGCTGCTGGCCTGCCTTGGTCTGCTTTCAAAGCCAGCAATTTAGCCCTGTGCTAAACAGCCCCTGATGAGTGCAAGTCAAAAAGCTTTGGCTACCTGTCTCTCTTTTCAGTAATATTAAAGGGTTATTTCATTAACTGCTTTAAAAAACATCAATTCGAAAACAGTGGAACACAAATAGCCTGAGAAAAGTTGCAGGGAACTGGGAACATGTCAGCACTTACAGCTGCTGTTCAATAACTGTCAAGTTCACTGAACTGAGTCTCGTTCTGTGGGGAGTGCTGTGGCAGCTACTGCCACCTGTCCTAAATTATGAGTGAATTATAGCACATCAAAAAGTTATCCTAGCAGCTAAACAAATAAAGCCCAGTATCCTCCATCCCGCAAGTGTAGCTAGGAAAAATATTTTCAGACCCTGAAATCTCAGCAGGTGGAAGGATCACTTCCTCAGGGTAGACAAATGTTAGTTCTTACCAGAAAAAAAGCTAACTTTTCATTTTTGATTATGTGGAAAGTCAAGTCAGTCGAGAATAGATCTATATTAATTACAAGTAAATGAAGTCTTCTCTTCACCCTCAGCTTTATCTCCTAATATTCGAATATGAGCTTCAAAAACAGTGAATGAAATTGATTATTTGATTCAATGGGTTAATTGTGAAACCTAGCAGATCTTTATGGGGGTGGGGGAAAAGGTAAGGATTTTCAGCCAATATTCGCCGCACGCGAAAATGGTGACGCTGGCAGACAGATCTGCAAGAACGAGCATCTCGTCAGCGAGATCTCATTCTCGGATGTTCCTCGCCCCCTTATCGGTGATGCAATGAGTTTCCCCAGTGGGAACCACCTTTTAATACATGTAAATAAGTTTCAATGTATTTAAACTTATGTTCCACCCCGGGTATGGAATTCCCCCCTCGCCGATGTGATGTCATGTCGGCGAGGTTTACAACAGCTTCAGCAAAACACGAAGCTGCCGAGGGGAGCCCGTCGGGGGCGCAAAGGTAAGTATAGCCCCTGGGAGGGGGGGGAAGAGGAAAATAAATATTTTTATTATTCATATCCATAATGGGTGTAAAAATCACCCGCATCTGGGTAAGCAAGACAGGTTACACAACTGACTGGCCTGAATGGATACAAGGTTTAATACCATGAGAAATATTTTATTGACTGAAGGTCTAATGATCAGATACCAAGGAGATTCATTGGGACACCTGTATATCTGGTACATTGTGTAAAATTGCAGTCTTTAGTTGGCAAGTTTCATCAGACACAGTAGGGGCACATATTTATAAAAGTAAAGTCGCCATCGTCCCAGGTGATCACAGGCTGCTTTCCCCTTTGAGGGGGAATGCTGAGTGTTAGTGATTTAACCTGAGGATCGCCACACCTCTGACGAGGGACAAGGTTGAGAAGGTAACATCAGCCGGTACGGGAATTGAACCTGCGCTGTTGGCCTCAATATGCAACACGAACCAGCTGTCCAGCCAACTGAGCTAAAAGGACTGCATCAAATTACCACCCCTGATTGTCGAGCACAAGTGTGAAAGATTTCATGTCGTCCTCTTCTGCCACCCGTGCAGTACCCTATTAAATTATCCGCCCTTTTTTAATAGGGAATTGGAAAAGCTGTTCCTACCCTTCGTAACTAAACATTAGGAGGGGTGGACACAGGCTTCAATGATGCCATGGAAAATGGCAAAACTTGATACCCTAGTTCACACTGCCACCTCCAGACATAATATTGTCCAGCAGTTCAGGATATGACAGGGACACAATGGAGAATTATAACCTAATTCCCCCAGTGGAAAGCTGATTCTACACTCTGGCCCACATTATTGTACGTTAGCTTCAAAATCAGTGTTGTTTAAGATCTGGCCAGTTTCCTGATGGGTGGGCTAAGTTACAATTACAGTTAAAAAAGCATAAAATACTTCAATATGTCTTTCGTAAAGTTATTCCACGTAATCAAGAAACTATTACCCTGGTGAAAGGTCACGGATGGAAATCTTAACTCTGTTTCTCTCACCACAGATCTTGGCTGACCTGCTGAGCATTTTCTGTTTTTATTTACGATTCCAACATCGGTAATATTTTGCTCGTGGCTTAACTATTACTCATGTTGTTCAGCAGAAGGAAATCAATTTTCCCATTTCAACCTTCAATACGTCACGATGATGTGACTGGTGCATGAGTGATATCAATCTGCCCTTTCTTTAGCTGAGCAAATATATATTTAACAGGACTTAAACAGGTAAATGGCTGCTACAGGTCACCTGATGTCTGGTATTGCAAGTTGACCAGCTTCTGCGAAGCTACAATGTGAATTACAATTCAGACATGCCATAATATCCTTCTCTGGAATTTCATGCCTGATGATGTCAGGAACTACTGCAAAGAGATTTGCTGAAAATGGCACAGTTGTCCATTTGTAAGGCTACCTCTTAAGTGGAGATAAAAAGTCTATTGGGGCAATAGCTACATGAAAAGGTGGTTTTCCTATCTCATTGAGATGGTAATAGATAGTCAGGTAGAATGACTGCAAGTCTAATCCCCCTGGTCAGGAAACAAAAGCTACACTCTGTTCAGATATCAGCTGAACAAATATCTTCTGAAATCATTATGGGGAGGCAGAGATAATATGACTTTTCCTCGGATGGTGATGTCTAGCACGAGGGAACATAGCTTTAAATTGAGGGGAGATAGATATAGGACAGATGTCAGAGGTAGGTTCTTTACTCAGAGAGTAGTAAGGGCATGAAATGCCCTGCCTGCAACAGTAGTGGACTCGCCAATACTAAGGGCATTCAAATGGTCATTTGATAGACATATGGACGATAAGGGAATAGTGTAGATGGGCTTTAGAGTGGTTTCACAGGTCGGCGCAACATCGAGGGCCAAAGGGCCTGTACTGCGCTGTAATGTTCTATGTATTACTATATTACCGAATGGCCTCTTTTTGTGCTGCATGTTCCTTCAACATTCTATGGCTCTTAAGTTCCTTCAACATTACTGTAAAATCTCTCTATCAAAATAAAGTTTAAAAAATGGGATTAAGAATCTAACAGGAGCTTCCTATATCTTGCTTGTGCCTAATTAATACTGCAGGTATGAATGCAGAATAAACCAAAAACCTGCAAGTACGATAACCATGGCCTGGATTTTTTATTGACAAAAATGGTGAAGCTAGCAGCATTCACCATTGTGCTGGAGTAAGCCATATTGCAACTTCCAGAGTGCGTACATACCAGCTGAATTCTCAGTCCAAGTTATCCTGCTGCTCCACAGGGTTCTATTTATATTGTGTATAATTACCCCAAACAATGAGGGAGCAAAAAAGATAGGCTTAAAAGAGAGAGAGATCAGAGGCAGAAAGAAATGTGATTTTAGAAAAAATTTCAACACTAAAATTCTTCTGAAGGAATGAGCTTCCACACTTGTAAATATATACATCCTGGTTTGGATTCCATAGCAGAAATTCTTCTGGTGGCAGGATTCTCTGGTCCAGCTGGCAGCTACCCCCCCCCCCCCCCCCACCCCACCCCCCTCCCCTGCCCCACAGGTTTCCCAGTGGCATGGGGTAGCTACAATGGGAAATCCCATTGACAGCAGTGGGAAGACAGAACCCCGCTTCCTGCTGCTGAGAAACACACGGCTGGGGGCCTGGAGAATCCAGCATAATGAGTCAGTGAGGATTCTTCCATTGGTTGTGTGGACATGATCATACAGATGTCCCATGACAGCAAGACACCACTCAAATGCCTGCAAAAAGTCTCTGGGCAGCGGCAAATAGAAGTGAATAGCAAACATTGTTCATTCGCTGTTTAATGTAGAAATTGGGCCAGCATGAAATAAATGTAACAGTGGCATTGTTTTCTAGTAAGCTTACCACTGGATCACTTACAAGCTACAACTGAAAGACCCAAATCTCTGGAGCTAGAGGACATAAATGGCCTGTGAGCTTCACAGTTTTAAGATTCCAACACAGAAACACTCTTTCAATACTCCAAAACATCACCTCATCTAACTTCAGGAACTCTCAACTCCCCAGCCAGCCTTTGCTCTAAGCCCCTGTTATCCTGTCTTTGAATAAAAAAAGATCAAATTTGGTTGGTCCACCTGACCGTGTTTCCCATAAAACAACCTTGAAATTGCACAGGTACATAATGGATCTACTGAAGCGCTTTGGCTCATTTTCAGGATAAAAATTAGATCTGGAAAAGAGAGGATTTTCCGGTAACCCCCCCCCCCCCCCCCCCCCCCCCCCAGGGAGGGGAGCCCACCTGGGGGTGCTTCCTTTTCGCCTAGCCAGATCTAGCTTCAGGTGTTTGGTGGTCCGGCTGGCTCAGGATTGGGCCGGATTTTGTAAGCTAAACTATACTAGTCTGGTGAATAAGGTCAAACCAACCTGCAAAGGTGGGATAGCCCTCCTCTGTCCTTGGTGGGCATGGTCCAGTCAATTGAGATGAACATTCTTAATTTTGAGTCATTAAATGGTTTCAAGAAGGAGATAAATATATTTCTGATAAAAATAAATGGGTTAAAGGGATATGGGGAACAGGTGGGGGGTGGATTTGAGACCAGGAAGAGACCAGCCATAATCGGATTGAATGGCGGAGTAGGCTCGAAGAGCTGAATTGCCTACTTCTGCTCCTAATTCCTATGTTCCTATCCTTCCACGATTATTTGTTCCTTTTTCGGTGTCTTCCAGTTTTCTCTCTAAGCCCTTCTTTGGGAAGGTTGAGAAGGTGAAATCATCCTTCATATGGACAGGAAGACTCTGAGGATTCGTAGGATCGTCCTTCAAAGACACAGACAGTTGGTGGGGGCTGAGGCGGGGGAGGGGATGGCTACTGGCATTGCATAACTTGCTGTTTTCTTATAGAGCAGCTAATACGGAGAATGTGTTAGGTTGGTGTGGCGATCCGGGGTTCACATGGGTGCAGATAGAGGCGAGGTCGTGGAGGGAATCTGGTTCTGGGAGCACTGCTAATGGCTTTGCTCCTGTTCTCGCTCTTCAAGTCCAATGGTTGTTTCTACTCTAAAAATACGACGACAATTTAGACAACATTATAAAGTTGGGTCAGTGTCGAAGCTGTCCCCCTCCTGTGATAGCTATTTGTCCGAGACGGTGAGATTGGATGCCACGTGTGGCGTGTGGTGAGGGAACAGGGTGGAGGGATGGGGGTGACCTGTTTCCAGAGGGGCAGTTTGCCAGTCTAGAGGAATTGATGGTGCAATTTGGGCTCTTGGGCTCATTCAGAAATCTCTAGGTTTGGAATTTTATACGACGGACCTTCCCGACATTCACCTTGGAACCGCTAGAATGTCTGATGGGGAAGGGCCTTTTGCTTGCGGGGTCGAAGGTGGGTAGCACATCCAGCACTTAAGGGCGGATTGTGGCAGAAGATTTGGTTTCAGTGGAAGGAGTAGGTGGGAGAAAGAAATGGGTCCATAAGTGATGATGAGGTGTGTAGTGAGGCCCTTCGCAGGGTGACCGCCACATCTTCATGTGCAAGGCTGGGTTTGATCCAGCTTAAAGTGGTGCACCTGATCTATTCCAGAATGAGTTGTTTCTTCTTGGAAGTGGATGACAGGTGCGAGCACTGTTCCGGGGGTCCGCCCAGCACGCACACATGTTATGGACTTGTCCGAAGCTTGTGAATTTTTAGTTCTCCTTCTTTAGCACCATAATAATAATCTTTATTGTCACAAGTAGGCTAACATTAACACTGCAATGAAGTTACTGTGAAAAGCCCCATGTCGACGATTGTTAATATTGAACTGGAGCCCTGTACCCCTGCCATATTTTGAGTGTTGGAATCGCCAGGGCTGCAGATGGGTGCGGAATATTCTTGCCTTCACATTGTTGATTGCCCGGAGGCAGGTTCTGCTGGGGTGGAGGTCTGCATCTCCACCCAGGGCCTCAGTATGGTTGGGAGACTTGATGGAGCTTTTGTACCTAGAAAAGGTCAACTACACCGTGAGGGGTTCGGTAGAGGGATGCTACCAGAGGTGGCAACCTTTCATAGTTTATTTTAAGGAACTGTTCATCGTCAGTTGTTTAGTGGGGGGGGGGGGGGTGATAATGTTACTTTTAATGTATTTTTTCTGTAAATTGTATTTGGTTTGTATAGATCTGTTTATTTTGTAATTTATAAAATGAAACACTCAAATAAAAACCATTTAAAAAAAAGTAATTGCACAAGCAACATTAAATTCTGGTAAATCAGGGACCACTTATAAGCCACAGAAACAAATTCTGAAAGCATCCTGTATAATGACAATCAGTTGATTAATCACCAGAATATTGCACTCCCATCTCACCCCTGCACACAGCCTGCCCACCATATCTGCTCGCTTCTCTGACTGTCCCGCCATAGGGGCCAAACAGTTTAAGAGGAACTCGTGACTCACACTTGCGCATATCAACTTTTGAGTGAGTTTTTGGACATAATTTTTCGACATGAATCTAAAATGGATAAATCAGTTGCCTCATGCAAAGGAAAACGCCATGGCATTATTGTTTTTTTGTTGGGCTTGTTCATTCATCACTTCAGTTTGAATTCCTGTAGATATTTAGTTGCATTTGTATTAATTCATTCAAATTTCAGCTTTGGACATTTCTGTATTATCAAAGTTCAATGACTCACTCTTTCATTTCCCCTTTTTTCCTCTCACTTTAGCTCCATTCATGTTTTCCTCCCTTACGGTGGCCGTTTCTCATGATGAAAGGTTGATAAAGCAATCAAAATCATGACCTCTGCCAATGTTTTTGCACCTGATGTCATCGGTTATATCGGAGAGCAGCTCAGATCAGTTATCCCATGCCCTCACTTGAGGCATGTCTTACCTTCTAACAATATCTTCACCTTGTCATCCCGGGTGTGATGAGAAAATATGGGAAATATCCGGTACAAACCCATCAAAGACACCATATGCATATTAGTATGTTGCACCAATCATTGGCCCACTTGGTTCCTTGTTGATATTTCCTTTTCCTTGATCACTATGTCCTTTCACTCATTTCTTGCGCTCTAATTGGTTTTCCACAGAAAATCTAATAGAAGTCTCTGGAATTCGAGATTCTTATTTACTTAGTTCAGCAAAATGATTAAAGTCTTCAAACCACAATCCCAGCACAATATTCGGCTGGGATCTTCAACCTCTTTCCAAAACAAATATTGCTTAACCCTTGATCTAAGCTTTCTGAAAATAACAGGTATACCATTGAAATGGAGAAACTTAAACATTTATTTATGAAATCCTTGTTAATGCCAAAATTGGGGTTTCATTAAGGCGAAGCACAAAACCTGCAAAAGTATTCGAAAAATACATTTCCAACTATTACATGTCGGGCCTGTTTTTAGGTTAGAGGATTTGGGAGGGTGGTGGATGTTATTTGACTCATAGGTAGGCATCACATTCAATTAGCAACCTTGCCGGGGTACTGATTTCACCCCCCCCCCCAAAGAAAAACCTTTCATTGTGTTCGATAATCATGGATCAGGAAAAGAGAAGACAAAACGCAAGTGTCATCTTGTGTTTGATTGAGTTACTGTTTGTGCAAAAGATCTAAGAGATGAGGGGCGGGATTCTCCGCAATCGGCGCGATGTCCGCCGACCAGCGCCAAAAACGGCGCTAATCAGTGCGGCATCGCGCCGCCCCAAAGGTGCGGAATTCTCCGCATCTTGAGGGGCCGAGCCCTCACCTTGAGGGGCTAGGCCCGCGCCGGACTGATTTCCGCCCCGCCAGCTGGCGGGAAAGGCCTTTGGTGCCCCGCCAGCTGTCGCGGAAATGACTTTGCCGTGCGGCGCATGCGCGGGAGCATCAGAAGCCACTCACGGCATCCCCGCGCATGCGCAGTGGAGGGGGTCTCTTCCGCCTCCGCCATAGTGGAGACCATGGCGAAGGCGGAAGGAAAAGAGTGCCCCCACGGCACAGGCCCGCTCGCGGATCGGTGGGCCCCGATCGCGGGCCAGGCCACCGTGGGGGCACCCCCCCGGTGCCAGATCGCCCCGCGCCCCCCCCAGGACCCCGGAGCCCGCCCACGCCGCCTTGTCCCACCGGTAAGATAGGTGGTTTGATTCTCGCCGGCGGGACAGGAATTCCAGCGGCGGGACTTCGGCCCATCACGGACCGGAGAAGCGCCAGGGGTTGGGCCGCCAACCGGCGCGGCGCGATTCCCACCCCCACCGAATATACGGTGCCGGAGAATTCGGCAATATGCGGGGGCGGGGTTCACGCCAGCTCCCGGCGATTCTCCGACCCGGCAGGGGGTCAGAGAATCCCGCCCATGATTCCTGGCTTAACTTTTGATATGATCCACATGAACAAATTGCAAGGAATGTCATGGGTTTTTCATCTTCCCAGATGCGTTGGAATTCATTTAATATGGTCAACAGAAGTATCCAGAATGGCCATGATGTACTTTTCCCAAGCCAATTAACGTCCAGCTCAAAACATCTCCAACCTTTTCCCAGTAATAGAAAATATACTCATTATCTTTGGGACCCAAAGATTTATTAATTACAGAAAAGGGACATTATTGGACCTATAATTAGTGTTGGATGTTGGTGGGCAATTAGGTCACCTACCTGCTCTGGAGCCAAAGTGATCTAACGTGCTGAGATTTTCATCTGCGCTCTCAAATAAGCAGCAATTAGGCACCAATCATACCTGTAAGGGTCCTTTTTAAACACATGTATCTTGGATCCTGATGACACCATTAGGAGCTGGCTGCAATGTTTACTATGTAGCCTAAGTGACAAGCAGCAGATTTTCCACCAGATCAACCAGTGAGGAGTGACCCAAAATGGTTTCAATTATTGATTCATTTTCTCCTCTAAGACCAGAAGGAGCAAGAACGTAGCTTTCCTCTTCCGAGATCTTTCTCGATTACCTCCCCACTGCGAAGACCACATGAGAAACCCCAGATGCCAATCCTGCCATTCAGCTCGTCTGGGCTTTTCCAATTATTGCAGTTCCCCACCAACTTCGTGCCCAGGGTATAAATGGGATTTTAAAAAAATCTGATTGCTGCTATATTTTGCTGGAGAGAATGAGAATTGAACTTGCACCAACATCAATTGCATTGCTCTTCCTTGCATATATAAACCATGCGGTTCCAATCCTACCATTTCAGCACAATTATAAATCTCACATTGATTCAGAAATATTTGTGACGAACGCGAACCTTCAGGGTTGACTGGATGTGACAGGACAGTTCATTCGAAAAGAAGCTTTCCAAGAGAACCATTTTTAAAAAAAATATTTTTATTTCATCTTTTTTGATAAATACATAACACAGAAAATAAAGAAAAACCAACAGCGTCCACACCCCCGCCACCACCTTCCCTATCAGCTGACAGTGACCAGCTGTTTAAAGTGCAAAATAAACAGCTGCCATCTTCTGCAGAACCCCTTGATGGCACTCCTCATGGCGTATTGCACTTTCACGAGGTGTGAAAACACCATGAGATCCCCCAGCCACACTGAGGCACTGGGTGGAGAAGCTGACAGAATCCGCCTGCAAGTAATCAGCGAGGCCAAGGCCAAGGCATCCGCCCGCGATCCTGTCTACAGCTCCGGCAGGTCTGACACCCCGAATATGGCCCCTAAGGGACCGGGCTTCAAATCAATTTGTAGAATCGCCAACATGATGCTGAAAAAGGAGGACCAAAACATCGCCAGCTCAGGATATGACCAAACCATATGTACATGGTTGGCCGGGCCCCTCTCAACACTCACACCTGTCCTCCACTCCTGTAAAGAGTCGACTCATCCGCGACCTCTTGTCCCGCCAGTAAGGTAGGTGATTTAATTTACGCCGGCGGGACAGGCAATTTATCGGCGGGACTTCGGCCCATCCGGGCCAGAGAATCGAGTGGGGGGGCCCGCCAACTGGCGCGGCGCGATTCCTGCCCCAGCCGAATATCCAGTGCCGGAGAATTCGGCAACCGGCGGGAGCGGGATTCACGCCAGCCCCCGGCGATTCTCTGACCCAGCGGGGGGTCAGAGAATGTCGCCCCATGTTCTGGACAAAGCCAAATGAAATGCACGTTTGAAATATAAAAACACATTTTATAAATGCAAGTGCAATTGTCAATCAAATGTCAAATCCCCAAAACAGTGACCTGTCAAACCTCCTTTCAAAGGCTGGCACACATTGCCTGGGATTTTCTTGAAAGGGGTTATGTCCCAACCTGGGACCAAAGATGCCATTCTGGTCTGAACCCAGTTACATGTCTGGTCCTTGGCTACAGCAGGCACACCTTACACCCCAGGTCACTTGCGGAAAGAATTGAGAGCAGATCATCGATGGGGCATGATGCTCGCTTCCCCAAAATTGTATCCTCGAACCGCCCCCCCACCCCCCCCACCCCCCCCGAGCTAGAGCCTTAATAATTGATTTCAAACTGCTGTGTTACAATATTTATCAGCTTTCATTAAAATGGTGAAGCACAGTGAAATCTACCAGCATTTTCTGATCAGTTGTACAAACACAGATATATTCCAGACCACACAGCGGGCGATAAGCAACAGGAAATTAGCCCAGCTGCTTAAACACCACAACCTTAAATAAACTAAAATGAACCTGAAAAGTCTTATACATACCCTCTTAAAAATATAATCAATATTAACACACACTCATTAAAGATAAAACAATGGCCTTCAAACAATAAGCTTAAAACAGGGTACAAATAAATTGAGACCTTCTACCTTTTTAAATTATACAGTTCATATCTGTAAATTCAGTAACAGTGAGTTGAAATCACTGTAATATTAGTGAGAGATGTGTTTAAATTGAATTTTTGACCATGGTGACAACCCGCTTAAAACAAAGGGAGTCCAGGCCTTAATTAAAATCTGTGGGAAAGGAATTCCAATCATTTGTTCATTACTACTGCACTGAGTCAGTTTGCAGGAAAGATAGCCAAACTTAATTCTAGAATTCATAAGCGGCACAAATAGTTTGAATTCAGAAGACAAGTTGTCATCTGGAAGACTTGATGTGGCGTGTTCTGGAGTGGCGGAGGGCAGCTTGCCAGTGGCGGGAACTTTGGGTCACGAGGTTTCCCATTGTACACACTCCTCCCCACTGGGAAACCTGGGGAGGGGGTGTTGCTCTTTTTAACCTTAGTCTACTTGCTCTGATTACGTCACCTTTGCTCACGAGTCACCGGGTATCTTTATGATACCGCCACGTGGTTCAAGTTCAGGTTATGATTAATAATACAGCACACCGCTTAGTAAGGATTAAAACAACGGTCATTTATTATATACAACAAGCAATATTAATACCCTAATACTTACTTTCTATATAATAAACCTATCACTACTGGCCAATACTTAACTTAGGAAGAGCCCACCAGGTCAGGGAAACGAATGGCTTGTCCAATCAGATCTGGCCCGCGGGATTCAAAAGGCTGCTACAGGTCGGTGGCTAGGTGTCTCTACCGGATAGCGATCGCTGGATTCAAACTTACTGTTGCCGGTTGCTGTTCTTGCGAAGGTCTCGAGCAGGCGAAGAGGAGAGAGAGAGATATCTGAACTTGGCACCTCACTTTTATAGGGCCCAGGGGCTTCCCACCTCCCAGGGCGGCCCTTGACCCTGAGTCCCAAGTGATTGGATTTGTTCCCAATCCCTGGGGTCGATGCATCCAATGGTGAGGCGATTCCTCGATCGGGGGGTGGTCGTTCACCTGTCTTTGTTTCGGCCATTGCAGGCGCCGACAGGTCTGGCCCGGTATTCAATTGCTAATATGTTGCAATTATTCCTGGGGATAGCCGATTTAACTGCAGATGTCTGGATAGATGGGCTGCAAACAGTCCTGAATGTAACTGCAAATACCTGGGTTGATGGGCTGTTGATAGCCCTGAGTATCGATCTGGGCTAACTTCCCCAGAGTCGAATATGCAATACTGTCTGCAGCTGCCTGCTTGTGTCTTGTTAGCTGCTTTTCCCAGCAGTCTTTCGGGTTAGCCATTTCAAACTGGGTTTTTTGCCAGATTAATCGGAACGCAGCCATTTTACGTGGCTACAGGGGTGAACATAATGTCCCACCAGCGTGAATGGGCAGAAAATCCTGCCCCTTGTCTAATACCAGGCTGTAACTGGAGGCAGCTTTGAAGAGGGCCAACTCATGAACTTGATTCTGCTAGCTGCTGAAAGCTCTCTGCTTTGCCACGTGCAGTGATTTGTCCTGTTGCTTTCTGGACTCCTTGCAATTTTTGTCAGTGAAGTACATGTTTTACTCATTATCAGCTGGTGATATTGAACATTTCTAGCCTTGTTCTTCGCTATACAAGCAGTCCTCGGACTTACGGCACAATTGATTCCTGAAAATTGCATTTTAAGTCGAAGCATCGTAAGTGGGAACCAATTTTCCCATAGGAACAATGTTATAAATGGAAGATTGGTTGCTGGAAAGGCCGTAAATCACTCATGGGGCACCCGGCAGTGTTAAATGCTCTCAAGTTTTGCAGTGAAGTCGCTGAGGCAACAGTTGAAGCCTGCACACCTTAGCATAAGTTCCTCAGTTAGTCTGGGGGAAAGCATGAAGCCATCGATCACTGTCAATTGCCTGTTAAACCTTGAACCTCTGCGAGTCCGAGCACATATTAAATACAACATAAGCTTATAAATGCATTAAAATCATGACAATTATACCCAAAAAATGAACAGAATAAAACACTTGTTCGTGATCCAATGAAGACAGTTCAACCTGAACAGTGGTACAGGTGGGCAGCGCAGAACGTAAGTGCGCACATATAAACATGCTGGCGTGTCAAAACTGATGCTGTAAAGTCGGACTGTGGAGCCAATTTACCAATGCTGTAAATGCAATTCATCATAACTCGAGCGTCGTAAAGTCAAGGACCTGTCGTATGAGGAACATTTGAGGACTCTGGGTCTGTACACCTTGTAGTTTAGAAGGATGAAAGGGGATCTTATTGAAACGTACAAGATACTGCGAGGCCTGGATAGAGTGGACGTGTAGAGGATGTTTCTACATGTAGGAAAAACTAGAACCAGAAGACACCATCTCAGATTAAAGGGACGATCCTTTAAATCAGAGATGATGAATTTCTTCAAGCAGAGGGTGGTGAATCTGTGGAACTCTTTGACACAGAAGGCTGTGGAGGCCAATTCACTGAGTGTCTTTAAGACAGAGATAGATAGGTTCTTGATTAATCAGGGGTTATGGGAAGAAGGCAGTATAATGGGGATGAGAAAATATCAGCCATGATTGAATTGCAGAGCAGACTCGATGGGACAAGTGGCCTAATTTTGCTCCTGTGTCTTATGGTCTAACTGTCTCTATCAAATATTGTATGCGTATAAAAAGAATTATCAGTTGTTATGATACACGTAGAAATTGATAACTTTAAAACAAAATTTAATTGCTCGTTAATAGCTGATAGGGTGACATGATTTCACATTTTAAGACTTTATTATAACAAAAGACCATTGACTAAACATTATCATTGTAGGCAACTTATACTTTAAGCTATAGAACAAAATTTTCCCCTTTTTACTTGTGGAACAGCTGAGACAACGCATTCCACAGGGATTTATAGTTGTATTGCGAAACATTAAAATTATTGAATAGTTTTAAGTGGGGTTAATTTAAAGTTTTTGGGCTGGATTCTCCGCCGTTGGGATGCTCCATTTTGCCGGCAGCCCAGGGGTTTCCCGACGGCGTGGAGCTACCCCACAATGGAAAACCCCATTGACCAGCCAGCGAAACGGAGCATCCCGCCGGCGTGCTGAACCAGAAATCTGCGGCAGCGCGATGGAGAATCCAGCCCCCTGTGCCTGGAAGGATAAAACCAGTAGTTAGATATATGCTGGACAAAGGTGTTTGTATCTATAAGGGTTCATTTCAATTCCAACTATATTTCTATTGTGCTTAGAGAGAGTAACCGCTTGAAGAATAAATAGAAATGGCAGTGCTTGCCTAGCAACTGGGTGTCTTTTAAGGTAGGAATACTTTTAAATTTTAGTATCTTGTGAAATCTGTTTGCAGTTGGAGACAGGGTACTGGGGAGTGAACATCTAACAACTCTGCCAAAATAACAACTGCACAGGACAAGAGAGCTACAAAGAGGCAGGCTTCCCAAGGAACCAGAAAGAGTCCATGTAGCCAGGGAATTGGGTCATAAAGAATGTCTGAAGAAGACTGGAATTAAGAGCATCGAGACCAAGGGATTGTTCAGGAGAATACAAGGGGAAAATTGAACAAAGTTTTCTACATTACAAAGACAATTTCAGTGACCCGATCTAAAGTGGGACAGCAGACTTCAGAGGTAAATCAAAAGTTTGATGTCACCTTAATAGATTCTGGGAATTGATAGTGAAAGCAATTGTGAACTGTTTGTATAACAGTCAAAACAACAGCACTGCTGCCACACGGCACCGAGGTCCCAGGTTCGATCCCGGCTGTGGGTCACTGTCTGTGTGGAGTTTACACATTCTCCCCGTGTTTACGTGGGTTTCACTCTCACAACCCAGAGATCTGCAGGCTAGGTGGATTGGCCACACTAAATTACCCCTTAATTGGAAAGAAAAATAATTGGGCACTAGAACAAAGAACAAAGAAAAGTACAGCACAGGAACAGGCCCTTCGGACCTCCAAGCCCGTACCGACCATGCTGCCCGACTAAACTACAATCTTCTACACTTCCTGGGTCCGTATCCCTCTATTCCCATCCTATTCATGTATTTGTCAAGATGCCCCTTAAATGTCACTATCGTCCCTGCTTCCACCACCTCCTCCGGGAGCGAGTTCCAGGCACCCACTACACTCTGTGTAAAAAACTTGCCTCGTACATCTACTCTAAACCTTGTCCCTCTCACCTTAAACCTATGCCCCCTAGTAATTGACCCCTCTACCCTGGGTAAAAGCCTCTGACTATCCACTCTGTCTATGCCCCTCATAATTTTGTAGACCTCTATCAGGTCGCCCCTCAACCTCCGTCGTTCCAGTGAGAACAAACCGAGTTTATTCAACCGCTCCTCATAGCTAATGCCCTCCATACCAGGCAACATTCTGGTAAATCTCTTCTGCACCCTCTCTAAAGACTTCACATCCTTCTGGTAGTGTGGCGACCAGAATTGAACACAATACTCCAAGTGTGTCCTAACTAAGGTTCTATACAGCTGCAACATGACTTGCCAATTCTTATACTCAATTCCCCGGCCAATGAAGGCAAGCATGCCATATGCCTTTATTTTAAAAAAATAACAGTCAAGACAAAGAAATCCAAAAAGGGAAGGAGTAAAACCTGGATATTGGATTCATTGTTAAAAGCGGAGCAGACGCGTTGGTTCAAAGAGGCATTTGGAAAACCTGGACTGGATTTCAAAATGCAAACCACTATTGGAAAGCATTATTGCGAAAGAAGATTTTAAAGTGTATTTTTTGGGAGTTGAGTTTGAAAAATCTCGTGGGACAATCATCTAGGGGAATTCGGAGGAGAAATCCACAGTCACTTGAGGTTCAGAAAGGAGAATGTAAGTGACCAAAGTCCAAAGTT
Source organism: Scyliorhinus torazame (assembly GCF_047496885.1). Classification (NCBI taxonomy): domain Eukaryota; kingdom Metazoa; phylum Chordata; class Chondrichthyes; order Carcharhiniformes; family Scyliorhinidae; genus Scyliorhinus; species Scyliorhinus torazame. Next base: position 67,565,833 of record NC_092728.1, read on the forward strand.
AAGCAGGTTAGGTTGATCGGCCATGCTAAATTGCCCCTTAGTGTCTAAACGATTAGGGGATAGGGTGGAGGTGTGGGCTTAAGTAGGCTGTTCTTTCCAAGGGCCAGTGCACTCGATGGGTCAAATGGCCTACATCTGCACTGTAAATTCTAGGATTCTATGACCACAGCTATCTTGCATATTTGAAGGGGAATTGTGCTACTGAGACCAGTATAGATTAAGATATATTTTGTACTCCATGTTAATCTTAAAATCTGTGTGTATTTGTTAAGCTAAGGGGGGGGGAGCAATGGAGTTTTATATCACAATCCAATCTTTTCATGTTTAATCATTTTTGTTCTTGTTGTTAAAACTAATTAGCGACCCTGTGACTTTGTTCCTCCACGTTTTACTGTAGAAAGTAAAAGTTATGGAGCGGGATTCTCCGCCCCGCCGTGTCACATTTCTGCCCCGACTGGCCGGCGGGACTCTCCGTTAGGCCGACCAATCAATGGGGTTTCCCATTATGGGGCAGCCGGCATAACGGAGAATCACCCCGGCGGAGAATCCCGGTCATAGTCTTTTAAGCTCGACTTCCATTCTGGAATCTTCCCGTCCAGTTATAATATCAACTGGGATCGCAACAAAGCTTGGCAGTGTGAATTATAAAGGCCCTGTATCCAGGTAGAAATGATGATAAGCTATTCTTTAGACCGCAACTTTATTCTAGCTAGGAATCAAATGGGCAGTTTAACACACAATTGTTTATGCAATATTTTCAACACCTTCCTTTGACTTTGTAGCTAAGCAGTCTGACAAGTGCAAACACAGCTGTTCCTGCCCTTGCCTCCAAATATGAACTTACACCTTCTTTCCAACAAATAATCTCCCTTTAATCATTAATAGCCACATCACTCAGGCCTGTTGTCAGGCAGACCTGAGAACTGGTCAAGACAACCTCCTTCATTTTACCCTGAATTAAACTCAGTCCCAAAACATAAAACCTGATATTTATAACACAGTAGACTAATTACTTGGATACATACAGATCATCTGTCTAATGGGAATTTAGTTAACTTCATGTACGTAACTTGTTTCATTAAATTCAAGGTGTTGCATGAAGGATTCTTTCATTAAAAATGAATCGAACCTGTGGCATGGTGGCACAGTGGTTAGCACTGCTGCCTCACAGTGCCAGAGTCCCGGGTTCCATTCTGGCCTTGGGTGATTGTCTGTGTGGAGTTTACATGTTCTCCATCATGACTGCGTGGGTTTCCTCCAGGTGCTCCAGTTTCCTCCCACTGTAAAAGATGGGCAGGTTAGGTGGGTTGGCCATGCTAAATTGCCCTTATTGTCCAAAGAAGTACAAGTAATGTGGATTGGCTATGATCAGTGTGTTTGGTTATGGGAATAGGGCAGGGGAGTGGGCCTAGGTAGAGTGTTCTTTTTGAGTGTCAGTGCAGACCCAATGGGCTGAATGGCCACCTTCTGCACTGTAGGGATTCTATGGATTCCATGAGAAATCTTGATTGGCAGCTAAACATTGAGCACAAAGTATTTGTTGGCCTCAAGAGTTTATACGCTAGGCATTTGACCTATTGTGTTCTTCATTCCATGTTGCAGAAGAATTCATTTATGTGACATTGTCAAAGTGCTTGTAGATCTTGTACAAACAAAGTCTGAATTTAATGCTATTTACATTGCTGCTATAATCATCTGTCTTAAGGGCAGCTTAGTTTACCAAAGCATTTCAATGAACCAAAGAGAAGTTGAAAACTAGTTGCTTCGGCAGTTCACAGCTTTCAACAAGTTAACTCTGGTATCAAAATATGGAACAAAGATGGGGATTATGCGTAATAGTCACGTATCTGAAGTCAAATGGTCTTTTTGTTCTTTGGTAGTTTGGGAGGAAATTAAAGACTATGCCTCTTATGCCTACTGAAATCAAATCTTTCTCCTTCTAAAATCCAATTAACATGAAGTTTCAGCTGGTTAGATGGATACTGATTGCAAAGTTGACTATTAAAAACGATATGGGAACAATAGTTTTCTTTGTAGCAGAACGTTTTTTTAAATAAATTTAGAATACCCAATTATTTTTATCCAATTAAGGGGCAATTTAGCGTGGTCAATCCACCTAACCTACACATCTTTGGGTTGTGGGGGTGAAACCCATGGAGACATGGGGAGAATGTGCAAACTCCACACAGTGACCCAGGGCCAGGATTCGAACCCGGGTCCTCAGCGCCGCAGTCCCACTGCTAACCACTGCGCCACATGCCTCCCTTTATAGCAGAACCTTTGGGAGATTCCATCACTCTTATTTGTGGTGCTCCTATTTGAATGGACGACACGGGACAGTCATGTGGCTGGCAGGGTCAACATGAGACCTTGGTCATTTTAACTCATCCACCTCATTAAAATAAGCTTCAGCGAGTGCTGCAATAATAATCTTTATTATTGTCACAGGTAGGCTTACATTAACACTGCAGAGAAGTTACTGTGAACATTCCCTTGCCGCCACACTCGGGTGCCTCTTCGGGTATATAGAGGGAGAATTCAGAGTGTCCAATTCACCTAACAATCACGTCTTTCGGGACTTGTGGGAGGAACCGGATCACCCGCAGGAAACCCACACTGACAGTGACTCAAGCGGGAAATGAACTTGGGAAGCAACAGTGCTACCACTATGCTACCAACCTACCCCAGTAAAGTTAAGTCTGGAGTCAAGGGAGTTTATGAAAGTGCCGATCGAGATTCTGGAGGAGTCCTCCAGTTAAGGTTAAGGAATCACACCAAGGTGTTCCTTAAAATCTTAGTTTAGACAGGCAGCATGGCCGGCGCAGGCTTGGAGGGCCGAAGGGCCTGTTCCTGTACTTTTCTTTGTTCTTTAAGATTAAATGAGGAAAGGAAGAAGGAGATTTCAGCGAAGGTTACAACAATGTGGTAGGTGACGTGGACATGGTAGACAATAAGGATTTCGGAGCAGTGATCGGAAGGGTGGCACAAGAAGATGTTGACAGAAAAAAGGATTGAGAGATTTGTGTGAGAATCAGCCTGCACATAAATGTAGAATGATTTCCACACATTTCAAATGATTTATATGTTGGAATGAGCCCAGTGAAAAGCAAGATTCAACTGTCTATGAAGCAAAGTATCCAAGACCTAGACCTACTTCCAGCTAAAATAGGGCTCAGTGCAGTTAACGCTCCATGGACAAAAAATTGAAAATACAGTCTCATTGTATTCTTGTTATGAGTTTTGGGTTTAGATAAATAGAAGTTGGTAATTACTGTACAAAAATAGGATCAAAGGTATGGTTAGTACCCAATCTTATTTTCATCTCCATTCCTAAAGCCAGTCTTCAGTGTGCCAGCAAATGATAGGTAATACAGGTCAGGAAATAATCATCCCCGGCACTATTTTTCTCTCCCTACAGATGCTGCCAGACTTGCTGAGATTTTTCAGCATTTTCTCTTTCGTTTCAGATTCCAGCATCCGCAGTAATTTGCTTTTATCCTGAATTGATTTCTTTGTAATGCATTCCAGTACGTTTGCCCAGTGTGGAAGGATTATCTTAGACTGTTGTTATCCATAAAATCCCTACAATGCAGAAAGTGGGCATTCGGTCCATCAAATCCAAAAGAGCATCCTACCCAGGCCCACTCCCCCATCCTCTCTCCGTAACCCCACCGAGCTGGCACATCTTTGGGCACTGAAAGGCAATTTTAGCATGGCCAATCCACCTAACCTGCACATCTTTGGATAGTGGGAGGAAACATACGCTGACATGAGGAGAATGTGCAAATTACACACAGTCCCACCCAAGGCCGGAATTGAACCTGGATCCCTGGCGGTGTGAGACAGCAGTGCTAACCACTGTGCCACTATGCTGCTGAGAGAACATCCACCTTCACCATTGCCAACTTTGAATGAACTGTTCAACTCCTACCTCGTTCATTTTTGATTATGAGGACAAAAGGTCCTGAGATCACACTCAAGTCATGGCCATAAACAATTATATGGCCATGTAAACAATCATCCTGTCTTTTTGGAACATAACGCTTTTAACTTTTGAAGTTCTAGCCCAAGAGCGTGCTCTGGCATAATTGATCTGAATACCTCAGCAGAATGAATGTCATTTTAAATCTAATTTAAAGCTATAAAAAAAAAAACTTGGTTATATGTTTAGACTTTGCATTTAAAACAACATTCCAGTCATACTGTGCAATGAATCAAATTCCAGGACAAGGGAAAGGATTGGAAAAAGCCAGTCAGGTCATCTAGTTTGTACTGAAAGATCTGCTCTGACCAGTTCTCTTTTTAAAAAAATCGATTCTACCACATATCTGCTTCCGCTCTCTGGAATTAGATATAGATGTAGTAGTTCTCTCTTCCATGCTCCACTGAAGTCAACTTTAATTGCACTAGATGGCAGCCTACTCCATAGCTTGTTGAATAAACATGAAGGAACTTGTGTTTCAAAGTTAAGGTTAGCTAGTTTTATTTTATAATCAGATGATCTAACTTTCTTATCCTAATCTTAGCAAAAAGCACTCTTTACGCTCATAGAAACCCTACGGAGCAGAAGGAGGTCATTCAGCCCATCGAGTCTGCACTGGTCCTCCGAAAGAGCACCCTACGTAGGTCCACTCCCCACCTATCCAAGCAACCCAATTTGTACATCCCTGGACACTAAGGGGCAATTTATCATGGCCAATCCACCTCTGGAGGAAACCAGAGCGCCCGGAGGAAACCCACACAGGCACCCGAGGGCGGAATTGAACCCGGGCCCCAGGTGCTGTGGGGCAGCAGTGCTAACCACTGTGCTACCGCGCCGATCCTTGCAGATTCAGCATCTTTACTTATTTAAAATCTTCTATGAGGGCCTGAGAGGGTTGATAAATTGAATGGCCAGCACGTGGTTCACAGTAACATCAACAGCGCATTTTCCGCAGAGCTAGACCTGCCTCCTCGCCTGCCCCACACTTGATGCAGAACGATGCCCCTCATATCATATAACCAATTGTCTCGCTCTAATAGAAAGAGGTGCCTATGATTCCCTCGTGGACTATGGCTAATTAGTTACTTATTTATGATGGATTGGTTCAAAACATGGAACTGAGATTCCCCACACTATTCTGATCAAAACACATTCAGCATTTGCTAAATTTATCTGACACGTTTGAAGTTTGGAGAATCGGAACATTTTTCTAATTCAAACCAGCTTACTGGGCGTTATGGGGCTGTCAACTAATGTATCATGACATATTTGCAATTCTGCAGGTGTTGCGAACCTTTTAACACTGTTACCAGCTGTTGCCAAGGGGCAGGTCTCCAGATACGGAAGTGAAGCTTGAAGCAAAGTTTCCATGTGTTTTTCCTTTACAAACATTAAACTTCAACATGTGCTTGTAAGGTGTATAAACCGTCGCAGGATGTCCCTAACCCACTTATATTTTACACTCTAGAAATCTGATGGAAACAATGTCTATCATAAAACCGAGCATCTGTGCCATGTTACATACATGCAATCATTTGTTTTGAAGGCAAGTTTCCACAGTACGTTTGATCTATTCGGAATGGTTTTGGCTAGGTTTCAACCATTCCTGCACCACAGACAGAAGCTAATGTCTACAGTCCCACTAACCCCATTCTGGCCATCATCTCAGGTTGAAGCTATGAAAATTTCGAGAAAGGGGCAAACCCATTAAACTCATCCAGTTCAACGGCATCATTTTTCTCAGACAGGAGAGTGTCGGATGATATGTGGTACAGCAGGCAAAAATGGAAAACTGGCCAAAGCAAGAGCTGAATGACCCTCGCTCGGATCATTCACAACCTCAGCACACAGGTTGACCCCAAGCTAAACTTCTGACCCCATTATCCATTCCAGCACAGACTGCCTGCTGCCACTTCCTCAGCCTTTCTGCTACCAAAACTTCCACCACCAAAGTTGGTTAGTCCAATATTCACCAGGTTGGCCTTACATCATTCACCCTCTAAACTAGAGGCCATCCAAAGCTCAGATCATTATATCCTGTCCTGCACCAGTTCTCAATTGCCTGCCATCCTTACCTTTGCTGAGCTACATTGGTTGCCAGTTCATCCAATACATTGCAAACTTAAAATTTACATCCCATCAACTACCCATGTAAGGAACTGTCCCTGTGAACCCGAACAGGCGCCGGAATGTGGCAACTAGGGGATTGTCACAGTAATTATTAGTTAATGTACATTAATAATCGCTTATTGTCACAAGTAGGCTTCAATGAAGTTGCTGCGAAAAGCCCCTAGTCGTCACATTCCGGCGCCTGTTCAGGGAGGCCGGTAAGGGAATTGAACCCAGCGCTGCTGGCCTTGTTCTGCATTACAAGCCTGCTGATTAGCCCCCTGTGCTAAATCAGCCCCATTAACAGTGTTACTGTTACAAGCCTACTTGTAATAATAAAGATTATTATTAACCCTATTTGTAACAGACCCTACTACTACAGTCAGGTAATTTGAATGAACAATGAAATGAGAGAAAATATCTAATGAGAAGTGGTAGACCAGGCAATTGAGAGACTACACCCGTGTACAATGCCAAGCACATGTAGAAGGATACAGAAAAACGAGTGGAAATGTTTCATCATTGACAAAAATGAACTTCTTTTCCTCCATGCTTGAGGTACTCTTGGTTCGTGACCTTCGATGTCTTGCCCAAATGGTTATTTGTCACATAAGTCAGGAAAGAAATGGGAGATGCTGCAGAAACACACATGTATGTACACTCAGACACACACACACGCACGCACGCACCCAGCCACCTGCGTGCACAAGTCACTGAATTATGATAAAGAACACCAATGTTGGCTGTTTTTTCGCTTCTGCAGTCCAGGACCGCACAAGACCAAATGTAACGCATTACTGCAATAATGATCTAACGAGTAATCTTTTTACAATACATCTGAGCTGAAGTTATATTGTGGTTTCTAGTCTGAGCCTGCTACCTGTGGGGTGCAAAGAGCATGTGGTAGACCTCGGTTTTATTGCTGACAATGAATCACAGAGGTCAGCCACAAAGGAACCTTCTTGGTATGTGGCTCCCTGGAAGAAAGAGTATTTGCTTTCTCCACATATTGGATGCGAATGTGGTAGTCAAACTGCACCATAAAATCAGAGTATCGGAACTTTTTTCAGCAGCAGCTTCATTTGGTAGGTAACACTCTCACCTGAATCAGACATTCAGCTCCACCCTGACATTGAGATGTTAGCTCATTCAAAATCCACTCAGTTACACAGAATAGAACCACGTCAGCACAGTGCTGACGGAATTCTGCATTGCGAGAGGTGCTATTTTTCAGCTGAAACATTGACTCCTGATTCACGTGGACACATGGGGTGGGATTTTCCAGCCCTTCCTGCCGACAGGATCTTCCGGTCCAGCTCAAGCTGACCCCTTGTGGTGGGCTCCGTGTTGGCAGAATGGGGCGAGTCACGCAAAACACTGTAGACTTTGGCGCAAGTGCATTAAAAACATAATTCATTACCCGTGCGATTTCTGAAGATAAAAGTACGAGCTCTTTCTCGCTGCAACTAGAACATAGAACATTACAGCGCAGTACAGGCCCTTCGGCCCTCGATGTTGCGCCGACCTGTGAAACCACTCTAAAGCCCATCTACACTATTCCCTTATCGTCCACATGTCTATCCAATGACCGTTTGAATACCCTTAGTGTTGGCGAGTCCACTACTGTTGCAGGCAGGGTATTCCACACCCTCACTACTCTCTGAGTAAAGAACCTACCTCTGACATCTGTCCTATATCTATCACCCCTCAATTTAAAGCCATGTCCCCTCGTGCTCGACATCACCATCCGAGGAAAAAGGCTCTCACTGTCTGCCCTATCCAATCCTCTGATCATCTTGTATGCCTCAATTAAGTCACCTCTTAACCTTCTTCTCTCTAACGAAAACAGCCTCAAGTCCCTCAGCCTTTCCTCATAAGATCTTCCCTCCATACCAGGCAACATTCTGGTAAATCTCATCTGCACCCTTTCCAATGCTTCCACATCCTTCCTATAATGCGGCGACCAGAATTGCACGCAATACTCCAAATGCGGCCGCACCAGAGTTTTGTACAGCTGCAACATGACCTCGTGGCTCCGAAACTCAATCCATCTACCAATAAAAGCTAACACACCGTACGCGTTCTTAACAACCCTCTCAACCTGAGTGGCAACTTTCAGGGATTTATGTACATGGACACCGAGATCTCACTGCTCATCCACACTGCCAAGAATCTTACCATTAGCCCAGTACTCTGTCTTCCTGTTATTCCTTCCAAAATGAATCACCTCACACTTGTCTGCATTAAACTCCATTTGCCACCTCACAGCCCAGCACTGCAGCTTATCTATGTCCCTCTGTAACTTGTAACATCCTTCCGCACTGTCCACAACTCCACCGACTTTAGTGTCATCTGCAAATTTACTCACCCATCCTTCTACGCCCTCTTCCAGGTCATTTATAAAAATGACAAACAGCAGTGGCCCCAAAACAGATTCTTGTGGTACACCACTAGTAACTGAACTCCAGTCTGAACACTTCCTATAAACCACCACCCTTTGCCTTCTTCCAGCTAGCCTATTTCTGATCAAAACTGCTAAATCTCCCTGAATCCCATGCTTCCGTATTTTCTGCAGTAGCCTACCGTGGGGAACCTTTTCAAACGCTTTACTGAAATCCATATACACCACATCAACTGCTTTACCCTCATCCACCTGTTTGGTCACCTTCTCAAAGAACACAATAAGGTTTGTGAGGCACGACCTACCCTTCACGAAACCGTGTTGACTATGTCTAATCAAATTATCCCTTTCCAGATGATTATACACCCTATCTCTTATAAACCTTTCCAAGATTTTGCCCACAACAGAAGTAAGGCTCACTGGTCTATAGTTACCGGGGTTGTCTCTACTCCCCTTCTTGAACAAGGGGACAACATTTGCTATCCTCCAGTCTTCTGGCACTATTCCTGTTGACAAAGATGACTTCAAGATCAAAGCCAAAGGCTCAGCAATCTCCTCCCTAGCTTCCCAGAGAATCCTAGGATAAATCCCATCCGGCCCAGGGGACTTATGTATTTTCACCCTTTCCAGAATTGTTAACACCTCCTCCTTATGAACCTCAAGCCCTTCTAGTCTAGTAGCCTGAATCTCAGTATTCTCCTCGACAACATTGTCTTTTTCCTGTGTGAATACTGATGAAAAATATTCATTTAGCACCTCTCCTATCTCCTCGGACTCCAAGCACAACTTCCCACTACTGTCCTTGACTGGCCCTACTCTTACCCTAGTCATTCTTTTATTCCTGACATATCTATAGAAAGCTTTAGGGTTATCCTTGATCCTACCTGCCAAAGACCTCTCATGTCCCCTCCTGGCTCTCTTAGCTCTCTCTTTAGGTCCTTCCTAGCTAACTTGTAACTCTCAAGCGCCCTTACTGAACCTTCATGTCTCATCTTTACATAAGCCTCCTTCTTCCTCTTGACAAGTGTTTTGACTGCCTTAGTAAACCACGGTTCCCTTGCTCGACCACTTCTTCCCTGCCTGACAGGTACATACTTATCAAGGACACGCAGTAGCTGTTCCTTGAACAAGCTCCACATTTCCATTGTGCCCATCCCCTGCAGTTTTCCTCTCCATCTGATGCATCCTAAGTCTTGCCTCATCGCATCATAATTGCCTTTCCCCCAGATATAACTCTTGCCCTGCAGTATATACCTATCCCTTTCCATCACTAAAGTAAACGTAATCGAATTGTGGTCACTATCACCAAAGTGCTCACCTACCTCCAAATCTAACACCTGTCCTGGTTCATTACCCAGTACAAAATCCAATACGGCCTCGCCTCTCGTTGGCCTATCTACATACTGTGTCAGGAAACCCTCCTGCACACATTGGACAAAAACGGACCCATCTAAATTACTCGAACTGTAGCATTTCCAGTCAATATTTGGAAAGTTAAAGTCCCCCATAACAACTACCCTGTTGCTTTCGCTCCTATCCAGAATCATCTTTGCAATCCTTTCCTCTACATCTCTTGAACTTTTCGGAGTCCTCATCAAACGTCCTTTCTGCCACCGTAATACTGTCCTTGACTAACAATGCCACCCCTCCCCCTCTTTTACCACCTTCCCTGAGCTTACTGAAATATCGAAACCCCGGCACCTGCAACAACCATTCCTGTCCCTGCTCTATCCATGTCTCCGAAATGGCCACAACATCGAAGTCCCAGGTACCAACCCATGCCGCAAGTTCACCCACCTTATTCCGGATGCTCCTGGCATTGAAGAGGACACACTTTGAACCACCTTCCTGCCTGCCGGTACACTCCTGCAACTTTAAAACCTTACTCATGACCTCACTACTCTCAACCTCCTGTATACTGGAGCTACAATTCAGGTTCCCAAGCCCCTCCTGAACTAGTTTAAACCCTCCCGAAGAGCATTGGCAAATTTCCGTCCCAGGATATTGGTATTCAATCATTGAGGGGGCGATTCTCCGAGACCCGCGCCGGGCCGAAGAATCGGAGCAACCGCGCTATGACGCCACGATGCCAGCGCGCGATTCTCCGTGGTGCGGAGAATCAACGCCATTTGCGCCGGCGCGTTTGGCGCGCCGCCGGCTGCGGGCTGCTGGAATTCTCCGGCCCGGATGGGCTGAGCGGCCGCTCCGACACGACAGAGCCCTGCCGGCGCCGTTCACCCCTGGTCGCTGCCGGCGGGAACTCTGCGGGAACGCTCAGAGGGGTGGCCTGTGGGGAGGGGAGGGGGGGCCCTTCACTGGGGGACGCCTCCGAAGGGGTCTGGCCCATGATCGGGGCCCACCGATTGGCGGCCCGGCCTCTCTCCCCCGGGCCTATTTTCCACCGTGGCCGGCCCCTGAACACCGACCCCATGTTGTGTCGGGGCCAGCGCGTGTAAGAAGTTCGCCGTGCATGCGCAGGATTGAGCTGGCCCAACTGCGCATCCGCAGGTTGGCGCGGCGCCCATTTGGTGCCGCGTACGGAGGCTGGAGTGGCGTGAACTGCTCTAGCGCCGCGCTGGCCCCCTGTGGGGGTCAGAATAGGTCGTGCCCGGGCCCTGTTCGCGCGTCGTGGAACTCGCCGGCATTCACGGCAGTGCGAACACTTGGCCGCCATATCGGAGAACCCCCCCTGAATCTCAGAATTTAGACAAATCTAATATCTCTGCAACTTTGGACTATAGTTTGATAAATAAAAATGGATGCTCATTGCCAAGAAATATTAAGCCATTAACAAATAGAAACAAACAACTTTGTAGGCAGCAATACCCGCTTTGCAACACAGATTTTGATCTCAGAGTGTTGATGCAAATTTCACGTTTAATTTTCAGTTCCTTCCTTGAATCAAAACAGAGGGCGCAATATTTTGGGCCCCTTCACTGAGCAAGTCCCAATATGGCTGCCAAATCACACGAGAGGGCCATAACGGAATTTGTGCCAGTGAGATCTCGGTTTGGAATCTTCCCTGCCCGTGACGCGATTGGGCGTAAACCGGATTTTGTATTTAAATAGAACTAAACGGCTTTAAGTCGCACTTTCCAGCCCGTGTGATGTCCCCCCGCCCAGGCAGCGTGACGTCATGCCAGCGCAATTAGTTTGCAGTTTAAAAAAATTAAAAGCAGTCATGATGACCATGCCGGAATACCATCTGCCGGGAGGCTTCGGGTTTGAGGTTCGAACTGGGCAGTGCCCCGACGGTGCGCCCTGGCACTGCGCCCCAGGGGACAGTGCTAGGGCCACTTTAAGGGGGCACATATGGGGCAAACCCTTCTCCTTTGGGGGAGAGGGGCTTCCCCTTATGGTGAGGTGTAGAAAATGCTGCATGCTGGCAAACATGCAGAGGGAGTGGGAGAGAGGGGCAAGTGTCTCCCAATATTTCCATTGTCGGACGGGGCTTCCCCAAAGCCTGAGGGGTGGGTGGTGGAGGGTCCTCCATGGTCATGAGGGTTGGGAGTGAGTTCAGTTTTCTCGCTGATCGAGACAGCCTGTAAAGACGGTGCCCCTGTGTAGCCGGGCTTGCCGCTTTATCTGGTCCCGACACCCTCCTCCCCCCCCCCCCCCCCCCCGCCTCCCCCCGAGTGACAAAGTGCCAGCAGATCCGGACATGAAACCCAGCTGTGTTTTTGGGGAGAATCCTGCTGGTTTTCAGTCAAAACATGACGGGCTGGGTTCTCCATTGGCATGGCCCTCCGTTTCATCAGCAGTGCACTCATGGATTTCCCGACGGTGTGGGTGTGCCCACCATGGTAAACCCCAATGGTCGGCTCACGGAATGGAGGATCCCGCCGGCGGGGGCGCGTTGCACCAGGAATCGGGTGCGGCGGGTCGGAGAATGCCGCCCGACAATTTCTTTGGAAAATTCCACCCAGAATTTCTAATCAGTACTAAGTCTTTGGAGATTGCAATGAAGCTATTCTCCAAATTAAGCTTCAAAAGCACTGACAGTCAAAACTGGCGTCTGAGAACAAACTGAGCAGTTGCCCTTTCTTCAATCTCCAAAGAGTATCCAGCATTCTCAGGACATGTAATTGGGACAGTTGATGGAGAACTATCAGAAGAAGTTTCATACTGCAGAAAACGTTCACAAAATGGACAAACTTATATTCAGTGGTCATGAAAGAATATTGAGGCAATCAGCAGGTGTCATTTGATAGCTGGAGATAAAGAGTGGGGTTTTCTATCCCACAGTCTAGAGGTGGCAGCTTGTAAAAGCGGAGTGTTTCCTGTCTGCCACAATGGCAGATTTCTGGGCCACACTGTCCACTTTTCAGCACATTATACATGCATGAGCAGGAAGGATGCCAGGTCCTGTGGCGGGCAGGAGAACCCTGCCAGCTTATTTTCTCCAGCATCATACTCATACAGCACCTACGCATATCATTCACTGTCTGTAGCCCAGGTCAAGTGCATGAGAGTGATTGTCCCCAAAGGCAAGAAGTCAGATGCCCCCACTCCACCAGTGTAAGTCAGCCTTCTTACCTCTCTCAGCTTACACTGCCACACTCCCACAAGCCCTTCAGGCATTCACAGGGTTACATTCGAAACGGATCTCATACACTTCTATCAGAAGGGACATCACCACTGATTTTCTCATACACACCCTGACGTTGTCACTTCTTCTCACATCCTACCCGCAATTCTCCCATTTCCAGGCTAAGTGATCCCACCAGCCAGGAATAGAGACCGTTTCCTGCTGGCACCAGTAGCAAAGCTGATGTGCTATTTAATAGCACTGAGAATTCTTTTTTCACGGGATCAGGCTTCACAGCCCCTGAGAGGGGCAGGACTTAACTCGCTGACAGCTCCCCCTCCTCAGAGATCGGGATGCCCTTTGAAAAAGGTGCCCCAATCTCAGATTAAAGGTGCAGCTGCCCCCCCCCCTCCCCCCGAGAATCGCTGGCAAGGCCCCTCCCACCCCTTGCAATTGCTGGAAAGGGCAGCCCCCCCCACCCCGCCCCCAGTTCCTCCTTCAAGACCCAAACCCTTGGCAGTCCCAACCTGGAACCTTGGACTACACTTACCTCCAGGGTGCCAAGAGCATGCTTCAAGGGAGGTGGGGGTCAGGGTGGTGGGGAGGGAGTGCTTGGCCTGGGCTGGAGGGTCTCAGGTCAGGGGATCTTTCCTGGGATGGCAGCCGTTTGTCTGGCCTGCCCACCTGTAGCCTTTAAATCCTTTAGACTGTCTTTCAGCATGTCAAAAGCAAAGATCTCGGAGAAGAAAGTGGATGTCAGGGATGCACCAAGATGTAATGGTATGGTTAGGAAGATGATGAAATACTAGGAGCACAAAAGTTGCATGGGTGTTAACAATCAGTATATCACAATGTAAATTAATTTGCTCCCATTCCACGTCTCCAGGTATCTATACCTCTTCGGTGGGATGAAGTATTTTGAAATGAATGAAAAATTAAAATTGCTTATTGTCACAAGTAGGCTTCAAATGAAGTTACTGTGAAAAGCCCCTAGTCGCCACATTCCGGCGCCTGTTCGGGGAGGCTGTTACGGTCAATCGAGTTTCAAACATTCCCCAACCCACCTCTCAGAGATGTTGCCTCATGTGCCACAGCTCAACATCGTGTAGAAGTCTCTTTTAATAGTGTCTGTTCTCTATGCTCCGTGCCAACATCAGTGAAGAATAAGCCTCAAGGAAATATATGGTTTCCCAAGGCTTATCTCAGGCCACCTTTCGGGGTCAATGTGTTCTTCAGTCACGACGGTGTAAGATGGAGTCCCCTGTAGTCTCTCGATGCTTCTGCATTACGGAATAGTCAATGCATTTGATAGGATTTGAAAATTTAACTAGTATAAGTAAATAAAAGCGTGCACCAGTTTTAATTGACAAGATTGTTTCTAAGGGCTATGGAGAGGCTTAAAAACAAGTCCGCATTAGATTATTGATACTAAGTGCATCTAAATGGAGAAAAAATGTCTGATTGGTTCCCTCGCTGATGGATGTCCGCACAGAGTGCCAGAGGACTGAATGCTTAATCATATCAAGACAGGTTTACCACTGCTGTATCCTATGCATTGGAGGACAAAAAGGAATGTCACATTTGATTGAAATATGCTCTAATTTCAATATCTCGAGAATGCTAAGGTTTTATCTACACCAGGACCAGTTGAGATGAAAACTGAATGATACTTTGGAACGCTCAGCTGAAATATTCCCGTGAGGAATTAGGTAAAATGTATTGGACAACTGACAGCCGAGCAGAGAACTATAATGTGTGCACTTTAGTTATGGATGGTGAAATAAGGTGCGGTGAAACCGAAATGGACTCTCCACCCATGCACATGTTCTTCTAAATTTATCAGTTTTGACTTCAGCAACAACGACCCTGTGGAGAACGTCAGTAGCTATTAATTGGTTGTATTCTTGGATGAGTGTCAATGTTATCATTTGGCAAGCTTTAGGTATTCGGTATTACATCGCATTTATAAGCACATAATTCCCTGATCATAGAATCATAGAATCTCTACTGTGCAGAAGGAGGCCATTTGGCCCATCGAGTCTGCACCGACCCTCTGAAAGAGCACGGCACCATGGCCCAAACCCCACACTATCCCCATAACCCCACCTAGGTCCAATTTAGCACAGCCAATCCACCTCACCTGAACATCTTTGGACTGTGGGAGCAAACCGGAGGAGGAAACCCATGCAGATATGGGGAGAAGGTGCACACTCCACAAAGTCACCTTGGTCAGAATTGAACCTGATGCTGTGAGGCAACAGTGCTAATCACTGTGCCACCATGCCGCCCCATCCATGCCGATCATCGGCATCACAGATTTTCAACGCTCTAAACACGGTGGCGGCTCACAGAACAGAAGAAAACCTAGAATTTTATTTCGCTTTCGACCGTGAAGAAAAACTACATGCGCACGAAAAAAAGTCAAATAAATTCTGACGGCCTTACAAATAATTAGTTCTCCTCCTGGAATTCATAGAACAGAATGGCGAGAAGGTATCTAAAGTTATGTTCACGCCCATGTGTAGCAAACTTCAAATTACATTGAAAAGCTTGATGGTTTTACAAAGTCATGTTTTGTTTCAATGAAAACGTGAGATTGAAAACTGAATGTGACGAGGCAGAATGAAGCCATGTGACTTGAAATGTCTCTCGTTGCTGTCTACCAACTTTCCTCTGAGCATTGCAGCTTCAGAAGTGAAATCTGAGCAAAATATAGGAATTGTTCTGAGTGCCAACTTTACATTAAATTCCAAGTAGCTGCTGTTGTAATATGAGCGTTATACTGTGAATTTGTGTCTGAGGTGTGTTAGCATTGCCATATGGGAAATGTGCAGCAGCAACCAAAGTCCCATCTGTTTGAATTTTGGCACTGGCTATGAGACCACCTCAAAGAAGCAAGTCCCTCCTTGCTTCAGCTTTCCGCTGTTAGATGTATCACTGCCACAGACCAAGTCCAACTTTTGATACAAGAATCATCTGTTAGCACCGACATGTTCTATTTTCACCAGCATGCCGAATAGTCTATTGCGCAACATTTTTGCAACACTGAAAACATGCATGGCAAAGAAAAATAAGCTGCTGATGCACAGTTTGTAATGCCACAGAGTGGGGTAGTTAAGGTTTATATCTGTAATTTCACACATGTTGAATACCAGATTAAACATGCCAGAAAAAGCAGAGACAGAGCAGAGACTAGGGCCTGGAGATTCATCCCAAAGGTGCGCATTGTGGTTGTTACCTTCCCAGTTCGTGTTACTACTGGCCTTGAATGGAACTCTGGCTCAAAAGGCCATGGGTGGGATTCTCCAGTCCTCCAGCCATGTTTCCCGCGTGACGCGCCCCTGCCGGCAGTGGGATTCTTCATTCCCGCAGCCGGCCAATTGGGTTTCCCATTGTGGTCACCCCACGCCGTCGGGAAACCCGGAGGCATGGGTGTGCTGCGGGCAGATCGGAGGATCCCGCCGACGGAGAATTTCGCACCGTAACTTTTACTTTTCTTAAAAAACACGGAGGACCAAAGTTACTGGACTACCAATTAGCTTTTAACAACAACAAAAATGATTGAAATTTAAAAGTTTGACTATAATACAATCGGCCTTCACTACCAGTTATCTTCATTAAAATATACAGATTTTAAAGATAACACAGGTTACAACATATCTCTTATGCTACAATGCTTTCAATAAACACTCAGTCCCTGTAATTTAACAGGTTAACTGTGGTCAGACATCACCCCACTGTGAAACCCAATGGCAAATGCCACTCAATCGATTATCTATGGAAATGTTCCTCAAATTTCCCCCAGATGATTGTCATGCAAGTGTTTCCAAACTCCACTCTCATAAAGACATGCTTTAGAATCCTCTTACAAACAATGTTTTTCCTCAGGTGGTTTTAGCAAGGATCCACCTCCAGGTTTTACACCTCTCCTTTCATTATTCCTTTGTCTTGACTAGCTATGTGCAGCTTCCACACAATCTCTCCGGTACTCAGTCTTCAACAGAATATAATTGGTTCAAAGACTGGAAATAGGATACCAAACCTTATTATTGATTCAGACATCTGGCTTTTCTCTAGCCAACCTCATCAGCTCTGCCAGGTCTGATCTTAACTTCAATGAACAGTGCCCTATTCCAATTGCAGTCCCTCTTCGTTACTTATTTACTTTAATCTTTCTGGAAATTTCTCTTCATTCTTTAGTTTCTAGAACTAACCGTCCTTTAGTTTCTCTGGGTCTGCTTTCTTGTTCATTATTACATGGTATGCCTTCCCTGCTTCTATCAGAACTCTCGGAGCTGTTCACTCTCTAACTACCTAGCTCCAACTGCCCTTTGAGTTCAGTAAAATACACTCAAAAGGTTTTTTCTTAAAGGCGGTCCCTGATTGCTAAGCAACAGCTCATTCTTTCTCCAAGCTCATGTTTAATTTTCCCAACGTAAACCCTCTCACAGCACAATAGGAACACAGTGTGGACTGAAAGCAAAAACCCCCATACATGCAAACTTCGTTGTCTACATAAATCTAATTATAGTTGTACCCTTTTCTATGCAGAAACAAAAAATTAAGCCCACTTAAATCTATAATCTTACTTTTAACATCCAGCAATACAAATATAGATAACTTAAAACCACCTCTGTTTCTGGCACGATATCGGACCATTGCCTGAGAGCACGACAGTGACTGCCCATGCTATTTTCACAGTGGGGTAGTGTGGACAACCTGTCATGGCTGCTGCCTTCGGAAACAGGCCAGAGGCGTGAATGGAGGCAGGTCGATTCCAAGATAGTTTTAAAGGCCCACCTCTATTCAATGGGACAACAGCCCAGTTCTGTAAATTAATGTTAGGTATCTTAGTCCTCACCTCTTACCCCCTCAACACCCACCCATCCTTATTCCCCCCTCCAAAACCAATCTCCCAGTATTCACTAAGCAGAGAACTCATTTTTTAATTTAAATTTTATTTATTTCAATTAAAGGGCAATTTAGTGTGGCCAATCCACCTACTCTGCATCTTTTTGGGCTCTGGGGGTGAGACCCACGCAGAACACGGGGAGACTGTGCAAACTCCACACGGACAGTGACGTGGGGCCGGGATCGCTCCAGGGTCCTCAGTGCCATGAGGCAACAATGCTAACCACTGCACCACCATGGAGGGATTTGAATCCATGTCCCCAGAGCATTAGCTTGGCCCTCTGATTCCTAGTTCAGTGGCATTGATACTGCCGTTTTCCCATAAGGAAGAAAACCATTACAAGCTTTTGAACAAAAGATTACCTGCCCACTGTTTCAAAAGGCTGAGCAGAGGACTTGATGGTCAATCAAAGAAAATATTAAATCCCATGTGGAAATTGACACATTAAAATCGTAATCTCAATACTCTTGAATTCAGAGGAACCCTTTATTCACTGGATAAAGTACCCTAAGACATCTGAACACTTTTCACAATGTTGGTCAATTCATGGTTAATTGCCTTTCGAAACAAAGTCTTATTATTAATCACAGCATTAAAACATATTCAACTCATCATGTACCATTACAATTTGATAAGTGAAATTTTCAGCATATTTTCAACTTGCCTGTCAAAATGTTCATGACTCTAGACGAAGTTCCACCTCGTAGTTCCCAACTCTTCCGATATGTTGTGACCCACACCTCCAATCAATATATGTCTGGCTCATTGGAAATAACTGGTGATCTAAAATGGTAATCCCCACAATGAAGTAGGCAAGGAGGTATTGCAGAACTGGGTCCCAATTGCCATTTTAAAATCCCACCCACTTCTGTCCCAGCATGAACAGAGACAAGAAAATCTAGTTCCACGTATTTATGACATTCCTGAAGTATCTCATGGATTGTCGCATGGTATGAGGATATGAAATAAGAACAGGAGTGGATTAAACAGCTCAAACATGCTCCACTGTTCAATAAGATCATGGCTGATTTGCATGTATTGAGTTACCCCGCCAACCTTTGATTCCCTTGCCCAGCAATAATTTGTCGACCTCGGCCTTAGAAATAGTCTGTTCGCCTGCCTTCTGAGGCAAAGCGTTCCAAAGTCGCTTGCCCCTTTGAAAGAAAAAAATTCTCATCTTTTTGTGACCCATGCATGCGAACACCTAAATCCCTCTGTGCTTCAGCATTCTGCAGTTATTCTCTATTTAAGTAATGCTCTGCTTCTCTATGCTTCCTGACAAAGTGAACCATATCACATTTTCCCACATTATTCTCCATCTATCAGATTTTTGTCCACTCACTCAACCTATCTATGTCTGCACTATGCCTTCTTCACAACATACGTTCCTACCTATCTTTGTGTCGCCTGAAAATTTATATACCATGCCTTTGCTCCCCTCATCTATGTCACTGATGTAAATTGCAAAAAGTCGAGGCCTCAGCACAGACCCCTGTGGGACTCCCTTTGTCACATCCTGCCATCAGACAAAGACCCACTTCTGCATATTCTCCGTGTTCTGCCAGCCCGCTAATCTTCGATCCAGACTAATATGTTACCCCTTACACCACAAACCTTCACTTTTAGCAATAAGCTTTGATGTGGTACCTTATCAAATGTGCTCTGGAAATCCAAATATATTATGTCGACAGATGCTCCTCTAGTCACAGTACATGCTACACCTTCAAAGAACTCTAGGAAATTTGTTAAACATGAATTCCTTTTCATAAAGCCATGCTGATTCTTCCCAGTTACTTTGAGCTGATCTAACTGCCCAGCTATAACTTCTTTCATGATCGATTCAAACAACAGCCCCCCACGACAGCCGTCAAGCTGGTTGGCCTATAGTTTCGTGTTTCATAGAATTTACAGTGCAGAAGGAGGCCATTCAGCCCATCGAGTCTGCACCAGCTCTTGGAAAGAGCACCCTACCCAAGGTCCACACCTCCACCTTATCCCCATAACCCAGTAATCCCACCCAACACTAAGGGCAATTTTGGACACTAAATGAAATTTAGCATGGCCAATCCACCTAACCTGCACATCTTTGGACTGTGGGCGGAAACCGGAGCACCCGGAGGAAACCCATGCACACACGGGGAGAATGTGCAGACTCCGTTCAGACAGTGACCCAAGCCGGGAATCGAACCTGCGATCCTGGAGCTGTGAAGCAATTGTGCTAACCACAATTCTACCGTGCTGTTTCCTGCCTCCTTCCCTTTTTGAATAGAGAGATTATATTTATTACTTCCCAGTCTGATGGAATCTTTCCAGAATCCAACAAATTTTGGAAAATTGACACCAACGCATATACTACCTCATTAGCCACCTCTTCTAAGTCACTGGGATGAAGTCCATCAGGACCTGGAGACTTGTCAGCCGAGAGCTCTATCAGCTTGCTCAGTATGGCTTCCCTCGTGATTGTAATTTCACTATGTTCATCTCCCCCCTCAACCTCCTGATTTCCAGGTATTACCAACTTTCTCTTGTATCTTCTATAGTGAAGTCAGAAGCAAAATATTTGTTCATTTCTTGACATCTTCTTAGTTGGGCAACTTGGCAGCAGAAATACCTCAAATGAGGAAAGGGAAAGTACAAGCTTCTTCCATGACTCAATCATTACACAGTTTGCGTTCAAATATAGGTTATATTTGTTCAGGGCATTATCCAATTCCTCAATGTTTCAAAATACGTCGTATTGATTGAAGTGTTTTGAAGTGTAGTGCATTGTTGAACAGTTCAAAAGCTGGAATAGGTTAAAAAAGAGTATCTTGATCCAACCAAACTGACACTGCTCTTGTTTCCTAAAAAATAATTCAAACGGATGAAAAGAGTCTGTCTTGAAAACATGCTTTCTTCATGAGGAAACCCTGCCCACATCTTCCGCATCAATGCATAAGTTACATGTCCATAGACTCTGCCCTTTCCTTCGTCACTCTCTTGTTCCTAATGTACTCGTAAAACATTATTCTGTTTTCTTTGATTTTTCCTGCCAAATGTTTGTATTCCAGTTTTCCCTTCTAATATCTGTATCCAGTCCACTTGTCAATTCACATTTGACAGTAAAAAAAGGGCCAAGGGCGTTGCTTAGTAATACATGCAAACATACGAGTTAGAAGCAGGAGTAGACCATTCGGCCCTTCTAGTCTGCTCCAGTTTTCAATAAGTTCACGGCTGATCTGATTGTGGCCTCAACGCCACTTTACTTTCTGGCCCCATGTAACCTTTGATCAACAATCTATCTAACTCAGCCTTAAGAATGTTCTGCCACCCTGTCTCCATTGATCCCTGGAGAAGAGAGTTCCATGGTTGGGACTTAAAAATCCAATTGCACCCCCATTAACACGTGGAGCTTTTTTGAGGTTTTTTTAGATCAGTTATATTACAGGGTAAAATGAGACGTTCTTGTTTGTTCAAGCAATTTGTAAAGATTGCAATCAGTAGGAACTTTAACAGTGCACTCTATGGAGCAGCAGGGAATCAGTGACAGCAACTGCCAGATTTTCACTTTAAAACGGCACATGAGGGGACACCAGTTACCATCAGTTTCACATGACGACGACAAATCATAGAATCCCTACAGTGCAGATGAAGGCCATTCGGCCCATTGAGTCTGCACCGACTCAATGAGCACTCTACTCATATCCATTTCTCTCCTATTCCCGTAATCCCATTGCCTAAGCTGCACATCGCTGGATACTAACGGGCAATTTAGCAAGGCCAATCCAGCTAACCTGCACATCTTTGGATTGTGGGAGGAAACTGGAACACCCGAAGTAAACCCACGCAGACATGGGGAGAATGTACAAACTCCACAGACAGTGACCCGAACCAGAATTGAACCCGGGTTCCTGGTGCTGTGAGACAGCAGTGCTAACCACTTTGGCAACAGTTTTGTCATGATTAATACCACAAAATCCAACTTAATATTAGAACTTCAGTTATCTCTTATGGGGTACTCGGCATAAACTAGTTACAAACAACATCCAAAACGAAGAGCAGGAATAGGCCATTCAGCCCTTCGAGCCTGCTCCACCATTCAATATGATCACAGCGGATCACCATCTCATTGCCATATCCCTCCTTTCTCTCCATACGCTTTGATGCCATGAGAATCTAAAACATTGGGCGCGATCTAATGGCCATGCTGCACCCGACTCGGGATGTGGCCGGTAAATCTTGCGAGACGCCTCTCCTGGGATTTCCCCGGCTCGTTGCGCCTCACGAGATTTAACGAGATCTCGTGAGTCGTCGTAATCTGGATCCCCCCATTGAGGTTGGGACACAGATTTGCAGAATCAAGTGAACAGTTAATCTCATTTGAATATGTCTACGCTGATCTACTCTGCACCCGGCCTCTCCCAGACACCCCGAGTGTGTGCCGTTCAGCACTGGTTTCCAAAAACGTGGATCAGATGTACCGCATTCGGCGAGGGGAGGGGGGGGTTCTCCCAGATGATCGAAGGCTGCTGGGTGATTGGGCTCTGGGCAGAGTAGTATCCTGGCACCCCGATGCCACCCGGGCACTGCCAATCTCGCAACTTGGCAGTGCCACCTGGGTGCTACCCTGGCAGTGCCAGGTTTCTAGGCTGGCAAAGGCTTGTGCCAGGCTGGCAGTGCCAAGGTGCTGAGGTGGCATCAATCCTGTGCTGGAGATCGAGCCCAGTGGTGCCCTGTCATTATGAGGTGGCCTGTGGGGGGCTCGATGACCCCCTTATTGATGAGTTAAGGCATTGGGGGGTCCACATGCTATGGTGGGGGGGGGGGAGGGAGGTCTCGACTTCAGGGTGACATTTAAAACTGGCATCCCAATCTCTTCCTGCATTGGCGAGCGGCTTTTTTTAGTGCAGGAAATGGGACCAAATACTGCCTCAGTGGGGTGTTCCTCGCCGAGGTCCCGAAATAAAGCAAAGTCCTGTTTAAAAGTGGGGTCATTCTTGGGCCCACCAGCGCCGGGAAACACCCAGCTAAGCACGCTCGACATGGGACTCTATCATTTCCGTTAAATTGCGCCCATTATCTATTACTTTCTTGAATATCCTGAGAAAGTAAGTAGAAATGTTCAGAGGGTTTGTCCTAATGGATTAACAAGTTACAACAGGTTTCAAAAATTGAGGACTTCTAAAAAAGATACTTTTTGTGGTGTCAAATTGGTGTAAAAATATAGAAGGAAAATGGCAAGCATTTCAAAACATTTTTGTCTGAAGTACAAATCTCAGGGACAGTGCAAGAACAAAAGATTTTAAATCTTTTTAAATATGTTAAAAAACATATTCATGGAAGCTGGATAATGCTGACTACAATTACTGTCTACTTTAATTACACTTACAAGGTAGAGCTGGGTTATCTTCCGGAATCATTTAATAGCAACTAACTGATTTGTGAGGCCATTTCAGGGGACACCATGAATCATAATGAGGACCTGACATTATAGTGAATCAGGAGGAAGATGGGCAGTTTTATTCATACACAAGGCATTTCGATGATCTGGAATGCACTGCTTGAGGGGTGTTGGAAGCAGATTTTCAAGTACATATTCGACTCCCTGGGAATATATATCACCAACGTGGAAAAACAGCAGGTGAAGTGGAACTAATTAGATAGCTCTTTCAGAGAGCTGGCAAAGGTATGATGGGTTGAATGGCCTCTGGCTGTGCAGTATGATCCTATGGACTCACTGGGCAGGACACCTTCCGTCAACTTGCTACGATGCAATCTGATGTGATCTCTGCTGTGCAAGGCAAATATCACAACCAATGCACTACTGTACCTTTACATAAGACAGCAGTCTGGAGTAACAGCAATGACAATGACCTATCCACATCTTAATCCAAAAATGCAGATTACATCAAAAAGAAGTCTCCCATTTTCAATTTGATATTCCCGGAATTGTCTTCGAAAGCTAATTTGGAGCTTGGTGGATTGGTGATATGCCTGTGCACAGTTTTGAATATAGTTATCTATCAATGTATATAGTTATCGATACGACCTCCAACCAGCAGGTGGCGATAGAGATCTACCATGTGACTCGAGGTATCCGGCAGTTGGTAGTAAGTCGTACAAAAGGATAGCCGCACTAGAAGTAGCTCCAGGAGAATTCACTGAATTCATTTATTTTGTGACTGTTTGAATCATAGGACATTAGTTATCTTTCCACGTGTTTATCTTGTTAATAAATTATCTTACTCGTCAAAAAAACTAGATGTTCTGTGTGCATCTGTACTACGCAACCAATGCTCAAAAGAACAGGAGGAGGTTTGCTTATTTTTCCTTCTAAACTACTAAAGCCGAAACCCAAAATCTGCTTTTCAGCAACAGAACTTGTTGCACTATCAAAATTAGAAAATTATACGCGTAGCACATGAACTGCAAGGGACAGAGATTCATCTTCAGTACAGGCCTGCATAAGACCATAAGACCATAAGACATAGGAGCGGAAGTAAGGCCATTCGGCCCATCGAGTCCACTCCACCATTCAATCATGGCTGATTTCAACTCCATTTACCCGCTCTCTCTCCATAGCCCTTAATTCCTCGAGAAATCAAGAATTTATCAACTTCTGTCTTAAAGATACTCAACGTCCCGGCCTCCACCGCCCTCTGTGGCAATAAATTCCACAGACCCACCACTGTCTGACTGAAGAAATTTCTCCTCATCTCTGTTCTAAAGTGACTCCCTTTTATTCTAAGGCTGTGCCCCCGGGTCCTAGTCTCCCCTGCTAATGGAAACAACTTCCCTACGTCCACCCTATCTAAGCCATTCATTATCTTGTAAGTTTCTATTAGATCTCCCCTCAACCTCCTAAACTCCAATGAATATAATCCCAGGATCCTCAGACGTTCATCGTATGTTAGGCCAACCATTCCTGGGATCATCCATGTGAATCTCCGCTGGACCCGCTCCAGTGCCAGTATGTCCTTCCTGAGGTGTGGGGCCCAAAATTGCTCACAGTATTCTAAATGGGGCCTAACTAATGCTTTATAAAGCTTCAGAAGTACATCCCTGTTTTTATATTCCAAGTCTCTTGAGATGAATGACAACATTGCATTTGCTTTCTTAATTACGGACTCAACCTGCAAGTTTACCTTGAGAGAATCCTGGACTAGGACTCCCAAGTCCCTTTGCACTTCAGCATTATGAATTTTGTCACCGTTTAGAAAATAGTCCATGCCTCTATTCTTTTTTCCAAAGTGCAAGACCTCGCACTTGCCGACGTTGAATTTCATCAGCCATTTCTTGGACCACTCTCCTAAACTGACTAAATCTTTCTGCAGCCTCCCCACCTCCTCCATACTACCTGCCCCTCCACCTATCTTTGTATCATCGGCAAATTTAGCCAGAATGCCCCCAGTCCCGTCATCTAGATCGTTAATATATAAAGAGAACAGCTGTGGCCCCAACACTGAACCCTGCGGGACACCACTCGTCACCGGTTGCCATTCCGAAAAAGAACCTTTTATCCCAACTCTCTGCCTTTTGCCTGACAGCCAATCGTCAATCCATGTTAGTACCTTGCCTCGAATACCATGGGCCCTTATTTTACTCAGCTGTCTCCCGTGAGGCACCTTATCAAAGGCCTTTTGGAAGTCAAGATAGATAACATCCATTGGCTCTCCTTGGTCTAACCTATTTGTTATCTCTTCAAAGAACTCTAACAGGTTTGTCAGGCACGACCTCCCCTTACTAAATCCATGCTGACTTGTCCTAATCCAACCCTGCACTTCCAAGAATTTAAAAATCTCATCCTTAACAATGGATTCTAGAGTCTTGCCAACAACCGAGGTTAGGCTAATTGGCCTATAATTTTCCATCTTTTTCCTTGTTCCCTTCTTGATCAGGGGGTTACAACAGCGATTTTCCAATCATCTGGGGCTTTCCCTGACTCCAGTGACTTTTGAAAGATCATAACTAACGCCTCCACTATTTCTTCAGCTATCTCCTTTAGAACTCTAGGATGTAGCCCATCTGGGCCCGGAGATTTATCAATTTTTAGACCTCTTAGTTTCTCTAGCACTTTCTCCTTTGTGATGGCTACCATATTCAACTCTGCCCCCTGACTCTCCTGAATTGTTGGGATATTACTCATGTCTTCTACTGTGAAGACTGACGCAAAGTACTTATTTAGTTCCTCAGCTATTTCCTTGTCTCCCATCACTAGATTACCAGCGTCATTTTGGAGCGGCCTAATGTCAACTTTTGCCTCCCGTTTGTTTTTAATGTATTTAAAGAAACTTTTACTATCATTCCTAATGTTACTGGTTAGCCTACCTTCATAATTGATCCTCTCTTTCCTTATTTCTCTCTTTGTTATCCTCTGTTTGTTTTTGTAGCCTTCCCAATCTTCTGACTTCCCACTACTCTTTGCCACATTATGGGCTTTCTCTTTTGCTTTGATGCATTCCCTAACTTCCTTTGTCAGCCATGGCTGCCTAATCCCCCCCCCCCTCTGATAACTTTTCTTTTCTTTGGGATGAACCTCTGTACTGTGTCCTCAATTACTCCCAGAAACCCCTGCCATTGCTGTTCTACTGTTTTTCCCACTAGGCTCTGCTCCCAGTCGATTTCCGTCAGTTCCTCCCTCATGCCCCTGTAGTTACCTTTATTTAACTGTAACACCTTTACATCTGATTCTACCTTCTTTCTTTCAAATTGGAGATTGAATTCTACCATATTATGATCACTGCCTCCTAAGTGTTCCCTTACTTTAAGATCTTTAATCAAGTCTGGCTCATTACATAACACTAAGTCCAGAATGGCCTGTTCCCTCGTGGGCTCCATCACAAGCTGTTCCAAAAAGCCCTCCTGTAAACATTCAATGAATTCCCTTTCCTTGGGTCCACTGGCAGCATTATTTACCCAGTCCACCAGCATATTGAAGTCCCCCATGATCACTGTGACCTTGCCTTTCTGACATGCACTTTCTATTTTGTGGTGCATTTTGTGCCCCCTGTCCTGACCACTGTTAGGAGGCCTGTACATAACTCCCATTATGGTTTTTTTGCCTTTGTGGTTCCTCAACTCTACCCACACAGACTCCACATCACCTGACCCTATGTCGTTTAGTGCTATTGATTTAATTTCATTCCTAATTAACAAGGCAACCCCGCCCCCTCTGCCCACCTCTCTGTCTTTTCGATAGGTTGTGAATCCCTGGATGTTTAAATGCCAGTCCTGAACCCCCTGCAACCACGTCTCTGTGATGCCTACCACATCATACCTGCCAGTCACAATCTGGGCCACAAGCTCATCTACCTTGTTCCGTACTCTGCGCGCATTTAAATATAGCACCTTTAATTCTCTATTGACCATCCCTTTTTGTTTTCTTGGTGTGGTGGACCTTGGTTTACTGAGTCTTTCCATACACTGTGTCATATTTTGTGGGATGGGGACTATCGTAACCTCTCCTGAGTTCTGTCTTTTCGTGCTTTTTTGTATTCCTAAGCAGCTACGCTTCCCACTGATTACTTCACCTCTTGGTTCCCTGACTTTCCCTTCACCCCCAATCTCTAGTTTAAAGTCCTATTGACCACCCTATTTACTCTTTTCGCCAGAACACTGGTCCCAGCTCGGTTCAGGTGGAGACCATCCCAACGGTATAGGTCCCCCCTGTCCCAAAACTGATGCCAGTGTCCCATGAAAAGGAACCCCTCTTTCCCACACCACTCTTTCAGCCACGTGTTAACTTCCCTTATTCTTGCCTCCCTATGCCAATTTGCACGTGGCTTGGGCAGTAATCCGGAGATTATGACCCTTGAGGACCTGTTTTTTAATTTGAATCCTAGCTCTTTATAATCTCTAAACAGATCATCTTTCCTAGACTTACCTATGTTGTTGGTACCGACATGGACCACAACAACTGGATCCTCCCCCTCCCTCTCCAGTATCCTTTCAAGCCGGTCAGAGATGTCCCGCACCCTAGCACCGGGCAGGCAACATACCATGCGGGACTCTTTATCCTGCTCACAAAGGATACTATCTATCCCCCTGATAATAGAATCCCCTACAATGACAACTTGCCTATTTACTCCCTCCCCTTGAATGGCCTGCTGAACCATGGTGCCTTGGTCAGCTGACTCATCCTTCCTGCAGCCCTGTTCGCCATCCACACAGGGAGCAAGTGCCTCATACCTGTTGGACAGGGTCAAGGGCTGAGGCTCCTGAGTTCCTGACTGCTGGTTCCCTTTACCTGCCTGACTTGCAGTCACACCCTGCTGTCCCTGGCCACTGGCAGGATTTAAACTACTTACTCTGACAGGTGTGACTGCCTCCTGAAACATAGTGTCCAGGTAAGTCTCCCCCTCCCGGATGTGCCTCAGTGTTTGAAGCTCAGACTCCAGCTCATCAACTCTGAGCCGGAGCTCTTCGAGCAGCCAACACTTACTGCAGATGTGGTCGCTGCAGCTCGCAATGGGATCTGCCAGCTCCCACATCAAGCAGCTCAAGCACATCACCTGACCAGCCATCACTAATTAATTAATTAGTTTAATTTAAGTTTACGAGTTTAGCCTGCAGGGTCGGGCATGAAGATGTTACCTCCTGAAAATGCAGCAAGGGTTTTGAACATAAGTAAACTTAATGGGAAAGGCGCTGGGGATTGTCAAGGAAGTTAAGGATTTTAAAACCAGGCAAAAAAAAAATGATTTTACGGCAAGAAGGATGAAAATAATGAAAGGAGTCTTTTCATAGCAGCTATTTCTTTGATGAAGATATCCCCACCAGGCAAAGTTTAAAAAAACAAAAGGGGGAACCTTTTGAGCTCATTTTGTTGACATTTGTCTCCCACAGGAGAGGGTGCAGTGAATAATTCATCAGGCAGTTGAATACCTAAAAATTGAACCCGGTCGCTGATCTATTCTAAGAGCGTGGTCCAACTGTATTGATGTCAAAGAATGGGGATTCTGGTTTTGGGGGGAATGGCCATGGAATTTTGAAGGGTTTTAGGCTCAATGACCAGATTGATTTCAATACTCGCCAGACAATGGGAAGCTGTGCACCTTATCCTTCCTGCCAGCAGCTCGAGAAGCAATGTCAGTGAAAGCCACTCTTACGTTAGTTATTTCTCCATTTCAATGGCTGCAAGCCAGGTGATAATACTGGGGATAATAAACATGATTCCACTACCACAAAGAAATTCACAATCCTATAAATGAAGGATCTTTGTCTTTTGATAACTGCGAGTATTACATTGCTTGAAGGGTAGTTTTACACGGTCAGGATGCAATGCACGGCTGTAAGCAATAAAATGGATAAATTGAAGCAGATGACAACGGGGAGGAAATTGCAGCACTGAAGTGGTTGCCAAGTCCAGGGACTCGTTTGCACCATGTACAGTGATTTTGTACATTATTATACAAGAGTAAATGCCAAATGAAACCCTTTCAAATTATATAACGTCATTTAACATCAAACACCAATTTGCTACCTAAACATTTGGTTTGAAGTAGAACTCACATTTTAGAAAAAAACAAAAAGATTAGATTGGAAGCCTGCAGGTGGGATTTTACGGCCCCCTCGCGGCATAGTGTCCCCCGGCAGAGATGGCTCGTCATTGGCTGCAGCTGACATCGTCCAGTCCCGCCAAGGTCTAAGGTGTGATCTTCTGACCCCACCAATGTCTATGGCATTTTACATGGCTCACCCATCCCGCAGCCAGTTTGGGAGCAGGGCGCGGGTGGAGGGGGGGGGGGGGCAGTTGCCTTCGGCTGTACCATACACAAAGTTAGGGAGGGGAAAGGGCCTTGAAATGAAAATGAAAATGAAAATCGCTTGTTGTCACGAGTAGGCTTCAATGAAGTTCCTGTGAAACGCCCCTAGTCGCCACATTCCGGCGCCTGTTCGGGGAGGCTGGTATGGGAATTGAACCGTGCTGCTGGCCTGCCTTGGTCTGCTTTAAAAGCCAGTGATTTAGCCCAGTGAGCTAAACCAGCCCCAGCCCCTTGGGTAGGTGGGGGAACCTCGAGTCTCAGGCCGGGCAAGGATTGACACGTCACCTACCAAATCGAATAGCTGAATAAGAGCCTGGCCTGCCAATAGTTATTGAGTAGAAACAGACCTATAAGCATAACTATCAATTGCACTGCATACATTCACTACTGTGTTGCCACAACATGAACCACTGCTTTTGATCTTCAGAATAGGAAAGGGGAACCCGTATGCTTGCCAGCAGGCTATTCAGATTCAATTTCACTTGATGAGTAGGATACGAATATATTCTTGCAGCCATGAGGAAAAGTACAGAAGGAGAAAAGTGCATTAAGATATTAATGCGGCAGTTTGGAGTGAACTGTCAACTGATGCTGGTCCATGAATGATGCAAGTTTGAAATTCATCTTGTAATGTTTAAAATCAAAGCGTTCCTTAGATCAAGCTCCCTCTAGGAACAAAATCTACTTTGGTGAACTCTCCCCTTCCCTCAAAATGTCCCCTTGCAAGATCAAACCCAGTAGTGAGTGAAGAAACGTGTGCACAAGCCTGTTTACTGCATCCATCCAAAACACTTCATGTCCAAACAACAAAAGTTCATCCGAGCACATAGAATTTACAGTGCAGGAGCCATTCGGCCCATCGGTCCTGCACTGGCCCTTGGAAAGAGCACCCTACTTAAGCCCACACCTCCACCCTATCCCAGTAACCCCACCTTATTTTGGATACTAAGGGCAATTTATCATGGCCAATCCACCTAACCTGCACATCTTTGGACTGTGGGAGGAAACCGGAGCACCTCGAGGAAACCCACGTGGACACGAGGAGAACGTGCAGACTCCGCACAGACTGTGACCCAAGCCGGGACTCGAACGTGGGACCCTGTGAAGCAACTGTGCTACCATTACTGTCACCATTTGTTCTCATTTCCCAACGTTACTCTCAGGCCATAATTTTCAGAAGGCAAATACAGAACATAGAAATGTTACGGCAAATGTTACGGCGAAAGAGGCCATTCAGCCCATTGGGTCTGCGCCAGGTGAATCAAATTAGCTGCCCATTTTAATCCCACCTTCCAGCACCCAGCCCATAGCCTTGAAGGTTACAGCACTACTGGTGCAGATCCAGATATGGTTAATACCTCCATTCAAATGGCAAAGCACTGCCATGCGAATGTTGTTATTAAAAACAATAATGGTGTTAATTCTATGTTGCTAAATTTACATTACAGAAATGTAACAACTTAATGTATTCAACCCGACTGTATTTAAAGAGAACCAGAATAGTAGTTCCTTACTGTTGAAGAAAGAGACTGGAAAACAAATCACAGAAAGATCCTTCATTCAATATAGAGTTCTCAGTAAAGAAGATCATTCAGCCTATTGTGTTTGTGATGATCCATGGCTGTCACAATTCAGACCTAATCCCAATCTCTTCCCTTAGTCTTGAGAGTTTCATTTTCCCACTTTTACCAGTTTTCTCTGAACAAATACAGTCTCCTCTGCTTGAACCAATCTCTTTAATAAGATATTCCCTACTCCGAAAATCCGTGGAAGCAAAAGATATTTCCCTTTAATTCTGTTTGTCACTTTTAAAGGGCAGCACATTTGTCACAGTGGGCAGCACGGTAGCATTGTGGATAGCACAATTGCTTTACAGCTCCAGGGTCCCAGGTTCGATTCCGGCTTGGGTCACTGTCTGTGCGGAGTCTGCACATCCTCCCCGTGTGTGCGTGGGTTTCCTCCTGGTGCTCCGGTTTCCTCCCACAGTCCAAAGATGTGCAGGTTAGGTGGATTGGCCATGATAAATTGCCCTTAGTGTTGGGTGGGGTTACTGGGTTATGGGGATAGGGTGGAGGTGTTGACCTTGGGTAGGGTGCTCTTTCCAAGAGCCGGTGAAGACTCGATCGGCCGAATGGCCTTCTTCTGCACTGTAAATTCTATGATAAATTAAATGATAATCCCCTAAAGCAAAACAATTCTTCCATTGTTTGGATTGCCCGGGCAGCACAGTGGCGCAGTGGGTTAGCCCTGCAGCCTCACGGCGCTGAGGTCCCAGGTTCGATCCTGGCTATGGGTCACTGTCTGTGTGGAGTTTGCACATTCTCCCCGTGTTTGCGTGGGTTTCACCCCCACAACCCAAAGATGTGCAGGCTAGGTGGATTGGCCAAACTAAATTGGCCCTTAATTGGAAAAAATGAATTGGGTACTCTAAAAAAATGTTTTAATGGATTGCCAAAGGCCTCTGTACTTCTGCAAACATCCATTAAACCTCAGCAGTTATTTAGCTGTTTGAATGGAAATAGCCCCTTTACTCAAAAGCTTTCCATCCCCTGCCTTAATTCTGGTCAAACCACATTTTATGCATCTTGCATAAGCCTTGTACAAATGTATTGGGTCAGATTATGCAGTAGCCCACAAGTAAGAAATTCCTTTTAAGCTTTTGTGCAGCAAATTGCTGCAAGTGGGAAATTGAAATGTCACTGCAGGAATCTGTGTGTGTTAGCAACTGTGTATCGTCTTCACCAGAATGAA
Source organism: Scyliorhinus torazame (assembly GCF_047496885.1). Classification (NCBI taxonomy): domain Eukaryota; kingdom Metazoa; phylum Chordata; class Chondrichthyes; order Carcharhiniformes; family Scyliorhinidae; genus Scyliorhinus; species Scyliorhinus torazame. The sequence continues at coordinate 67,598,260 of NC_092728.1, forward strand.
GAGTTATTAATGAACAGTTAGAGTCTGAATCACGAGTGTAAGTTAGAATAATGGATTTAATGGCAAATCAGTTACAGAAAGCAAAATAAAAAGAGGGAAAGACAGATTTGACCAGTGTTTTTCAAACTTTTTTCTGGGGACCCATTTTTATCAACCAGCCAACCTTCAGGACCCATGCCAGTCGACCCTCAAGACCCACGCCAGTCGACATTCTCAACCCACCATATTCTCTTACCTTTAATGCGAGAGGTGAGCCTGCTTGGTCCTCATTTACGTGTTTACTGCTGACAAAATGGAGGATTCACAATCGCACCCAAAGCAACGTTCGGGGTGCCTGACCTGCTCTCTACCTTGCTTCAGGCTGGAAGATTGCATTGAATGAAAAAAAAAATCTTCTCCTGGGTCACCACTCCGACGTCTGGAGGAGGCAGTGCTTCTAGCTGGGCTCCACGCATGCGCACTGATGAGCGGGCGTGCATGCGCAGTGCGCCCGCATTCCTTTAGCTGGTCACGGCCGTCATTTTTAAAGCCACTCGTAGCCAGCATTGTTAAAAGCCAGCTGCTGTAGCTGTTGCGCGTGAATTCCCCCGATCGGAAACACCGCGATGGTTGGCTCCGCGACCCTCCCGCGACCCACCAGCGGGTCGCGACCCCCACTTTGAAAATGCCTAGATTAGACAGAGACAGACAGATCGAAAATGTAAAAATTAATTCACATTTTTAAAAATCTTCAATAAGTAAAAGCAGAAGGAATGCAATTCTACACTTGAAGTTAACTTTTAGTGCCAGAGATTGTTTGGCAGTAATAAAGACTCATCATGCTGTGAAAATGGTACTTGGACTGAACTGGACATGTCTTAACTTTATGCGACAAAAGTGCAGGAGCTGCACACCATTCATGAATGCCACATCATGGATGTCAACATATAGATCTTTGCATTTTATCAGTGTTCACCGGCAATTATTCTCCAATTTGTGCATGAACCACAGTAAACAGCAATAGCCTCACATCATGCCATGTACCAAAAGCTGAAAGCACAGAATACAGCAACGTTTGTGGGTGTTGACCTCATCCCAGCTGTAGTACTGAAGACTAGGTCCCCGGACTAAGCTGTTCCAGTACAGGTATAATACAGCACGGTGGCACAGTGGTTAGGACTACTGCCTCAAGGCACCAGGGTTCAATTCCGGCCTTTGGGTGACTGGCTGTGTGGAGTTTGCACTTTCTCCCTGTGAATACAAGGGTTTCCTCTGAGTGCTCCAGTTTCCTCCCACAGCCCAAAGATGTGCAGGTTAGGTGAAGTGGTCCAACATGGACCAAAAGACCTGAAAGCCAGAAGTGAGGTGAGAGTTACTACATTCAGGTAGCATTTGACCAAGTGTAGCATCAAGGAGCCCGGGGCAATGGAAATCAGGGGGAAACTGTCCACCAAGAACACAGAACAAAGACTACAGCACAGGAACAGGCCCTCCAGCCCTCCAAGCCTGTGCCGACTATGGTGCCTGCCTAAACTAAAACTGTCTGCACTTACAGAGTCGTATACTTCTATTCCCACCCTATTCATATATTTGTCTAGATGTCCCTTAAATGCCACTACCGTTACTGCTCCCACCACCTCCCCAGGCAGTGTGTTGCATATATTTACCACCCTCTCTTGCCTCGCACATCTGTTTTAAACTTTTCCCCACGCACTTTAAACCTATGTCCCCTAATACTTGACTCTCCGACCCTAGGAAAGAGCATCTTACTATCCACTCTGTCCATGCCACTCAATTTTGTAGACCTCTATCAGGTCGCCTCTTAACCTCCGCCAGATGGAGTCATAATTAGCACACCAAAGATTGTTGTGGCTGTTGGAGGCCAATCATCTCAGCCCCAAGACATCACTGCAAAAGTTCCTCAGGGTGGTATCCTAGGCCCAACCATCAGCTGCTTCATCAATGATGACACCTCCTAAATCAGCTCAAGAGGTTTACTGACGATTGCATAGCATTCAGTACCATTTGCAACTCCTCAGATACTGATGCAGTCCATGTCTATATGCAGCAAGACCCGAACAATATTCAGGCTTCTGATGAGTGACGAGTAACATTTACACAAGTACCAGGCAATGACCATCTCCAATAAGAGGGAATTTAATAATTCTCTTTGATATTCAACCACACCACCATCCTGGAAGTTACCACTGACCAGACACCTAGTTGGATCAGCCACATAAGCACATGTTTATATTTGTAAAGTACTTCCATGGCCAACAGGTCCTGGAGTGGAGTCGAACCTGGAACCTCAGGCTCAGTCAGCGGCACCGTCTACTGAGTGGCAATGCCTCCTCTTGATTGTACTATCCAGCCTAAAGATTATTCAAAACATTTAACACACTGGGACTTAAATTTATCAGGCTTGATTGTATTTCATTCTTCATCAATGGCTGTAAAATGTGGTCCTTAAATGCATACTTTTAATATTTGTACCTTAATGACACCCCTACCCTTTGAAAATCATCTTAATGGACTGCAGAGTTGGAACTTTTCTAATCTTCTCCTGCATCTCATTCTCTCCACACTTGACATCTACCTGTTTGTTCTTCTCTGCACCCCATCCAGTTCACATTTGCCTTTGGCAGTGTGACGTGGTTGGTGGTCAGGGTTGCCATGCTCCAAGTGTGATTTGACAAGTGCATTACAAACATCCGCATAACCTTTGAAGGTGTGACCTCCAATGATTGCCAATTGGTGTCCAGGATTTGAATTGATGACTCTACCATTATTCCCGTGAACTTTTTTCCCAAGTCTCCAGGAACTCACCAAGGCTACAAGAGCAGGTCAGAGGTGGAAAGATCTATGGTGAATTACTTACCTCCTGACTCCCGAAAGCCTGTCCAGTATCTACAAGGCATAAGCCAGGAATGTGAACTCAAGAAACTTGACACAATCCAGCCCACTTGATCGGCACCCCAACCATCAACTTAACCATTCACACTCTCCAATACTAGTGCACCAAGGCTGCAGAGTGTAAAGATTCTGCAGCAACTTACCAAGCATCCGTCAATAGCATCTTCCAAACCTGGTACCTCGACCACCTAGAAAAACAAAGGCAGCAAATGCACGGGAATATCATCAGATGCAGATACCCCACCAAGTTACTCATCATCCTGACAGGAACTATATCGTGTGCCTTCATTGTCATTGGGTCAAATCCTGGAACTCCTTCCTAACAGCACTCCAGGTGTACCTACACTGCATAGAATGGACTGGTTTAGCACACTGGGCTAAATAGCTGGCTTGTAATGTAGAACAAGGCAGCAGTGCGGGTTCAATTCCCGTACCGGCCTCTCCGAACAGGCGCCGGAATGTGGCGACTAGGGGCTTTTCACAGTAACTGCATTGAAGCCTACTTGTGACAATAAGCGATAATTATTATTGTCATGCAGTAGTTCAAGAAGGTGTCTCACTGCAGCCTGTTCAAGGGCAATTAGGGATGGGCAATAAATGCTAGCCTTTCCAGCAATGTTCACCTCCCAAGATGTTAAAAAGGTTTCATAGTAAATTCTGATGAATTGCGATTATACATCAAGAACTGATTTATTAGCCCCAAATGCTTTTTCTTTTCTTTTTTTAAAGACTCTCTTTGAGCTCATGCTTATAAATCTCCAGACCTCCATGTTCAGCTCTGTTGTCAATATCTTTCCATCAAGCGTATATTCCATTCCCTCAGTTTTCCTCTCAAAATATTTTACCTCACAATTGTCCATGACAAATTGTGTTTTCCAACTGGTTGCCTTTCTGGTAATCTACTTATGTCTTAACAAAATCCCTTGCTGGTTTCTCCATAGTTTTGATATATCAGCAAAATTTGCAGATCCTGTTACCATTACCAACTCCCAATCATCCACATATGCAATCAAAACTTAAATCACTTGTGATACATCATTCTCTACCCTTCTTTTATCTGAGCATTGATTTACTCTAATTCTTCTCACCAACTTTATTATATTGCCTGTATTCATGATTTTCTTTTGTTTCACAAGCCAAATTTTTAATCATTGCTTCCCTTTAGGTTTGCTTAATTGTAATCTCTCTGTGATATGCTCCTTTTTGGCAAGTCAATGTGGGATAAGGTACTCGGGGCAACCAAGTAAGGTGCCATCCAAGTACATTTATTTTAGCTTGACCATTAGTTGTCCAACAATTAATGAAAATGTACCTTTAAATTAATATAAGATTTGTGTGTATTTACAGGATCAACTCCAAGACTTTTCAATTAACATTTAATATTTATTTAACTGATATGCATAACTTGGAGCAGAAGCCAGCACTATTCCTAGATGAGGCACATGTTTCACAATCGGAATACAAAATACATTTGTCACTCCAAGATTTAAAAAATCTTCAAATAGCATTGCAAACTATGATTTGGAAACTGCTCCAATTATCAGAATATAGATCAAGTATCAGATAAGATCATTTAGCAACTAAGGCTGGACCATCCAGTACTCTCGCAATATTACCCTCAGCTGAATTTTCAAAGTCCTTCATGTCTTCACTTGTACTGTACGTGTTATTTTGTATCTCCGCACACACATATTTCCCCTTTGGAGAATCATGGAGAAGTGTTGGCAGAACTGATACGCTGATTATCAGCTTGTTGAACCACGTCATAAACACCCCTTCCATGGTCAGCAAGTCCTGGAGCGGATTCAAACTCGGAACGTCTGGCTCAGAGTTAGGGACACCATCTACTGAGTTACAATGCCTCCCTTTGCTTGTACTAACCAATCTGGAAGATTATTCTAAGCATTTAAAACATTGGAATTTAAATTTATAAGGCTAGAATGTGCATGGCAGCATTTAGAAGTAGAAAAAAAACTCACATGGAAGAATCCACCTAACATTCTAGAGGTTAGATTAATATAAACTATAATCAACTTGTAGAATGTTGAGACATTATGTACCTAAAGCTAAATCAAAAAATTCAAGCCTCGCCCTCTTCTTACTGCATCTGTAATGGAAAGAGTGAGTGACTACATGGGTTGCCTTAAACACGGCACCAAGCCCAACTCTTAGGTGTCTATGGAAAAGACGGTAAGCATGGTTCCTCACTGGATGGAGGCCGGAAACAGACCTCGACGCCTGCACATGAACGGCCCAAAGCTCCCCTGCCAGTTTGACAGCCCACTCTTCGAATGGTGTGAGGTGCCGGAGTTTAGCCATGGTCCCCTCCCATCCACTCTCACCCTTGTGCTTGTTGTGCATTAACTTGTCCTGTGCAAGGAGAGAAGGTGGTTCGAGAGCAACTGGGATGCAGGTGGTGTTTGCATGCTGCCAGTATTCATCAATAGCACATTGGCTACTGTGTGCCATGTGAAAGATGCATTGCAGAGTCTGTACAAGTGTTCTTCGGCAGGACCCCAAGGTGAAGTGAGCTCATGAAGATAGAAGGATAAGGCTAACGGGCATAGCATCAGCAGTGAACGCTGTTGCCCTTTATACCCACCCCACACAACTGCCCCACCCTCCCCCTCTCCCCAACATAACATAATCTTTCTATGTGACAGGGTCAAAGGCCCACAATTGTCTCTCTTCCTGCAGGCTACATGGACTGCAATGGGACTGAGGCGTCGCCACGTCACATTGAGATGCACATTTATGCATGGGCAGGTAGTGGCTTTGTCACTGAGGCCCATGTTACAGTTCCCATTCCGTGAGGTGATGCTGGGAAGTCAAAGATTAATTTACAGTGACAGTGCAGAGAAGGTCATTCATCATTTTTCTGCACTGCAGGCCTGTCCCCTGTTGAATGCAGCTGACGCTCGCCACCCTGGCGGCTGGCTCCCAGGGAGAGTTGGTGAGGCAGTGGGCCACTCTTTCCTCTTTCCATCCCTCAGTCGAGGACATCTATCCTATCCTCCACTGCACTCAGCATCACTGTATCTGGGAGCCAGTGCTCCGTGGGTTCTGGGTCCCACGTCTCGGTTTGTAGTTAAGAACACAATAAAGCAATAATTGCCCCGGCGTCTTTTAAGTGTGGCTCCCAGACATGATTGCGACTGCTTGCGGCAAACCCCGCCACATAATTAGTCAGCCCAGCGTCATGTGATTCAGTGCAATTTCCTGCTGCGCTCCACAGCGGGAAACATACAAGTTTCTTGCCCCCGTTAAGGGTCTTAGGTCTGGAGCAGTAAATCCCGGCACATATTTGCACTTTCTATCTGGAGTCACATATAGTATTCAGCAGTGTCAAACCCAGCTAATTTTCGTCTCATAAACCTGGGGCATTATCGGACAACTGTAGCCTCTACCTGGCTGAGATTGACCAAATCAGTGCAGACTGGAATTGAGCCCGAGGACCTTGTCGGCCTTTACGATTTCTGGACAAAAATCTGAAGCAATGTTTCATATTATGCACGTTCAAATTCACTCATTCTTCCCATCCCACCACTCCAAGGCAGAATCAAATTCAGGGGTCAGGAGACAGAATTTCTAAAGGAACTGACAACATGCTAAACATCTGCTCCCAATATTAGTCCACAACAGCTGTGAACGCTCACCATATAATAATGTCAAATGAATATAATCGTGACACTCCTGCATATCTTTTTATAGGTGGGATCTTGAAGATGATTATACTTTTTACAATGTTTGGACAAAGAAAGAATTTGTTAACCTGCAGCATGATCATTTCCAGTTATTCCAAGAAAGTAAGTTATTCCAATTAATTCTCATCCATAGCTATCCACCATCTGAGCTTGCATAGCTGTTAAGCATTTAGGGAAATCTGAGGCTGGGAAACGTGCTATAATAAATGTTTCTCAACATGAAGTGAGGATCATTTTCTGAAACAAAATGTGAACTTGGACCAAGTAGTTGCTGCAGATGATCACATCCAGTTTCAAGATTAACAGTATTCATGTCACAACCTTGTTGGGTGGAAAATAATTCCTCTTTCACAGAAATGAAAGGGGCAGTAGTGACGTGGATGCTAAATTGGCTGACAGGGAGTAAAGTTCAATGAATATTTTTTGGGTTAGAGGAAGGTTTGTAGTGGTGTTCCCCAGGGACCCATGTTTTTCCTGTTATATAACAATGATCTAGGTCTTGCTGTACAGGGAACAATTTCAAAGCTTGCAGGTGATATGATACTTGGAGGTATTGTAAACTGTGAAGGGGGCAGCGTAGAACTTCAAAAGAGCAAGTTGATGGGGTGGGGCAAATAGCGGCAGATGAAATTCAATGCAGAGAAGTGTGAAGTGATGAATTTTGAGAGGATGATCATGTAGAGGCAATATAAAATAAAGGGCAAAATTCTTAAAGGTGGGGTGCAGGAGTAGAGGGACCTGGGTGTCTATGTGCATAGACCATTGAAGGCAGCAGGACAGGTGGAGGCAGCAGTTAATAAAGCATATAGGATTCTGGGCTTTATTAATAGGACATAGAGTACAAGAGCAAGAAGGTTATGCTGAACTTGTACAGGACACGGGTTAGACCTCAGCTGGAGTATTGAGTACAGTTCTGGGTGCCACACCAAAGGAAGGATGTGAATGCATTGGAGAGAGTGCAGAAGACGTTGACAAGAATGGTTCCAGGGATGAGAAGCTTCAGCTATGAGGATAGATTGGGACAGTTTTCCTTGCAGAGGAGAAATGTGTTGAGATTTGATAGAGGTGTTCATAATCATGAGGAGGGCTGGGCAGAGTAGATAGGGGGAAGCTGTTCCCACTCGTCAAAGGATCAAGAACGAGAGGGCACAGATTTAAAATGATTTGCAAAAGAAGCCAAGGCGATGTGAAGAAAAACAACACTTTCCTAAGTGAGTGGTTCACGCCTAAAGTGCACTGTTTGGAAGTGTGGTGGAGGCAGATACAATCGAGGGATTCAAGAGTATTTGCTGATTATTTGAATAGAAACAATGTGCTGGGGTACGGGAAATGGCAGGGTATTGACACTAAATCCTGATGCTCATTTGGAGAGCTGGTGCAGACACGATGGCCTCCTGTTGGGCCGTAACAATTGTGTGATTCTGTGAAATTTATTGCTCGTCCAAAGCGTCTCCCTTCTTTCCTGAAAAGGGTGACTCAATGACATTCATTGTCGAAGCTATCTGACTCTTCCATTATTGTGCTCGCGATTCGATGAGCCAATAACATGTGGAAGGACAAACTCAACATTGTTTGGCCCATTTTACAGGAGCATGACAATGTGCAATGAAGAAAAATTCAACAGCGTGAAGGACCATGCCCTATTTACACATGCGCTCAGGCTGTCACTAAACTCACTGCGACATTTTTTTATGATAATCTTTTTCAGACCCACAGCAGACATGGGCGGAGACCTGAACTGATGGTCACACTCCTATTTTTCTGGAAGTTCATTAAGACTAGTTAGGAAGCTTCAACTAGCTGTTTAGGCACCACACAGTGCTTCTTAAATGTTTTTTTAAAAAAAAAATTAGTGTACCCAATTCAATTTTTCCAATTAAGGGGCAATTTAGAGTGGCCAATCCACCTACACTGCACATCTTTGGGTTGTGGGGGTGAGATCAACGCAAACACGGAGAGAATGTGCAAACTCCACACGGACAGTGACCCAGAGCCGGGATCGAACCTGGGACCTCGGCGCCGTGAGGCAGCAATGCTAACCACTGCGCCACCATGCTGCCCCTGTGCTTCTTAAATGTTACTGAATAAACTGATCATTCACTATTATCAGGTGCCATCGATGTTTGGCCCCATGGTCAGTGCGCCCGTGCAAACCTCAAATTCAGACTGAGTAAAAATCAATTTAAATCAGGATTTTAATGAGCGGCATAGACATTTTAGAGATGAAAGTTTCAAATGCTATCAAAATAATCCATTCACTCAAGAGACGATGACAACAGTAAAAGGCAAGCAGCATCAATGGTTTACAAGGTGCTTGGCCTAAAAGTGAGCCTGGGCAGGATTTCCCAGCCCTTTCTGCCGACGGGATCTTCCGGTCCTGCCAAATTCGACCCTGCTGCGGGTTCCCCAGAGGCAAGACGGGCGAGCCAAACAAATTGCCATCGAGTTTGGCGGGACCGGAACATTCTGCCGGTGGCCAATGCTGAGCCACTTCTGCTGCGGCAAAACCCGCCGTGGGTACTTTTGTGAATGAATTCTATGCACACAGAAAAATGAGCTATTTTAACTCACAAATTAATTAAGACTATAGAAACTGAAGATTAGTCTGCAGAAAAATCATTACGCATTTTGGACATCATTATCTTTCTAGGAATTATTTTCTATGGATTGTACTATATAATTCGCTTGTTTAAATTTTTCTGAACTAGCCTCGACTGCAAAAAGTTTCATATGGATCCCATTTAGCTACAAGGGATGTAAACTCCCATTTAAAGGAAAAATGACTTACCTTTCATATGCTCTTTAGATGGCTATCAACTTTAGCCTGCCTTGTTGCTCGAGGTTATAGGCACATGCTAAATGAGAAATATTTCCACAGCTTCTGGCGCAGACTAAAAGAAACCTCAACTGAAGGAAGCAGACAGGTTGTAAAACTGAAGGGTTTGCTGTAACGGTATAGTTTTAAATTGGGTCCAGACAGAATGAGGCACCATTGTTACAATTGCACATCAGATGAGGTTGGGATGTTCAAGGACTAAGAAATACCATTCGTTCTTGAGTCATTCAACTCCAGTTATAAATGTCTTGAAGGTCAGCAGCATGGTAGATGATCCCACGCTTTGGCTGAGCAATTAGATTTCACGATGAAGTTTAGACTGATGGTTAATTAATTCCCTTCCCTGAAAGACCAGAAACAGGACTTACTCGAGCCAAAAATGGCAATGAGCATCCTTCTGCTACAAGATCTTACAACATTCACACATGGTGGAACTCTCCTTTTATTCAGCAGTGACGGAGACATTTCCTCAGATTAATTTTAAAATCCCCTTGATTGTAAATATTACAATAATGCTACTTTATTGCAATGCTTAGGGCAGTGTGCCGATTAGGGTCTGACCTGCCAAGTTGTATTTTTGGTTTAGAAGGAGGCCATTCAGTCCATCGAGTCTGCACTGGCGCTTGGAAAGAGCACCCCACCCGAACCCAGCCCAGGCCACACCCCAGCTCAGCCCACACCCCACCTAACCCATGCCCCACCTAACCTTTATAGACACTATGGACAGTTTTGCATGGCCAATCCTCCTAACCTACAAATCTTTGCTCTGTGGGAGAAAACTGGAGTACCCGGTGGAAACCCATGCAGACACGGGGAGAACGTGCAGACTTCACACAGACAACGACCCAAGCCGGGAATCGAACCTGGGACCCTGGAGCTGTGAAGCAACTGTGCTAACCATTATGCTGCTGTGCTGCCAAGTTTAAACTTGGATGTGCATGGTTGTAAAGCTCTTCTTTTGATGCAGATGCAGTAAGGTGAGGGCCTTGGCGATTTTCTGCTCCCTGCTTCCATATAACAAAAGGAAGTACAGTTACACAGGGAGGTCGTAGTTTGCTGATTTGTGTACCCGTTGAAGCGATCTAACTACACCTCTATGCCATCAATCCAACTGCAGAACTATTAGTTTCCTGGTTGCTTGATTGACTCAAGTATGGATGTGTCATAATGTTCTCCAACTGAACTCAGTCAGCATCGCAATGTGCCACCCTGCATAGCTATTAGATAGCAACGTGTCAAAACACAAGACAATAAACAGCACTACAAAAATAAGTGTGTGGGGGGATAAACAGGATGAGATTTTAGAATTATTATGAAAGTAAATCAAACTGACAGTGAGATGGCATGTGCATTGAGATTGAGTAAGGATTGTCTGCCAAAAAATGTAAATGCTCTGTCATCGATGGGTTGCTGCGGGCTGACAGCAAGGCAATCAGAATGTTATATTTTTCAAATTGTTGGCGTCTTCTTGATTGAAAGAGAATTTATGGGGCGCGTTTCAGCGGACCCAGTTAAAGTCCGCTGAATGGCACGTTTAGCGGAGTGCGACTCGACGGCTGCAGTGCCGAGAAACATCCAACGGCACTTTCCCATTTTTCTGGCCTCGGAGTTTTGGCCTCGGGGAGATGCTCTCCACCGAGGCTGCACTTAGAGACTCCTTGCAGAACTGACGCCATTTTGAAAGGCTCCCTCGCTCCCCCCCCCCTTCCCCGCCCCCCCCCCGCTCTGTCAGACACCCTTCCACTCTTTTGACCCCCCTCACCCTCCCCCAACTTGGGTGAGGCACCCAGGAACCCCCCACCCCATCACTTCCCTCTACCTGGCAAGACCCCCTGGGCCCCAACATCTGGCAGTGACAACCTGGCATTGCCAGTCTGACCCTGGTAGTGGCAGGGTGACCGGGTGCCATGGAGAGTGCCAAGGTGCCCCTTGCTCTGACCCCAACCACCCTAGCGTCTTCAGAGGCCAAGGAGATCCCCCTTCCCATATGCTGTTACACATGGACCACTACTAAATGGCGTCCTGGCGAGGTATCCCAGGCGCAGGCAGTGAGAGCCTGGCACCGGGTGAATCCAGCAGCCGGGTATTCAGATGTGCCGAATATTCAGATCTGGATCTCGCCCAGCATGGCCCGATTTCAATGGAAATGAAAGTTTCGATAATGGGTAGCAATCTACGACAACGGGCACGATTCAGCGATCCCGTGGCACACGGCGTGGATCCGGGTGCAATGGGTGAATCTTGCGCAAGCCCCAAATCGGGCTCCGCGCAGCCAACCTGATCGCTAGTCACCCGATTCACTGCGCCTGGCGTGATACAGATCTGAATATTCCGAATTAGATGTGTATTCATGGGTTCACTCTGATGAAACAGGTGCATTCTATACATGCCATGAAATGTCCATTTTGCACACAAATGTAAGTGATAGGATTCAATTGTTTGTCACAATATTCTGACACTCGGTTGTAATTTGATGTCTGGGCAGTTACATGTCCATCCTAAATCACAGAACAAAAAAATTATGTGTTGTCCTAAACCCATGATTCGTTTTCACTCCCAAAAACAGAGCGCAATGTTCTCTTATGGTTTTGCATAGATCACTGAACATTCTTTACATTCCATTATGGGAGACTAAACATACATCTGATCTTGCTTAAATCCTATATCCAGCTATAACATTCTACAACATGACTGAAGTTGTGCATTTTTGCAATTCTCCAACGCAACTTCAGTAAGAGACTCGGGCTGCAGTTATACATTTATATTGTGGTTACAGATCTGAGATGGACAGCTGCAAATGGATTCCTGCCCAACCAACACTGTTTATGCTGCCTAACTAGAATTGTATTTGTCTAGCCCAGGTAAGAGCTCCCTGTGTGTCTGGCAACGAGAGTGTGCAGAGCTTACTGATGTGTTGGGTGCTCTGGATCCGTGGAACACATACAGGCCACCAACACTTAAAATAGTACAACACTATTTTATTAAGTTAGAAACTGTTCAACATACTTTCACTGTGGGTTAACACGATGTTAGATTAAACTAAAGACCTATGCCTGTTCTAACCAGTCTATGCACTCAGCACATGGTGAAGATCTGTGCTGTAAGCTGTAAACTCTGTCCTTCTGAGAGGCTGCATCCCGAATGAGCGGGAACTCTGATGCCCCCTGTCTTTATAGTGAGTGTGCTCTAACTGGTGATTGGCTGCGGTGTTGTGTGTGTTGATTGGTCTTGCTGTGTGCCCATCAGTGTGTGTGTCTGCACCATGATATACTGGTGTATATTATGACACTCGCCTCTCCTCCTGCACTTATAATTTCAACGCAGAAAGCATTGAGAGCAATGTCCACAATTGTCCAAATATGTAAATCAACTCCAGGCAGATTGTGTGTCCAGCTGATCTAATCATAAGTTTAGGAGTTAAATTTCACATGGTTTTGAATACAATCTGCACAAGATTCCTTGAGAGGACTGAGAAGCATCAGGCCACGTCAGGCCAGATTGCTTCCCTCTCGGATCTCAACACCATTTGCGGCCCCTGCGCACAAGCACTCGGTGGGCACGAAATGCGCTTCTGGCCACAATTGGGCCCGGAATGTGATCTCACGTTGGCTGGCCAATTAACAGGCAGCCAGTGCGACAAATGTGCTGAGAAAAGTTCAGCGCTGCTGGGGGAGGGGCAGGGGAAGGAGGAGGATTGGGGGGGCGGGGAGAGAGCTGAGAAAAGGGAGGGTGCGGGCTGGTGCTTCTAAAGTGCTGTCTTAGAGGTGCTGCCTCGGAACCGCAGGCCTGTAGAGATCCCAATGAAAAACGCAGCAAAGCATGTCAAGGCAGCACATTCAAACACAAGTCTCAGTCCCCAGTCAAATTTTTAAGCTTCATTTCAATCCCTTAAATTTCATCCCACACTTTATCGAGGTTGTTGCTAAAAAAGTAAAGTGGGCCTAGCCAATCGTCCTGCCCGCCAACTCTAACATCACATGGACTATGTAAAACAGCTGTCGATCGGCCCCTCAAGGGACAGGAGAAGGTGATGTAATAAATACAATGAGTATCACAGGAGAAAAAGTAATAGGGAAACTAATGGGGCTAAAAGTCGGCAAGTCCCCTGGAAATGATGGGTTGCATCCCAGCATATTAAAGGAAGTAGCTACAGAGATAGTGGATGCACTGGGAGTAATCTTCCAAGAATCCTTAAATTCTGTCCCAGAGGATTGGAAAACTGCCAGTGTAACATCCTTATTCAAAAAAAGGGAGGAGGGGGGGGGGGGGGGGGGGAGAGACAAAAAAAAACCCAGGTAACTGTACTTCAGTTAGCTTAACTTCTGTCATTGGGAAAATATTAGAGTCTATAAAGATGCAATAGCAGAGCATTTAGAAATGAATAAAATAATCAAGCAAAGTCAGCATGGCTTCATGAAGGGGAAATAATGCCTGGCAAGTTTATTATAATTCTTTGTAGTGGTAATAAGCAGGATAGATAAAGGGGAACGAGTAGATGTAATATACTTGGATTTCCAAAAAGTGTTCAAAAGACTACTTAATAAGATACAAGCCCATAATGTTGGGAGTAGTATATTAGTATGGATAGAGGATTGGCTAACTAATAGAAAGGACAGAGCGATGGGATAAGAGGGGCATTTTCAGGATTGCATCATGTAACTAATGGGTTTCCATAGGGATCAGATCTGGGGGCTACAATAATTTACAATGGGCTGAATTCTCCATTTGGGAGACTTTTCTCGGATTTGTGCTTGTGCTGGAAGCGTGAATCCAAGGGCAATTCAGTAGCTTTGCCAGGCAAATCAAACATGGCGAGGATTGCGAGGGATTCCGTTGCGAATCCCACCTTCGGACCGCCATTTTGAATGGGTGGCCCAATAGCAAAGTCCATCGGGCAGCACGGTAGCACAGTGGTTAGCACTGTGGCTTCACAATGCCAGGGTCCAAGATTCGATTCCCCGCTGGGTCACTGTCTAGGCGGAGTCTGCACATTCTCCCCGTGTCTGCGTGAGTTTCCTCCGGGTGCTCCGGTATCCTCCCACAGTTCAAAGACGTGTCTGTTAGGTGGATTGAACATGCTAACTTGCCTTTCGTTAAAAAGGTTAAGAGGGTTTATTGGTTTATGGGGGTAGGGTGGAAGTGAGGGCTTAAAGTGGGTCGGTGCAAGGGAAATGAGATTAAACAATCCAAACAACTGGATGTGTGTAAGCGATTAATCACAGCCTAGTAAAATCAATTTCACATCGATGTAAATGAAAGCCTTGCGGTTCAAAGTCTGAGGAGCTTTAAACCCAGCTGATGTGGTTTTCCCTTTCTAGGAATTTACGGTGCTGCATTGTGTGGCTGAGCCAGCAGGTGTATTGAACAGGTGAGCTTTAAAGCAGTGATTTTTTTTCACCGTCACTGTCTGCACTGTTCTCTAGCTTCGAGGCAGGGGTCTTTGTAATGGGGGGGCTTCCAGGTGGGGGCCGCTTTAATGTGGGGCTTCCAGGCAGGGGTCTTTGTAATGGAGGGCTTCCAGGTGCGGGATTCAAGGTAAGGGTCTCTCATGAAGGGGTTTCTGGTGGGGGTGTTTCTCATGTGGGATCAGTGGGGGGTGGGTGGGCAGGATTTGCATTGTGGAGAGAGGGCGGTCCTCCGACGGACTTTGGGGGCAACTTCCTAAAAGAGTTACCCCCTTGGCCCACTGCAAGGTCCACTGTACCAGGGCTACGCTGGGAAATACCTGCACCAATTCCCACGCACATGAATCGCTGCCCAGAACTTCACACAGGCTTGGATAATCCAGTGCCCAGCCTATTAATACAATGCAAATTGGTCAATTTTATCATTGTATCCTGACACTGGTGCAGAGCGTGAACCTTGACACTGACGCCATGGGGGACCAGAGCATTGGACGGGATCATCGCCCGGTGCCTGTCCCGTTTGTTGGACAACGCTGGATTCTCCGCCGCATCGGGAACTCTGCTACTGGCGGTGGGCAGCGCAAAATCCAGCTCCATATATATTAATGACTTGGACAGGGGAAGTGAGTACACTATTGCCAAGTTTGCGGATGACACAAAAATAGCTGGGAAGGCGAGTGGTGAGGATGAGACCATCTACAGAGGGAGAGAATCAGGTTAAGTCAGTGGTCAAGAACTGGACAGGTGGAACATAGAATCCCTACACTGCAGAAGGAGGCCATTTGGCCCACCGAGTCTGCACCGACCCTCGGAAGAGCACCCATCCAGGTCGACGCTCCCACCCTATCCCCGTAACCCCAACTAACCTTTTTTGACACTTGAGGGGAAATTTAACATGGTAATGTGGGAAAATGTGAAGCTAGACACTGATTGGAAGAATAAAGGCACCGAATATTATGCAAATGGAGAAAGGCTGCAGAAAGCTGCAGCACTGAGGGTCTTGAGGGTCCTTGTGCATAAATCACAAATAGCTAGCATGCTAGTTCAGCAGGTAATTGGGACGGCAAATGGAATGTTGGCATTTATTTCAAAGTGAATGGGGAAAATAGGGAAGTCTTGCTAAAACTATACAAGGCACTAGTTAGATCACACAGAATACTGTGAACAGTTTTGGTCCTCTTATCAAAGAAAAGATACACTGGCGTTAGAGGGAATCGAGAGAACTTTCATGAGGTTGATCCCGGTATGGAGGGATTTCCTTATGAGGAGAGGATAAGTAGATTGGGTTTGAACTCATTGGAGTTTAGGAGAATGAAAGATCACCTTATTGCAGGCATTTTTAAAGTGAGGGTCGGGACCCACAGGTGGGTCGCGGAGCCAGCCATTGTGGCGTACCCGATCATGGGAATTCAGGCACAACAGCCGCAGCAGCCGGCTTTTAACAATGCCAGATGCGAGCGCCGTTGAAAATGGCGGCTGCGACCAGCTAAAAAACTGTGGGCGCACTACGCATGCATGTCCACCCATCAGTGCGCATGTGGCCCGGGAGTGTTGGGGCCTGAACCTGGGATCAAAGTGCGATTGCGGCGGCCACCGATGATGAACAAGGCTATGACCACGATCTGTTTTGCATCCCTAAACATTACTGTGATAATCTGGAAAGCGTATATATTCCGCATGGTTTAATCATGGACAGAACTGAACGTTTGGCAAGGAATATAATGGAAGCCATGGGAAACAATCACATCGTCGCCCTCTGTGTACTGAAGGGTGAATCGAAACAGTGACCAGTCAATCCCAATAACCGTGGACTTCATCCGTTTGAAGAGTTACTGTGATGATCAGTTAACAGGGGAGCTACTCAGAGTTTACAAATTGAGGTACGAAATCCATGTAATCCTCCTGTGAACCAGATTGGAGTGAGATCATGAGGACCAAGCAGACTCACCTCTCACATTTAAGGTATGAGAAAATGGTGGGTTGCGAATGTCGGCCGAAGCGGATAACAAAGGTCGGCCGGCGTGGGTCACGAAATTCAGCCGGCATGGGTCGGCAAGTTCAAAGAACAAAGAACGAAGAACAAACAATAGTACAGCACAGGAACAGGCCTTTCGGCCCTCCAAGCCCGTGCCGACCACACTAAACTAAAATCTTCTACACTTCCTTGGTCCGTATCCCTCTATCCCCATCCTATTCATGTATTTGTCAAGATGCCCCTTAAATGTCACTATCATCCCTGCTTCCACCACCTCCTCCAGCAGCGAGTTCCAGGCACCCACTACCCTCTGTGTAAAAAACTTGCCTCGTACATCTCCTCTAAACCTTGCCCCTCGCACCTTAAACCTATGCCCCCTAGTAATTGACCCCTCTACCCTGGGGAAAAGCCTCTGACTATCCATCTGTCTATGCCCCTCATAATTTTGTAGACCTCTATCAGGTCGCCCCTCAACCTCCGTCGTTCCAGTGAGAGCAAACCGAGTTTATTCAACCGCTCCTCATAGCTAATGCCCTCCATACCAGGCAATATCTTGGTAAATCTCTTCTGCACCCTCTCTAAAGCCTCCACATCCTTCTGGTAGTGTGGCGACCAGAATTGAACACTATACTCCAAATGTGGCCTAACTAAGGTTCTAAACAGCTGCAACATGACTTGCCAATTCTTATACTCAATGCCACGGCCAATGAAGGCAAGCATGCCATATGCCTTCTTGACTACCTTCTCCACCTGTGTTGCCCCTTTCCCCTTTCAGTGACCTGTGGACCTGTACACATAGATCTCTCTGACTTTCAATACACTTGAGGGTTCTACCATTCACTGTATATTCTCCATCTGCATTAGACCTTCCAAAATGCATTACCTCACATTTGTCCGGATTAAACTCCATCTGCCATCTCTCCACCCAAGTCTCCAAATGACCTAAATCCTGCTGTATTCTCTGACGGTCCTCATCGCTATCCAGATTTCCACCAACCTTTGTGTCATCTGCAAACTTACTAATCAGACCAGTTACATTTTCCTCCAAATCATTTATATATACTATGAACAGCAAAGGTCCCAGCACTGATCCCTGTGGAACACCACTAGTCACAGCCCTCAAATTAGAAAAGCACCCTTCCATTGCTAATCTCTGCCTTCTATGACCTAGCCAGTTCTGTATCCACCTTGCCAGCTCACCCCTGATCCCGTGTGACTTCACCTTTTGTACCAGTCTACCATGAGGGACCTTGTCAAAGGCCTTACTGAAGTCCATATAGACAACATCCACTGCCCTACCTGCATCAATCATCTTTGTGACCTCTTCAAAAAACTCTTATCAAGTTAGTGAGACACGACCTCCCCTTCACAAAACCATGCTGCCTCTCACTAATACGTCCATTTGCTTCCAAATGGGAGTAGATCCTGTCTCGAAGAATTCTTTCCAGTAATTTCCCTACCACTGATGTATGGCTCACCGGCCTGTAGTTCCCTGGATTATCTTTGCTACCCATCTTAAACAAAGGAACAACATTGGCTATTCTCCAGTCCTCCAGGACATCACCTGAAGACAGTGAGGATCCAAAGATTTCTGTCAAGGCCTCAGCAATTTCTGCTCTAGCCTCCTTCAGTATTCTGGGGGAGATCCCATCCGGACCTGGGGACTTATCTACCTTAATATTTTTCAAGACGCCCAACACCTCGTCGTTTTGGATCTCAATGTGACCCAGGCTATCTACACACCCTTCTCCAGACTCAACATCCACCAATTCCTTCTCTTTGGTGAATACTGATGCAAAGTATTCATTTAGTACCTCTCCCATTTCCTCTGGCTCCATACATAGATTCCCTTGCCTATCCTTCAGTGGGCCAACCCTTTCCCTGGCTACCCTCTTGCTTTTTATGTATGTGTAAAAAGCCTTGGGATTTTCCTTAACCCTATTTGCCAATGACTTTTCGTGACCCCTTCCAGCCCTCCTGACTCCTTGCTCAAGTTCTTGCTTAACTGCTTGCTCAGCTAACCAGAGTGACTCACACTACTTAAGCTTCAAAGAGAAGAAGAATACAATGTGCACCTTTGTGCCACTAAATAGGCCTCAGGTGACTGACAGATAACTGCCTCTCAGCAATTAGGGTGGGGGCAGCTTCAGCCAATCAGACACTAAGCTACACACTGCACTTTTAACTGAAAAACAGCAGAATTAGACTTACCACATACCTTTCCTGATTACCTCACTGCACCAAATTACCAAGTTCCAAATTCCCACTCTGGATGTGTCTCACTCGGCGAGGTCAACCGGCGTGGGTTGCCAAGGTCGGCCGGCGTGGGTCGCCAAGGTCAACCGGCGTGGGTTGCCAAGGTCGGCTGGAGTGGGTCGCCAAGGTCTACCGGCATGGGTCCCGAAGTTCGCCCGGTGTAGGTCACGAAGGTCGGCCGGTTGGTAAAAATGGGTCCCCGGAAAAAAGGTTTGAAAAACACTGCCTTATTGGGATATATAGGATTTTCAGGGGCCTTGACAGGGGAGGTACTGACAGATTGTTTCCCCTTGTGGCAGAGTCTAGGACGAGAGGGCATAATCTCAGAGTAAGGGATCACTCATTTGAGGCAGAGATGAAAAGGCATTTCTCCTCGGACAGTAGCGAATCTGTGGAATTCTTTCCCTCCGAGGCCTGTAAACCTGGGTCAGCAAGTCTGTTCGAGGTTGAGATAGATAAATCTTTAATCAGTGAGGGAATCAAAGGGGATAAGGCAGAAAAGTGGAGTTGAGGATTATATCTGATCAGTTATGATCTCATTAAATGGCGGGGTAGACTCGATTGGCCAAATGCCCTATTTCTGCTCCTACGCCTTACGGTCTTATGAAGAGTGACAGGCATTGGGCAGGGTTGAGGTCCCATCCATCAATCAGAGGCCGGCAGCTGTACGGAATAATACAGTACCACCAGGGGTGGGGAGTTGTGGCTGCTACAGTGGTACAACGCCCACCCGAGGCCTATTATCATCACGGGATTCCCGGCCACAGGTGTTTCAATGCAGGAAGATGGCACGACATGGGGTCACAGGGGGAGGTGGGATCAGCAAAAACGGTAGGGAGGTGGCTCTCAGTGCCCCCACCCCTGCACCCCCATCTTCCCTTTGAACAAGCCCCACCCACCCTAACCAGTAGGCAACCATCGCACGGGTTTGCTTGTCGTGCTCCCCACATGGTGAGCGCACCCCGCCTGGCACCATCACCTTCCCGTCAGGTCTTAATCAAGGTGAAGGAAGGAAGCAGGGAGGGCCTGATTAAATGACGCCACAAAACTAATCATTGGGTGGGGAGGGGGCATCAAATTCCACCCAACGTTTCAGGTCGATTTTCAACCTAAAACATTAACTATGTTTTTCTCTTTCCACGTGTGCTGCCAAACCTACTGCGTATTTCTAGTATTTTCTGTTTTTACTGCCTTACAATATGCCCTCTAGTAAAATGCACCACGTTAGAATTGCTGTAAGCCCTTCTACTCACTAGGACCATTCAATGACTGAAATATATCTTCCTCCGATTGGCCACCATGACTAATGCCTCATAAGACTACATGACACAGAGCAGCTTTGTATCACATTAGGCCCACAGGATTATTCAAATATTTAACAGCCAGTCCCAAGTGTTCAGCTTTACTGCGAATTATTCCAGGCCGTCAATCTTGAAAATTAGAGATGAACTGTAACTGGCAACATTTCACAGGGTTGAACCAGCTGGGGGAGAAAGATTCATTCTGTGCATGTGTAACAAAATTCTACGCCTAATCTTTCTAAATTGTTTTTTCATTGACAAAGCCAGGCACCAGTAACTTGTCTTTAAGCATTTATTTTTCTTGCACCTCAGTCAACGCCAGGGATTGAAGAAAGTCTTCTGTAATTTAAAATATTCATGTAGCGATCTGAACATTTACAAAATATATAATTCATGATTCTATCTATCAACAGAGCTCACTGAGAATCTAAAATCACAAACCAGGGGCGAAATTCTCCCCCAACGGCGCGATGTCTGCCGACTGGCACCCAAAACGGCGCCAATCAGACGGGCATCGCGCCGCCCCAAAGGTGCGGAATGCTCCGCATCTTTGGGGGCCGAGCCCCGACATTGAGGGGCTAGGCCGGCGCCGGAGGGATTTCCGCCCCGCCAGCTGGCGGAAACGGCCTTTGTTGCCCCGCAGCTGGTGCGGAAATGACATCCCCGGGCGGCGCATGCGCGGGAGTGTCAGCGGCCGCTGACAGTTTCCCGCGCATGCGCAGTGGGGAGAGTCTCTTGTGGAGGCGGAAGGGAAAGAGTGCCCCCACGGCACAGGCCCGCCCGCGGATCGGTGGGCCCCGATCGCGTGCCAGGCCACAGTGGGGGCACCCCCCGGAGTCAGATCGCCCCGCGCCCCCCCCCAGGACCCCGGAGCCCGCCCACGCCGCCTTGTCCTGCCGGCAAATACCTACTTTAATTTACGCCGGCGGGACAGGCAATTTCTCGGCGGGACTTCGGCCCATCCGGGCCGGAGAATTGAGCAGGGAGGCCCGCCAACCGGCGCGGCCCGATTCCCGCCCCCGCCCAATCTCCGGTACCGGAGACTTCGGCAACCGGCGGGGGCAGGATTCATGGCGGCCAACGGCCATTCTCTGACCCGCTGGGGGGGTCGGAGAATCCGACGTGCGTCACGCCGCAAAAATCATCGCGAAGTCTCCGGCCCGAAATGGGCTAGCAGCGACGTGACGGGATCCACGCTTGCTCACATGGTTCACGCCGTGCAGCGTCATACACGCCGCACGGCGTGACAGCTCATAAGGACGCGCTGCTCCCCCCCACCCGCCCGGAACACCCAGACCGGAACACCCGACCGGATGGCCGGCCGCCACTCAGCCCCCAGGTTCCAGTCACGGGATGTGGAGGCGCTCCTGGACGCAGTGGAGCAGAGGAGGGACGCCCTGTATCCCGGGCACGGCCGCAGAGTTGCCCCACGCCACAGCCGGCGTCTGTGGAGGGAGGTGGCAGAGGCCGTCACCGCTGCGGCCCTGACACCACGGACAGGCACCCAGTGCCACAAGAAGGTGAACGACCTCGTCAGAGCAGGCAGGGTGAGCCTCCCCCCCTGCCCGATATTCATATCACCCATATCCCCCCTCCCCCATATCCCCACTCCCCCATATCCCCCATATCCCCCCTCCCCCATATCCCCCCTCCCCCATATCCCCCATATCCCCCCTCCCCCATATCCCCCTCCACCATATCCCCCATATCCCCCCTCCCCCATATCCCCCATATCCCCCTTCCCCCATATCCCCCCTCCCCCATATCCCCCCTCCCCCATATCTCCCATATCCCCCCTCCCCCACATCCCCCTCCCCATATCCCCCATATCCCCCTCCCCATATCCCCCTCCCCCATATCCCCCCTCCCCCATATCCCCCCTCCCCATATCCCCCAAATCCCCCCTCCCCCATATCCCCCAAATCCCCCTCCCCATATCCGCCATATCCCCCCTCCCCCATATCCCCCCTCCCCCATATCCCCCCTCCCCCATATCCCCCTCCCCATATCCCCCCTCCCCCATATCCCCCCTCCCCCATACCCCCCTCCCTCATATCCCCCTCCCCATATCCCCCCTCCCCCATATCCCCATCCCCCATATCCCCCTCCCCATATCCCCCATATCCCCCCTCCCCATAGCCCCCCTCCCCATATCCCCACATATCCCCCTCCCCATATCCCCTATATCCCCCTCCCCATATCCCCCCTCCACCATATCCCCCATCCCCGATAACCTCCATATCCCCCTCCCCCATATCCCCCCTCCCCATATCCCCCCTCCTCCATATCTCCCATATCCCCCCTCCCCCATATCCTCCTCCCCATATCCCCCCTCCCCCATATCCCCCATCCCCATATCCCCCATATCCCCCCTCCCCCTTATCCCCCTCCCCATATCCCCCCTCCCCCATATCCCCCTCCCCATATCCCCCTCCCCTATATCCCCCTCCCCCATATCCCCATCCCCCATATCCCCCCTCCCCCATATCCCCCCTCCCCCCATATCCCCCTCCCCCATACCCCCCTCCCCATATCCCCCATATCCCCCTCCCCATATCCCCCTCCCCATATCCCCATCCCCCATATCCCCCTCCCCATAGCCCCCCTCCCCTATATCCCCCCTCCCCTACCCCCTCCCCCATATCCCCCCTCCCCCATATCCCCCATATCCCCCCTCCCCCACATCCCCCTCCCCATACCCCCCTCCCCCATTTCCCCTGGGTAGCCCCTGTCGCCCAGCAACCAGCCCCTCAGCCGGGGATGGCGTCCCTCGTACATGCCGGTGATGGATGACCGCGACAACACGTATGAGTCGTGTACACTGCCTGGGTAACGGGCGCAGACGTGCAGGATCATCATGCGGTGGTCACAGACCACCTGTATGTTCATCGAATAGGTCCCCTTCCTATTGGTGAACACGGCCCTGTTATCTGCAGGTGGTCGCACGGTGACGTGCATCCCATCAATCGCGCCCTGGACCATGGGGAACCCGGCCACGGCAGAGAAGCCCACGGCCCGGGCATCTTGTCTGGCCCGGTCCACAGGGAAGCGGATGTAGCGGTGCGCCATGGCATATAGGGCATCTGTCACTGCCCGGATGCACCGATGCACCGATGTCTGCGATATGCCGGACAGGTCCCCACTCGGTGCCTGGAATGACCCCGTTGCATAAAAGTTCAGGGCCACCGTAACCTTGACGGACATGGGGAGAGGATGTCCCCCGCCAGTGCCACGCGGTGACAGGTGTGCCAGCAGGTGGCAGATGTATGCCACGGTTTCCTGCCTCATCCGGAGTCTCCTCCTGCATTCCCGGTCCGTGAGGTCCTGGTATGACTGCCGGGGCCGGTACACACAGGGCATCCTCGGGTGCCTCCGTTGCCGTGGGGCCGCGACGTCCTCCTCCCCCTCCTCGTCCTGTCGGTCAGGTGTCACTCCAGCCTGGGCGGCTGCCACCTGCCCCTCTACGGCAGCCAGCACCGCCTCTCTGGCAAGCTCCTCCTCCACCTCCTCCTCCTCATCCAGGGCAACATAGACATTAGCGGCTGCCGTTACGGCGGCCAACATCGCTGGATGATCGGAAAACATGATGGCCTGGTTGGGAGGGGGGAAACGACGACATGTCATCATTGCCCATACCCCCTCCTCCCCCCAGCCAGGTGGCATGGACCGCATGGGTCCAACTGTTGGAGGCTGGCACCTGGCCAGGTGGACCAACGCACTTGCCCACGCACCCCCCTCCCCGGCACGGACCCCTTCCTCCTCCCCTGCACGGACCCCCCCATCCTCCTCCCCGGCACAGGCCCCTCATCCTCCTCTCCGGCACGGACCCCCCCATCCTCCTCCCCGGCACTGGCCCCCATCCTCCTCCCCGGCACGGACACCATCCTCCTCCCCGTCAAGGGCCCCATCCTCCTCCCCAGCATGGGCCCCCCATCCTCCTCCCCGGCACGGACCCCATCCTCCTCCCTGGCACGGACCCCCCCATCCTCCTCCCCTGCATGGACCCCATCCTCCTCCCCGGCACGGACCCCATACTCCTCCCTGGCACGGACCCCATCCTCCTCCCCGGCACAGACCCCCCCATCCTCCACCCCGGCATGGACCCCCGCCCCATCCCCCCCCCTGCACGGACCCCCCCATGCTCCTCGCCAGCAAGGACCCCCCCCCATCCCCCTCCCCAGCCCACCCCGGCACTGACCCCCCCCATCCTCCTCCCCGGTATGGACCTCCCCCCCCATCCCCCTCCCCGGCACGGACCCCCCCCATCCTCCTCCCCGGCACGGACCCGCCCCCATCCCCCTCCCCGGCACGGACCCCCCCATCCCCCTCCCCGGCACGGACCCCCTCATCCTCCTCCCCGGCCCTCCCCGGCACGGACCCCCCCATCCTCCTCCCCGGCACGGACCCCCCCATCCCCCTCCCCGGCACGGATCCCCCCATCCTCCTCCCCGGCACCGACCCCCCCCCCATCCCCCTCCCCGGCACGGACACCCCCTCCCGGCACTCCCCCGGAGCCCAGCCCACTCTAACCACCCCCCAGGCCATCACCCACCTCCAAGCTGGTCGGCGTAAACCTGGAGCACAGGTTGACGCCAATTAAAAGGAGGTTTGATTTATGTCGACGTGACCGGTCATCACGTCGACGGAACTTCGGCCCATCCGGACGGGAGAATATCGGCAGGCCCAAAATCGGCTGCCTTGCGCCCACCCGTGCCATTCTCCGACGTCAGCGCCGCCATTAACGCCCCGCCGACTTTTCTCCCTTCGGCGACTTCGGCAACCGGCGGGGGCGGGATTCACGGCGGCCAACGGCCATTCTCCGACCCGTTGGGGGGTCGGAGAATGACGCCCCTGGTTTTGAAGAGCTAATTCCTTTAGTTGTAAAAATTTGGCTTTGTGTTTTATCCTGCCTCAGAATTATTCAAACAAACTTTCAGCGGCAAAACTTAAAATGATTTACTAATCACTTTCTAGTACGAGCCCCTTTGAGTAGAAGAATATTCCATTGCTGAATTGTCTTGATTGTCTTCCTGAAGTGCAGCTCATGTCGCAGGCCCAAACATTTTCCTGCCCTGAAGGTTCAACGGCAAGGGAAGGACAGTTTGGTGCTGTCAGTGTTTAACTTTCTTTGATTTACTGTGAAACAGGAGCTTCTGAATGAGACACGAGAGGGGAAGTCTCTTTTGGAATGCTTGGGGAATGATTTTCCCCCACCTACTGTTCTGTTCCTTAAAGCATCCACTCTCTCGACCTGGCTGCTTCAGGTTTTTGGACATCGAACCAGAGTTTGCAATTGACCTTTCCTAAGCTTGCTAATTTATTACAGTTTGTGGTTACCGTCACCATGGGACAACAGTTTATGTAGATATGTACAATATGCCCGTTTAATTATATTTATTATTCAGAGCACTTAAACGTTACAGCCAAACTTCTCCCAGCCAGATCTGCAAGAGTGAGTGAATTATGGCTTATTGCATTTCGTTATTTGCCTGTAGAAAACTGAAGTGAAATACTTGCAAGAGGGGGGGTCTGAAACAATTAAAATTGAATATTCTAAGGGCAACACGGTGGTGCAGCGGTTAGCACTGCTGCCTCACTGCACTGAGGACCCGGGTTCGATCCAGCTCTGGGTCACTGTCCGTGTGGAGTTTGCACATTCTCCCCATGTCTGTAAGGGCCTCACCCCTGCAACCCAATGATGTGCAAAGTAGGTGGATTGGCCACGTGAAATTGACCCTCAGTTGGAAAATCTTTTTTAAATTCAATAAGTTGAATATCTTGAAAAGTAATTAAACAATTAATAAAAAAACATAAATGATCCTAAAGAAAATAAATGAAAGACTGGACTTTTCATTAGGCTTTCTGAGATGAGTAAATGTGAGATGCTCTATATTAATTATCATTTTCCTACTTTGTCAAGTTTGGTCGACCATGACTACATATGAAAGATGAGCACATTCCAAGGTTTAACATACATGAATGATTTTAGCTGCAAATAAATTAATGACTACATGGAATTAATCATCAATTTCTCTCAGAAGGCTGTGTTCTCATTTAAGTTAACTTAATAACACTATATTATCGTGAAATTGGGAGTAAGACATTGTTGAATGATGGAACTGTCCAATGTTTAATTTCTCTTTACTTATAAAATTAGCAGCTAGGTGCCAATAGTAATTTCACCGAGGCTCTACGGGTTGGTTTAGCACACTGGGCTAAATAGCTGGCTTGTAACACAGAACAAGGCAGCAGCACGGGTTCAATTCCTGTACCAGCCTCCCCAAACAGGTGCCGGAATATGGCGACTAGAGGCTTTTCACAGGAACTTCATTGAAGCCTACTTGTCACAATAAGCTAATTTTATTATTATTATATATAGGTACAGTATACGTGAATTAAAATCAACATATTTCTTGACAGGAAATAAGAGTAGGAATTTAATTTCTAGCATGCATTTTGGAATTGGAATAAACCTACTTCAAAAATGCCACCTTCGTGGGCAAGCAGGGATATTTTTAAAGATATGACTCCCGAACTATTTGAGTAAAGGTGTCCATAAAGTGCTCGAGGGGCAGCAGTGTAGTGCTTTTGTCACTGGACTAGTAAGTCAGAAAGCCATGGTTATGCTCTGGGGACCCAGGTTCGAATAGTGAAATTGGAATTCAATAAAAATCAGCAATAGAACCATTGTCCTAAAAACCCATCTGGTTCACTAATGCCCTTTAGGTAACAAAACCTGCCATCCTTACCTGGTCTGGCCTGTCTGTATCTCCAGACCACTAAAAAGCCTACAAAGAATCAGATGGAATTAACAACGGTCCTTACTAATATCTGGGAATTAGGAGAGCTGAGGTGTCTCACCCTCAGGATATTGATAGCGGATGATTCAGTGATGTTAATTCCATTGAACATCATGGAGCGATGAATAGATTCTCTCTTGTTGGAGATGGTCATTGCCTGGCACTTTGTGGCATGAATGTAACTTGCTAGTTATCAGCCCAAGCCTGGATATTACCCGGGTATTGTCTTTGAATGAATAAGAAATGTGTGAGAATTGCTGTAAGGTATTGACTTATTTTCCTCACGTCATGTCCACCTACATCTGTTGATAGCGATTGATTGCAGTGGTTAGTCAACAGATCCATTATTACTGCATCATGCAACTGCCAGGATGGCTGAAGTTGAACTAGACTGTGTATTTGTTTAACCCCACACTGTTAAGTGAGAGTGAATAGCCTTGAAAGGTAGGTACCTCAGGTACCTTAACACACGGCCTGGACAACTGTTTGCATCTGCATGTTGGACCTTCAACTTGTAAATCCCTCTCAGCGATATACTGCAATAATGAACACCACAGACCAGTGTTGCTATGGCGCAAATGGCCAAATATTCCTGTGGTGACATATTAAGGTGCAAATGATTGAGATACAATACATTCGCCCAGATAACATGTATTCTGTGCACCCAGTTATTTCCAATGGAAAATTCCAGAAGAGGCAAGCGTGAGCACAGCGTGTTTCCTAAAGAGCTTCCACCAAGGCAGCAGGTGCAACTCAAGCTTCCGATTTAGACCACATGCTCTCACTCTCCCTCAATACCAACGTGCCAACCTCAACACGTCTCTTTATCTCATGGGAGCTGTTATGTGGATCTGGGAGCCTTAGCTGAACAATTTTCCAACTAGATTTTAAAAAGGTGCAATTATAGCAAAATTGAAACTTTGCAAGTGTCAAACCGAGGAGCTAAAAGTTGCATGTCCAGTTCCAGAGCACTGATAAAACCGAACATTCATTTTGTTATTGTTTATTAAGTTGGGGATTCAAAACCCAGCTGTAATAATTACAAATGCACGCAAGTCACACTATTTGCTGGGTGAGCTGTTTTCTATCACTCTATCCTGAGAGGCAGGAGCGCCATCTTGACATAAAAAATCAATTCTAATGAGATTTAAGAACAGAAACCATTTACCAGATGTCCAACACATTTTTCCAAAGTCCACATTTATATGACCGATCCTGTGCTGCACTGATAGCATCTTAATCATTGAAGGCTATGACACAATTGAGAAAATAACAGAACCTTGGGGTTACAGAATTGTAGATACTCAATATTAACCCCAAACTTTATTAAGTCTAAAGCTATTAACTTAATCCCTGAATAACACAATAATTAATGTGTAAATTAATTATCGGCCAGGATTCTACGCCCCATTACCGCTGCCATGAACGGATGGACAATCCGATCCATCATGTCTACAGAGGCTTATTGGACCATGATGAGCTATAGATCAACAGCAAGTTAACAGAAATGCCAACCCTTTTTTTCCAGAGAACACTTGTCATCTATACTACAGCTATACCTATTGACCTTAACATGCTAATCCATTCTATTATCCCATAAAATTAAAAGGCAAGGATCATTCAATGTCACATTTTCAATATTTTCTGGATAATTCATTTTTTACATTCATTCATGGGATGTGGGCATTAACGACTGGGCCAGCATTTATTGCCCACATCTAATTGTTTTTGAACTAAGTGACTGACATTACGATTCAACCACATAACTGTTGATCTGGCCTAAAAGGCATAAGTAGGCCTAAAGGGCCTAAGTGAACCAGGTGGGTTTTTATAACAATTACCATGGTTTCACGATCATCATTAGGCCTTTTAAACCAGATTGTTATTGAATTCAAATTTCATGCCATGCTGGGATTCGAACCTTGGTGCCCAGAGCATTGCCCTGGGTCTATGGATTATTAGTCCAGTGACAATAGCACTACACCACCGCCAGCACTTACTGTTCAATGGTATCAAAATTAGTTACATGAAGGATTAAGGATATAAATAGGCCTCAGAGCTTTCCCTGTCATTGCGTCTGCACCATCACCAATTCTAGTTCCAAGTCAACCATTTATAGCATTGACCATTGAGCCCGTCATTTACATTCGTCAGCTATCTTCGTTCTAAGTGGTTAAGTATTTGCATAATTTTTTACCTGTTTCTAATCCAACTAAAATATATCAGATTCTTCACACGTATTATAATCCATAAAGCACGACAGAGGCTTGGCCTGAATCTTCTGAGCAACGATAATGACAATCCAAATGTCGCTGTGCTCGAAAACTCCCCTGACTCGTTGCTGCTGCACATTTCTCCTGGGACATTCCGAAACAAGGGGCGTCATTCTCCGCCGGCGGGAGTCTCCGTTTTGCCGGCGCCCGGGGGTTTCCCGACGGCGTGGGGCTGCCCCACAATGGGAAACCCCATTGACCGGCCGGTGTTACGGAGACTCCCGCCGGCCGGTCGGAGCAGAAATGTGGCGGGGCGGGTAGGAGAATTTCGCCCAAGCTCTCAATGATATGCACAGCGCATGCGCCATTGGGGAACTCTTTCGGGGTAGATAGAGTCGAGGGAAGACAGGCACCAGCCCCCATCCCTTTTTTTTTTATACATCACTCGCTGTCATATGGCAAGATTAAACATCCATTTTGAATGTAGTGGGTGGGTCAGTGAATGGATGGTTTGGTTGGTGAGTGGACTTAAGCATTCTTCCCCCCCCCCCCCCACCCCATCACATTTTAGAATGATAGCTATGAGCTGTGATTCCTCAGCCTCCAATATCATTGCTAACCCAACACGACTATCCAGGAGCAACTTTTGGGGAGATTAATTTGACTACCAGACCATCGTAGAATCTTATACAGCATAGGAGATGACCATTTGTCTCATTGAAAAATGAAATGAAATGGAAATCGCTTATTGTCACAAGTAGGCTTCAAATTAAGTTACTGTGAAAAGCCCCTAGTCACCACATTCCGGCACCTGTTCAGGGAGGCTCGTACGGCCGTTGGTAGCTCTTTTAAACTAACTGTAGCTGCTACTCTATCACCAACAAAGTGACAGTGTGAAGTCCACTTTCCCTCCATCCCAAGAACCTTTTTTCTTTAGTATATGGGACTGTTCCTCCCAATCTCCATGCATGTGGATCTTGACTTCAACTTGCTGGGAGTCGCTCAAACTCCTCTCTCCAAACCTCAAGCATCTCCAACTGATTTTATTGAAGAGCACTAGACGTGTTAATGATAAACACTTGAGCAGAGGAAACATGCATACGAAGCATATTACAGGCTTTTATCCGACAATCTTGCTGCTGAACATTGCTGTGAACCTTGAAGCAACACTAGACTTCCAAAAGCCACTACAAAGAGCTCTTAACTCACCTGCTCACCATAGGTTGAAATTCAACTTCTAAAATAAATCTTCAAAACTTTTTCCAGCTGTTAAACTTGGAGACTTTTCAACAGCGAGGTTTGTGAGCTCTGAACCTACTTCAAAAATGAACTGCGAATGAACAATATGGGGGCCCATTGGAGCAGGGTATACCAAATTCCAAGCCAACTTTCAGTTAGATTGTGCTGTTTGTCACATATAACACATCTCTACCCAGTGGGAGCTCACCAAACACTCACATTACTGCTTTCACAAGTTGTTCAACAGCTCAGCACTTATCAATATTCACATGTCACAATATTCATCAATATTCCCGTACCAGCCTCCCCGAACAGGCGCCGGAATGTGGCGACTAGGGGCTCTTCACAGTAACTTCATTTGAAACCTACTTGTGACAATAAGCAATTGTCATTTTCATTTTATTTCATGCAACGTGTGCATTTGAAGTGGACAACAGAAGACAAGCATCGATAGCAACTCCCAGCATGGATTCCAGATTTCCATCGTCCCATCCCACATTAGCATGGTTCTCATCCTTCATTATTCCCTCCTGACCTCAGCTCTGACATTGACTGACTTCTGCTCTCATGTGAGCTTCCCAATTGCACACATCATTAAATTAACACTCAAGTTCTGGAAGAGCTGTACTGCCACTACATTTCAAATCCTTACTCCAGACACGGCAGTAACACAGAATTTTGTGGGTGAGGCTTTTCAGTACCCTAAAATGTATCATGGAGTTCAACCAACCTCTCCCTTCAATGGATTTGTTGCTTTTCCGAGCACACGGCTTTTTCCCTAGGTGTGGGATTACAATTATGGACACGTGGGTTTTTAAATGTAGCCATCTGGGATGGCCATGCCCCGATTGCAAAATGGACACTTGCAAAGACTGCAGGGAAAATTGGACAATGCTAAGAAACAAGCAGGTGCAAGCTCTGTCTGTTGATTAGAACCTTAAACGCTCAGACAGGACAGAAACTACCAAACAATCTACATACTAATGAGCCTTCTCCGGGACAAAAGGGAGACATATAGATACACAATGTTAGGACAGACTCCCCGGCGCCAGAAGAAGCTAAGACAAAGCAGACTGACAGTCACCAGGACACGCCCAGCGATCAGGGAACCACCCCTCTATTGGAGGAATATCGATACAGATGATTGGGAAAGACCCAATTATTGAGGCCAAGTTCAAGGCCCGCCCAAAAGAGCGCGAAGCCCTTTTGGGTATAAAAGGCATCCCCCAAGGGAGAACGCCCTCCTTTGGCTTAGGCTCTCAGCGAAGAGAGAGACCAGCCTAGCAGCTACAGCAGACCAAGTAAGTTCCAAGTCAACGAACGCTCCTAGTTGCTACCCTATAAACAGCTCAACCCAGCAGCCTCAGAACCGAGCAATGGCCATTTTTCCTCTGACTGAGTGGGCGCCCAAAGCTAAGTATAGGCTTTAGTAATAGTGGTAGTTTAGTTTGTAGAGTTTATGCATTAGTAGATTTGACTGTGTGTAAATAAATGAGCATTGCTTTTGAACTTACTAACTGGTGTATCGAGTCATTGATCGGTATTCGGTTCTGAACCTTGTGGCGGTGTCGAAAGATACCTGGCGACTCTTTTTTTTAAAAAAAATATATTTTATTAAAGTTTTCAAACAAAATTTTTCTGTTTTACAAATCAACATAAAAATAATACAATAACTGATAAATAACATTATTTAAATAATATAGTGAACGAACAAAGTGACAAAAAATAGTGCTCCCCCCCCTTTCCCTTCCCCCCCCCCGCCCCCCCGGGCTGCTGCTGCTGTCGATCTATTTTCCCTTAACATTCCACGAGATAGTCAAGGAACGGTTGCCACCGCCTGGAGAACCCCTGAGCCGATCCTCTCAGCGCAAATTTCATTCGTTCCAGCTTTATGAACCCTGCCCTATTGTTTATCCAGGCCTCCACGCCGGGGGGTTTCGCTTCCTTCCACATAAGTAGGATCCTTCGCCGGGCTATCAGGGACGCAAAGGCCAGAATATCGGCCTCTTTCGCCTCCTGCACTCCCGGCTCTTCCGCTACCCCAAATATCGCTAACACCCAGCCTGGCTTGACCCGGACCTTCACCACCTTTGAGATCACCTTTGCCACTCCCCTCCAGTACTCATCCAGTGCCGGACACGACCAGAACATGTGTGTGTGGTTCGCCGGGCTTCCCAAGCACCTCCCGCACCTGTCCTCCACTCCGAAGAACCTGCTCATTCTTGCTCCCGTCATATGTGCTCTGTGTAGGACCTTAAATTGTATCAGGCTAAACCTGGCACACGAGGACGAGGAATTTACCCTACTTAGGGCATCAGCCACAGCCCCTCCTCAATCTCCTCGTCCAGCTCTTCTTCCCATTTTCCCTTCAGCTCCTCTACCAGCGCCTCCCCCTCGTCCCTCATCTCCTGATATATTTCGGACACTTTGCCCTCCCCGACCCATACCCCCGAAATCACTCTATCCTGGATCCCCTCTGTCAGAAGCTGCGGAAATTCCCTCACCTGTTGCCTCGTAAACGCCCTCACTTGCATATATCTAAAAATATTCCCCGGGGGCAACTCGTACTTTTCCTCCAGCGCTCCCAGGCTCGCAAACGTCCCGTCTATAAACAGGTCTCTCAGTTTCCTAATTCCTGCTTGTTGCCAGCTCTGGAACCCCCCGTCCATCCTTCCTGGGACAAACCTGTGGTTATTCCTGATCGGGGTCCACACCGAGGCACCCATCACCCCCCAGTGTCGCCTCCACTGCCCCCAGATCCTTAAGGTTGCCACCACCACTGTGTTTGTGGTATACCTTTTCGGGGAGAGCGGCAGTGGCGCCGTCACCAGCGCCTTTAGGCTCGTTCCTTTGCAGGACGCCATCTCCAGCCTCTTCCACGCCGCCCCCTCTCCCTCCCTCATCCACTTACAAACCATCGCCACATTGGCGGCCCAGTAGTAGTCGTTCAGGCTCGGCAGCGGCAGTCCCCCTCTGTCCCTGCTACGCTGCAGGAACCCCCTCTTTACCCTCGGGGTCTTCCCTGCCCACACAAAGCTCATTATGCTCCTGTCTATCTTTTTGAAAAAGGCCTTTGTGATCAGAATGGGGAGACATTGAAACACGAAAAGAAACCTCGGGAGAATCATCATTTTTACCGCCTGCACTCTGCCCGCCAATGAGAGCGGCAGCATATCCCACCTCTTGAAATCCTCCTCCATCTGCTCCACCAGTCGCGTCAGATTAAGTCTGCGTAGAGTTCCCCAGCTCCTAGCTACCTGGATCCCCAAGTATCGGAAGCTCCTTTCCACTCTCCTTAACGGCAGGGCATCTATTCCTCTTCCCTGGTCCCCGGGGTATATTATAAAAAGCTCGCTCTTCCCCATATTTAGCCTGTATCCCGAAAAATCTCCAAACTCCCTCAGTATCTGCGTAACCTCTGGCATCCCCTCTACAGGGTCCGCAACATACAGCAGTAAGTCATCAGCGTAGGGTGATACTCGATGCCCCTCTCCCCCTCTAACCACCCCCCTCCATTTCTTAGAGTCCCTCAACGCTATGGCCAGTGGTTCAATTGCCAACGCGAACAGTAATGGGGACAGGGGGCACCCCTGCCTTGTTCCCCTGTGTAGCCGAAAATACTCAGATCTTTGCCGGTTTGTGACTACACTTGCCACTGGGGCCTCATATAGGAGTCTGACCCATCTGACAAACCCCTCCCCGAACCCAAACCTCCTCAACACCTCCCATAAATACTCCCACTCTACCCTATCGAATGCCTTCTCCGCATCCATCGCCGCCACTATCTCTGCCTCCCCCTCCGCTGGGGGCGTCATCATCACCCCCAGCAGCCGTCGAACGTTGACATTCAGTTGTCTCCCCTTTACAAACCCTGTCTGGTCTTCATGCACCACCCCCGGGACGCAATCCTCTATCCTTGTCGCCAGCACTTTTGCCAGCAGTTTGGCGTCTACATTTAGGAGTGAGATAGGCCTATATGACCCGCATTGCAGCGGATCTTTGTCCCGCTTCAGGATTAGTGATATCATCGCCTCCGACATTGTCGAGGGTAGTATCCCCCCTTCTCTGGCCTCGTTAAAGGTTCTTGCCAACAGCAGGGCCAACAGG
This sequence comes from Scyliorhinus torazame, assembly GCF_047496885.1. Classification (NCBI taxonomy): domain Eukaryota; kingdom Metazoa; phylum Chordata; class Chondrichthyes; order Carcharhiniformes; family Scyliorhinidae; genus Scyliorhinus; species Scyliorhinus torazame. The sequence continues at coordinate 67,632,988 of NC_092728.1, forward strand.
TCCACATATTTCCTGTAGAATTCCACCGGAAACCCGTCTGGTCCCGGGGCCTTCCCTGCCTGCATGTTCCCCAGTCCCTTAGTCATCTCGTCCACCTCGATTGGCGCCCCCAGACCTGCCACCTCCTGCTCCTCCACCCACGGGAACCTTAGTTGGTCCAGAAAATGTAGCATTCCCTCTTTTCCCTCCGGGGGTTGGGACTTATATAGCCTCTCATAAAAGGTCTTAAACACCTAATTTACCTTTCCTGAACTCTGCTCCGTAGTTCCCGTTTCATCCCTAACTCCCCCAATCTCTCTCGCCGCTATCCTCTTGCGAAGTTGGTGGGCCAGCAGCCGGCTCGCCTTTTCCCCATACTCGTATCTCATCCCCTGTGCCTTCCTCCACTATGCCTCTGCCTTTCCTGTAGTCAGCAGGTCAAACTCCGTCTGAAGTCTTTCGCCTTTCTCTATATAGTCCTTCGTCCGGAGCCTCCGCATATCTTTTATCCACCCTCAAAATCTCCCCCACTAATCTCTCCCTTTCTTTGCCCTCTTGTTTCTCCTTGTGGGCTCTAATGGAGATCAGCTCTCCCCTAACCACCGCCTTCAGCGCTTCCCATACTACCCCCACCTGGACCTCACCAGCGTCATTGACCTCCAGGTATCTCTCAATACACCCCCGCACCCCTCCACAGACCCCCTCATCCGCCAGTAGTCCCACATCCAGTCGCCAGAGTGGGCGCTGCTCCCTCTCCTCTCCTAGTTCCAGATCCACCCAGTGCGGGGCATGGTCTGAAATGGCTATGGCCGAGTACTCCGTTCCTGCCACCTTCGAGATCAGAGCCCTACTCAGAACAAAGAGGTCTATTCGGGAGTATACCTTGTGGACATGGGAGTAAAAGGAGAACTCTTTGGCCAGCGGCCTAGCAAATCTCCACGGATCCACTCCCCCCATTTGTTCCATAAACCCCCTAAGCACCTTGGCCGCTGCCGGCCTTCTTCCGGTCCTGGATCTAGACCGGTCTAGCCCTGGATCCAGCACGGTATTAAAGTCCCCCCCCCATTACCAGGCTTCCCACCTCCAGGTCCGGGATACGTCCCAGCATCCGCTTCATAAATCCCGCGTCATCCCAGTTCGGGGCATATACATTTACCAGCACGACCTCCTTTCCCTGCAATCTACCACTCACCATCACATATCTGCCCCCGTTATGCACCACTATATTCTTAGCCTCGAAAGACACCCGTTTCCCCACCAGTATCGCCGCCCCCCTGTTTTTCACGTCCAACCCTGAGTAGAACACCTGTCCCACCCATACTTTTCTTAACCTAACCTGATCCGCCACCTTCAGATGCGTCTCCTGGAGCATGACTATGTCGGCCTTCAGTCTTTTTAAGTGCACAAACACCCGGGCCCTCTTAATCGGCCCATTTAGGCCTCTCACATTCCACGTGATCAGCTGGATTTGGCCCCCCCCCCCCACCCCCGCCCCCCCCCCCGACTAACCATACCCTATTCTGGGCCAGCCCCCCGTCCGGATCCTGCGCACCCACCTATCCCCCAGGTGGCGCCTTCCCGTCCCGACCACCTCTTCTCTTGCCAGCTTCCCCTTGCACTCAGCAGCAGCAACCCAGTTAGTTCCCCCCCCCCCCCCCCCGCTAGATCCCCATCTAGCATGGTTACTCCCCCCATAATGCTTCCGAAAGTCAGCTACCTCTAACTGACCCCGGCTTCCCCCGTTCTCTCTTTGACCCCCCTGCGTGTGGGGCTCTCTTCCTTCCTGTGCCTATCTTCCCGCCATCATCTCCATAGCGCGGTAAAAACCCTGCGCTTTCTTATTGGCCCCGCCCCCTATGGCGCAGCTCCCTCATTCCCCATCCCCACTCTCAGTCCCTTTTTCCACCGGCGCCCACATTTCTCCGTGTCCCCCCATCAAGAGGAGAGAAATTCCCCATCTATCGTTACAATATTATAAACCTCCCATTCTCCAATTTACATTTCTGTACCACAACCTCGTTGTTTCCCCTCCAACATCAGTCTCTCAGTTCTAGTCCAGTTTCTCTTCTTGGATGAAGGTCCATGCCTCATCCGCCGTTTCGAAGTAGTAGTGCTTGCCCTGGTGTGTGACCCACAATCACGCCGGCTGCAGCATCCCAAATTTTATTTTCTTCCTGTGAAGCACCGCCTTGGCCCAATTGAAGCTCACCCTCCTTCTCGCCACCTCCGCACTCCAGTCCTGATACACTCGTATCACCGCATTCTCCCACTTGCTACTCCGTACCTTCTTGGCGCAGCTCAGAACAGCCTTTCTATCCGTGAAGCGGTGAAATCTCACCACTATCGCCCTTGGTATTTCACCCGCCTTTGGTCTTCTCTCCCATTAGCGTATGGAGCATCGTGCTCACAGAAGCCCCAACATCCGCTCCCTCTGTCCTTCGGGGATACCTAGAATCCGTAGGTTCTTCCTCCTCGAGCTGTTCTCCAGGGCTTCCAGCCTTTCGATACACCTCTTATGTAGCGCCTCATGCGTCTCCATTTTTACCACCGGGCCCTGTATCTCATCCTCATTTTCGGCTGCCTTTGCCTTCACTCCACGGAGCTCTTTCGCCTGGACCTTTTGTGTTTCCTTCAGCCCATCGATTGCCAATAACATCGGCGCCAGCACCTCCTTCTTTAGTTCCTCCACACACCATCGGAGGAATTCCTGCTGGTCCGGGCCCCATGTCGCCTGGGCTCCATCCGCCGCCATCTTGCTTCTTCTTTCTCTTCTCTGCCGCTGCTCCAAAGGATCCTTCGCAATCTGGCCACTGCCACTGGTCCTTTCCATACACACCCGGGGGGACACCTTCCTTCGTCACCCTACACTGGGTTTGGTCTGAAAAAATTTCCGTTGGGGATTCCGAAAAGAGCCCAAAAGTTCGTCAGAACGGGAGCTGCCGAAACGTGCGGCTTAGCAGTGCATCGCCGCAACCGGAAGTCGATACCTGGCGACTCTTGAGCAAACGTGATTAAATAGCGCCAAATTAAGAACCAACCAAAAGTTAGCAACATTTACTGGCGACATCTGCCGGGACTCGATTTAGAAGTGGCCTAACCACTTCAAGAGAACCCAAAATTTGAATTGAGAATCCAATTGGGAACAGAAAGAAAAACCACAAGCGTCAAAACAGTACTGATCAAGCCTCTGAGATTCGGAAGTGTGTTAATGCATGCGTACTAACAGGGATATAAGGTAAACCTGAGAGATTTTGTTGCGAAAAACTGTTGGGAGTTTTGTAGGCCGGAAATTAGCGTAAGCCATACCCGTGTTTACATCACCGTTTATCACCCCCTGTCCCAAATTCGTTAGAGATCCTAGTAGAGAGAATGGCAATGAAGGCAATGGAACGCCTTATGAACCCCCAGGAATTTGAGGTCGCAGCGACCAGTAGAGTAGGACAGTGTCCCGTTTGGGAAGAAGAGATCAGGAAATATCTCAAAGGGAAAGGATGGCCCCTTTGGAGTGACTTCTGTGATAATGAGGAAACAGGATCCGGGAGTATAGGACATACTTGGTGGGAGAACCTGTCAGAGATTCATAAGAAGAGCTGAGGGAAAGCTCGCAAGCCGATGGCAATCGTGTCCTGTTTGGCACAATTGCGAGGCATAAAGGAGGTTGTTAGAACGCTCCGTAGAGAGATAGAGGAGAGAGACAGAACCAGTGAGGTAGACGTGAGTGAGGTAGAGAAAGAGAATCGAGATCTGAAAGAGCAGTTAGCAGCAAGGGACAGAGAGGTGGATGATGCCACGAGGGCACATCAGTCTTGTCTCGCGCATTTGAACAGCTTTCAGACACAATACGATAAGGCCTACCAGGACACGCAACGTGCGGTCTTGGCAAGACAAGAAACAGAACAGCAAGTTGAGAAATTGCAGAAACAGTGCAATGATTTAAAAGCAGCCCTACGAGCACTCCTTACTTCCACGATGGAACAAAGGCAGAGCTCCGTAGACCATGCAAAGTGCCGGAAGCAAATTGCAGAATTGCAATCTCTGCTGTCCATGCAAACTGGATTTCAGAGTACATTCGGACCCCAATTAGATCAAGAAAACGGCCCCGATTGGCAGGAATTGAATGAAACTGCCCATAGATACGTACATGGGACATGTACGCAGGAAAAACCCCAGAAAAGGAAAGAGCCCCAACCTCCAACCGAACAGGCAGAACACACCCCCATGAACTCTGTAACCACACACCGCAGGGCCGCAGGAGAAGGAGAAGCAGATTTCCTTTACACAACCCCGTTAACCGTGACCCAATTACGGGATGTGTGTAGAAAAATTACACCGTTCCTTCCCACATCCGACCCCCACCAATTTTTTGCGAAAGTCAGACACGGGCTACCATGTACGGCCTGGACGAAAAGAAGCAAGTGAAGCTCACAGTTCTAAGCCTCGACCCTTCAGTCGTAGCAGCCCTTCCCGACCCACAGAATGTAGGAGGAGGCACACTCCAAGAGATGCACACAGCGATCCTTGATGCGATCGGCTTTAACAGAGGAGACCCCGTAGAAGGCCTAAATAAGTGTAGGCAAAAGAAGACAGAGCACCCCACAGCGATTGCTGGACATTTGTGGATTCACTTTACCGCAGTTTTTGGAGAGTTAGCCCATGCCCATTTGTCCCCAAATAATATGGCCAAATGGACCTGAATTCTAGTCTCGCATGCCACAGAAGCAGGACGAAAAGCTTGCGCAAATTATGACCCCTCAGATGAGGCCCACAATGAAAAATGGGTTTGGAAGAGATTGTCCCGCGCTTGGGAGCAATCAATTGTAGGCAAAACCGCATTTATAACACCCGATGAAGAGCAGGCAGAAATGAACCCAGTTAAGGCACACCAGAACCCCGCATGGGTAAATGAGGGCAGGAGCAGCTAACCCCAGCCCAAAGCTCAGGAATGTTATGATTGTGGACAGCTAGGACACTTTGCACGAGAGTGCAACGCGCCCCAGAAGCAGCAGAGAAACCAACAGACAGGCACCCTAAACAAGAATAGGGCAAAGCCGATCCATAGCGTTAGCGCCCGTTCAGAGGGTACAGACATGAACGGCACCGACTGACGGTGTTCAGGCTCCCCAACTTGGGTCTGCGACACCCTTTGGGACAAGTCCAGTACACCGATAGTAGCAGGCAAAGTTCGGGGCCAACTCGTGGAATTTCCTTAGGACACAGGAGGGTCTCGCACCACACTCAATTCCTCCACAATGTTCCAGCGAGACACGAGGCCCACAACAGACACCATTACACTCAACGGCTTTACAGGTCATTTACAACAGGGACACATCACAGCCCCTATAGCGATACAAATAGGGAACATCGCAACCAAGCAGCCCGTAGTTTTAGTTGATCTGCCCCAGACAGCAGAACATATCCTTGGGATCGATTTCATGAGCTCCCATAACCTCTCTTTTAATCCAGTTAACAAGTGTGTATGGAAAATGGCAAAGGCAGCACGAGCCCCCGCCACGCTCACAGTAGGAGAGTATGGAAATAGGATTAGCTCAGTAGGCGACTTCTGGTTCGACCCTCGAGTCATTAATGCAGACAAACAGGTTAGGGCAGTCCTGCAGGAACATAAAGCAGCATTTGCACAGCACAAGCACGACTGTGGCAGTTTGACTGGCTTTGTGAACATTACAGGTCCCGACCCTAAACCCCAGAAGCAGTACGGATTTCCCCAGGAAGCAGAGGGAGAAATCTCCAAAGTGATAGAGAGTTTGTTGGATCAAGGCGTACTCAGATCAGTAGCCTCCACAAACAACGCACCGATTTGGCCCGTCAGGAAACCGGATGGATCATGGCGACTGACCATTGATTACCGGGAACTGAACAAAGTAACCCCAGCAGCAGCCCCCACCGTAGCCACGAGTCCCGAAACCATGCTCACACAGGGACTCCAGTCAATTTTTTTTTCGATTTTGGACATTAATAATGGCTTCTGGTCCATTCCATTGGCTAAAGCGAGCCAGCACAAATTCGCCTTTACATTCCAAGGGCAACAATACACGTGGATGTGCCTTCCACAAGACTTCCACAACTCCCCCTCCATTTTCCACCGACAGCTGACAAATGGATTAGCAAAATTTTCCCGCCCCGATTGTCTGCTCCAGTATGTAGACGACTTGTTACTACAGACAGACACAAAAGGAGAGCACATTTTGCTTCTCCCCGAACTCCTAGCACTCCTAAAAGAAATTGATTGTAAAGTCAACCCCAAGAAGGCCCAGATTCTGAAAGAAAAAGTGATTTACTTAGAAACAGTGATCACTCATGGTAAACGCGAGATCGAGCACAAGAGAATTGACTCGATCATCAAATTGCCCCTTCCCCACAATGTCTCAGCCCTCCGGTCAGTTTTAGGACTAGTTGGTTACTGCCGAAACCATATTGACGGTTTCGCCACTAAAGCAGCGCCCCTTTCTGAACTTCTCAAGAAGCAGGCACCTTGGGAATGACTTCCACAGCATACAGATGCCGTGGACACTTTAAAAAGAGCACTCAGCACAGCCCCCGTACTACAGGTCCACATTCCCCGTATGCTATGGAGGTAGCAAGCACCAACTGAACCCTTTCGGCCGTGCTCCTCCAGGAACGCCATGGCCAGTTACATACAGTAGCATGCGCCTCACGCATGTTAGACCCCGTAGAGCAAAGATTTTCTGCCTGTGAAAGGCACCTGCTCGCAGTTTTTTGGGCAGTGCAATACTTCGCATACATTACAGGACTCAACCCCATCACCATCCTCACAGAACACACCGACACAGCTATTGTTAGATGGCCGACTTAAAGATGGCAGTGTCAGCCAAATCCGTGCAGCCCGTTGGACCCTTCTTTTACAGGAACGGGACATCACGGTAAAGAAACCAAAACCCACACATTACTTGCCGATAATCAACAGTATGCAGGCACCCATCACGATTGTGAGATCATCACCACAAAACACAACACAGGCCCATTTATTCCCAAAACACCCCCCAGGAAAACAGGTAGAACACCCCAGAGACCCCAGCCCACAGACACGTGCACACCCCTAAGGATTTATGTGGATGACTCATCCACAGTGTTAAATGGAGAGAGAATTACCGGTTGCGGTATATATGTAGAGGACATGCAGGGACGCGCCCTAGATGAAATCTCCTTAAAGTTGCCAGGACACTTAAGCTCGCAGGCAGCAGAGCTGGCAGCAATTGCGTATATTGTAGACGACCCAGATTCGTTCCCAACCCCAGCAGACATCTATTCAGACAGCTTGTCTGTCTGTAATAGTTTGACAGCGTTCCTACCACTCTGGGAAACAAGAGGATTTGTTTCCGCAGACGGTAAACCCCTACCTGATGTGTTGGGTGTTCTGGATCACATACAGGTCACCAACACTTGAAGCAGTGCAACACTATTTTTATTAAAAGGTTAACTATTTAAACATACTTGAATTGTGGGTAAATACGATACCAGCTTTAACTAAAGACCTTTGCCTTGTCCTAACCAGTTGATGCACTCAGCACATGGTGAATGTCTGTGTTTCAGGCTGTGAGCTCTGTGCTCCTAGCTAGCTGCTACTCGAATGAGCGGGAACTCTGATGTCCCCTGTCTTTATAGTGCGTGTGCTCTCGCTGGTGATTGGCTGTGGTGTTGTGTATGTTGATTGGTCCCACTGTTTCTCCATCAGTGTGTGTCTGCACCATGATATACTGGTGTATATTATGACATCCCCACTTTTACATAAAAAAATGTGCCTGCATGACAATAAATAGTGTGTGGCGAATGTTCCTGACTACGTGTGTGCAAAATATTTACAGGACTATGTACATAAAACTAAGCGATTTACATGGGAAGGTGCCTGGTGCAGAGAAAAACAGTGTTGCACACAAATAACGAGATGAACACTGTATACAAACCACTTGAACGATTAAACGGAAGAACAGAACAGACTAGAGAGTCCATTAGTGCAAAGTTCACAAATTAAGTCTCTGAGGTGGGCGACAAATTCTGGTTGACCGCCTTAAGGGTGGGTCAGGAGCCACCAGCTGAGGAGCGGGCTGGACTGCGTCAGAGTGAGGAGGATGCAGCGTAACCGGAATCTCTGCATAGTCCAGGTCAGGGACAACAGGATGGCGTGGCACTGGCAGAGGATCACGTAGCGAGCGCGGAACAAGACGAAGGGCGCGCCGATTACGGCGCAGAATGGAACCATCCGGTGGACGAACCAGGAACGAGCGGGGAGCCACCTGCCGAAGAACCACAGCAGTTGCAGACGAGCCACCATCCGGAAGATGGATGTGGACATTGTCATCTGAGCCAGAGCAGGGAGATCAGCTGCACGGGCGTCATGAGCCGCCTGTGCTGTGCACGAGACAGTTGCATTCGTTGAAGGACCGGAACGTGGTCGAGGTCTGGGACGTGAATGGACGGCACCGTCGTCCTCAGAGTGCGACCCCATGAGCAGCTAGGCTGGCGACAGGCCAGAGGACTGTGCCGCCGAGCGATAGGCCAGCAGGGCGAGGTAGAAGTCGGATCCCGCATTGGCAGCCTTGCAGAGGAGCCGTTTGACTATGTGGACGCCTTTCTCCGCTTTGCCATTGGATTGGAGGTACAGGGGACTGGATGTAACATGCACAAGTTGTACCTCCTGGCAAAGTTGGACCATTCCTGGCTTGCGAAGCAGGGGCCATTGTCCGACATCACAGTGAGTAGGATGCCGTGACGAGCAAAGGTGTCCTTACAGGCACGGATGACTGCAGATGATGTGATGTTGTGCAAACGTACCACCTCCGGGTAGTTTGAAAAATATTCTACAATCAGAACATAGTCCCTGCCCAGCACGTGGAACAGGTCGATGCCGACCTTGGACCAAGGGGACGTGACCAACTCATGGGGCTGTAGGGTCTCACGTGGTTGGGCTGGCTGGAACCGCTGACAGGTGGGGCAGTTGAGCACTGTGTTGGCGATGTCGTCATTGATGCCGGGCCAGTACACTGCCTCTCAGGCCCGTCGGCGGCACTTTTCCACGCCAAGATGGCCCTCGTGTTGCTGTTCCAAGACGAGCTGGCGCATGCTGTGCGGGATAACAATGCGGTCCAACTTCAGAAGGACACCATCGACTACCGCCAGATCGTCTCTGATGTTGTAGAACTGCGGGCATTGGCCCTTGAGCCACCCGTCTGTTAGGTGGCACATGACACGCTGTAGCAGGGGGTCAGCCGCAGTCTCACGGCAAATTTGGACGAGGCGTTCATCTGTGGCTGGTAGATTGGAGGCCACGAAGGCCACATGGGCGTCAACCTGGCAGATGAATCCCGCTGGGTGTTGACTGCCCTGGACAGAGCGTCGGCTATGATCAGGTCTTTGCCCGGGATGTATACGAGCTGAAAGTCGTATCGCCGGAGTTTGAGCAGAATGCGCTGGAGGCGAGGCGTCATGTCGTTCAAGTCCTTTTGTATTATATTGACCAGCGGGCGATGGTCTGTCTCGACGTTGAATTGGGGAAGGCCGTACACATAATCATGAAATTTGATGACACCGGTCAACAGGCCCAGGTACTCCTTTTCTATCTGCGCGTAGCGCTGTTCCGTGGGGGTCATGGCGCATGACACATATGCAACGGGGGCCCATGATGAGGCCTCATCGCGTTGCAGGAGCACTGCCCCAATGCCAGATTGGCTGGCATCAGTCAAAATCTTTGTCTCTTTCGCTGGATCAAAAAAGGCCAATGCCGGGGCCGTGGTAAGTTTGATTTTAAGTTCTCTCCATTCGCGCTCGTGGGCAGGAAGCCATTGGAAGTCTGTCGTCTTCCTGACCAGGTTCCTGAGAGCTGTAGTATGAGAGGCGAGGTTAGGGATGAACTTCCCGAGGAAGTTGACCATGCCCAGAAATCGGAGGACCACCTTCTATTCCTCTGGCTTTTTCATGGCTGTGATGGCAGCCACCTTGTCTGCATCCGGCCGCACACCCAACTGGGAGATGCCCTAGGAACTTGAGTTCCATCTGGCCGAAGGAGCATTTGGCTCTGTTGAGGCATAGGCCCTGCTCCCGTGTGCGTTTGAACACGCACTGGAGGCGACTGATATGCTCATGCGGGGTGGTGGACCAAATGATTATGTCGTCAACATAGACGCGAACACGTTCAATGCCTGTTCCATGATCCTGTGGAATACTTCTGACGCCGATATGATCCCAAACGGCATCCTGTTGTAACAATATCTGCCAAAAGGGGTGTTAAAGGTACACAGTTTCCGGGTGGATCTGTCTAGTTGAATTTGCCAGAATCCTTTCGAGGCGTCAAGTTTGGTGAAGAGCTTGGCCTGAGCCATCTCGCATGTGATCTCTTCGCGCTTGGGGATTGGGTAATGCTCCCTCATTGTGTTGCGATTCAGATCCTTTGGATCAATGCAGATTCTCAGCTTGCCGGAAGGCTTCTTTACGCACACCATGGAACTGACCCAGTCGGTTGGTTCCGTAACTCTGGAGATCACTCCTTGGTCTTGGAGGTCCTGCAGCTGCTGCTTGAGGCGGTCCTTGAGGGGTGCTGAGACTCTGCGAGGTGCATGCACCACAGGCGTGGCGTTCTGTTTGAGTATGATCTTGTAAGTATATGGGAGCGTGCCCATGCCTTCGAAGACGTTGCGGTGCTGGTCGATGATGGCATTGAGTTGCGCCCTGAAGTCAGCATCCTGGAAGGCAGATGTGTCATCAGGAGAGAGAGAGTGAATTCGTTGAACGAGGTTTAGCAATTTGCACTGCTGTGCGCCAAGCAGAGAGTCCTTCGAGGAGCCCACGATCTCAAAAGGAAGGATGGCTTTTTGTGACTTGTGCGTCACTTCAAGTTTGGCATGAGCCGGTAGCAGGAATGATGTTGCCATTGTAGTCCAATAGCTGGCAGGCCGATGGGAGAATGGTTGGTTTGACACAAAGGCTTTGGAAAGCAGACGAGGCCATGAGATTGGCGGAGGCACCAGTGTCCAGGCGGAATTGTATTTGGGACCAGTTGACCGTCAGGGTGGCACACCACTCATTGTCTGGATCGATGCTGTATACCAACAGCAGCTGGTGTCTTTGCTTCAGGGACAGCCTGTTTTTCGTTACGACACCGACTCGAAAAGGCGCCTTCAGGTCCTTGGTGTCACTGCTGTGTGGGAGGTCGGAATCGGACTCGGTGACCGTGGATTGAATTGCCCGAACATTCCTGCAAGGCTGGCTGAAGCGATATGAATTGGAAGGCTGAACTGCTCGACAGCAGGCAGCATAGTGGCCAAGTCTTCCACATCGTAGGCATTGTCAAGATTTTGTGGGGCATTGCCGCTTTAAATGGGCGGAGCCACAGTTGCCGCACGTCGTGACGTCAGCACGTTCGCTGCGCCACCGTGCATGCGCGGTGCGGTCCTGCGTGGTGCGCGCCTGTGCATTATGTTCCTCCATGTCGCTCTCCCCTAGTTTGGTGCGTACAAGCGCGGGAGTCCGCGGAAAGCGCGCAAAATGGCCACCCTCATCCAGGCTGAAGCCCTGGAGGTGTTCAATCACTTGGACCCGTTCCGCCTCGTGGGGACCTTGCCGCGCCGTTTCAGCCGCTTGTATATGGGAGTACCGACTGGTGGCATTTTCATGTAGGACACAGATCTTGATGGCGGTTGCTAGGGTGAGTTGCTTTACTTTGAGGAGCTGCTGACGTAGGGGGTCCGACTGAACACCGAAAACGATCTGGTCGCGTATCAGGGAGTCGGAGGTGGGCCCGTAGCTGCAAGATTGCGCAAGGATGCGGAGGTGCGCTAAAAAGGATTGGAAAGGTTCGTCCTTACCCTGCAAACGCTGCTGGAACACGTAGCGCTCAAAACATTAATTCACCTCTACGCTGCAGTGAGTGTCAAATTTGAGGAGAACCGTCTTGAACTTCGTCTTGTCTTCGTCATCTGCAAAGGTGAGAGAGTTGAAAATATGGATGGTCTGGTCCCCGGCCATGGAGAGGAGAAGAGCAATCTTTCTGGTGTCCGAGGCGCCCTCCCTGTCCATGGCTTCAAGGTAGAGCTGGAAGCGCTGTTTGAAAATCTTCCAGGTGGCTCCGAGGTTGCCGGCGATGCGGAGCGGCGTCGGCGGGCTGGTGTTGTCCATGTTGCAGAATGACGGAATGCTGGCGGAAGGCAGATCACTTGCAGGTAGGTCAAAGAAGTGCTAGTATGCAACCACTCCTGGTATCATGATGTGTTGGGTGTTCTGGATCACATACAGGTCACCAACACTTGAAGTAGTGCAACACTATTTTTATTAAAACGTTAACTATTTCAACATACTTGAACTGTGGATAAATACGATACCAGCTTTAACTAAAGACCTTTGCCTTGTCCTAACCAGTTGATGCACTCAGCACATGGTGAATGTCTGTGTTGCAGGCTGTGAGCTCTGTGCTCCTAGCTAGCTGCTACTCGAATGAGCGGGAACTCTGATGCCCCCTGTCTTTATAGTGCGTGTGCTCTCACTGGTGATTGGCTGCGGTGTTATGTATGTTGATTGGTCCCACTGTGTGTCCATCAGTGTGTGTCTGCACCATGATATACTGGTGTATATTATGACACTACCCTCAGCCCCATTACTCCGCCATATCTTAGAGACAGCGAAGGATAGGAAATACGGCATAATTAAGGTTCGCAGTCATCATCGTTCTTCCGCCCCTGGAAACGTTAAGGCAGACGCCCTAGCGAAGGTACGCTCCAGGCATGGTTATTTTTGGAACCTCCCCGAAAGCTCCCCAGTACACGCAGTTCAGGTCTCACAGACCAACATTTAGGATGTAGCGAAGGCCCAGAAAGAAGACGAGAAACTCAGGCAAGTTTAAAGGGAACCTTCCCAGCCCCGTACGACAAGTTTAGAAACGCGATCACCCCACACGACGGTGTGATTTTAAAGAATGGCATTTATATAGTTCCCAGCCAGGAGAGGAACCAAATCATTTGTCAGTTCCATGACAATCATGGACACCAAGGAATTGAACCCACCCGAGGACACTTCAGACCGCTTTTTTGGTGGCCTGATTTAAAAACCGATGTCACACACTACGTAGAGAACTGTTTAATCTGTGCCCAGAACAATCCAGACAGATATGCTAAAAAGGCTCAACTTAGCCATACCCGCCCCTTTAATGGACCCTGGACAAATCTCCAGATAGATTATATAGGACCCCTACCCCCATGCAGAAATGGTTACAAGCATGTGTTGGTGGTCATAGACACCTTCACAAAATGGGTGGAAGCATTTCCGTCAAGAACTAATACGGCCAAGACGACGGCTAAAATATTAACACACCACATCTTTACAAGGTGGGGCCTCCCACGCAGTATAGAGTCCGATCAAGGCTCCCATTTCACCGGACGTGTAATGAAAAACGTCCTCACGATTTTCAGAATTATACAAAAGTTCCATATCGCATACCACCCCCAGTCAAGTGGTATTGTAGAACGAATGAATAGGACATTGAAAGCCACCCTCAGGAAAATGGTTCAGCAAAATAATAGCAACTGGGATTCAGTACTCCCAGTTGCTTTGATGTTTTTAAGAAACACGGTATCTACATCCACAGGATACACCCCCCACACTCTCATGACCGGACGCCCCATGAAAGGCACTGAGTATTTATTAGGACTGGATTTGGCCAGCCCCGCAGTTACAGCCCTCACATATGAAAACGCGGTCACACAACTAGTACAGAACATAAAGCTAGTCCAACTCGCCGCAGCAGTGAGACTGGGAACCAGGAAGAAACAGAGCAAGGCCTGTTTTGACAAAACAGTACACGCCACTGAGTTTACAGTAGGGCAACAAGTTATGCTTTCCCTTTACAAACCCAATTCATTCCTCTCCCCAAAATTTTCCAGACCGTACTCCATTTCGGACAAAGTCAGCCCCTCAGTATACAAAATAACCTATCCCAAAGGTAAGTCTGCGTGGTTTCATATAAACCAGCTCAAGGCTTACGGCTCACAGAATAACCACACACATCATATCCTGCTCGCAGCAGCAGACGATCACGCCCCGCCCACAGATGACGTATTCCTACCCTCCCCCAATCACTCCAGCCCACCCTCAGACACAACTTCAACTCCGCCCCCAGAGGCACGACTCCGCCTCTCCCCTCAACCAGCAGTGACAGCGACAGTGATAGCGATCACGATGACGACAGCCACAGCACACCACGTTACGACTACACCCCTGTACAAGGCCCCACTTCTAGTGAATCTGAGCATGATTCTACTGACCCATTCGAGTTCACTTATATCAAAGCCCCTGACCTGGACCCACCGCCCGACGATTATGGATTGAAGCACAGTAGCTCCAACCTTGACACGCGATTCTGGCACCGAGACAATTCGTTCAGGCTCATCCGGAATGATGAGATGGATTCCAATTCACCCCAAGCAGCTTTAGCACGGTTACTACAGACAAGAGTTTGGCAGCTGGGAGAAGATGATGACTTAGAGTCTGACTCCCACCAAACGAATCCCTTTGCGACCCTGTTCGCTATTGAGCAGTGATGTGTCCAGATGATGGAGAAAAAAGGAACCGATGGAGAGATACAGTGTCCTTTCTGATGGAACCTGCTCCATGTTTGTTGAATGTTTGTTCGTTAGTGTTATCGTTAAGTGTTGTGTGTAAACTCGCAAAGTTTTTCACGGCCCCACGTCACCACCCCCTTTGACGGCCAATGGCTGTTAGAGGATCTAGTTTGTCCCCAGAAACTTGTTAATGGAACAATTTTGTCCCAGACAATGGTTCAGAGGAACTAGTTTGTCAACAGAACCTTGTTAAAGGTATAAGTTTGTCCCAGACAATAGTCGACAGAACCCGACTCATAGTTGCTCTCCTAATTCGAGAGGCAGCCCCCCCACGACGACCACATTCTTACCCGTTCTTGCCGGTTGCTCAGGCAGTGGAGAAATGGCATTGGTCCCCGCCCTGCCTGAGGACCCCCCCGTCTGGTCAGCTACGCTCGGGTAGAGCACATACGGCGTTGATCACCGTCCTACCCGGGGATTCCACCCATTTCTTCCCCATACGCACCCCATTTTGGCTCGTTACGTTCAAATTTGGTTTTGGCAACCCTTAGGTTGCTTCCCTATGCTATTTACGTCCTTAAACACTGGGATGGTAAATCTCAGAGGCTGCGAGACGGCTCGCAGTACGGCAGTATTTTCTTAGATGTCTTGTCCAAATATCCGTTTTTTTTTTTAAATGAGGGAGTCACAGATGGTGACCAATTCTGAAGGGAATTGGCAACAAAGGACAGACA
Organism: Scyliorhinus torazame; assembly: GCF_047496885.1. Taxonomy (NCBI): domain Eukaryota; kingdom Metazoa; phylum Chordata; class Chondrichthyes; order Carcharhiniformes; family Scyliorhinidae; genus Scyliorhinus; species Scyliorhinus torazame. The sequence goes on from NC_092728.1 coordinate 67,648,280, forward strand.
GGCAGACATACGAGATCTTAAGCAAGATAATAACAGAAATTATGCTTATGTTCACAGAACTCCAGAAACCTAGGCACCACAGAGGAAGACAAAGAAGTCCGACAAAGATGAAGACAGCCTTCGTGTTCACATGGATCTTAGCGGGATCCCTTCAGTTGCGCGCGGATGCTACACCCCTGACCCCTACCACACAAACCGTAAATGCCTCTCACCCCTGTAATACACGGAACCCCGAGATAACTAGCCCAGCGACAGCTAGCAATACCCCGACCTGGTATGATACGTTTATCACCTGGTACTCACTCTCATATGTAGTCGAAGCACTCTTAGTGCTGCCGATACTTTGCAGTGTCATGCAAACGTTTAGAGTCAGGAAATGGCGAAACAGAGCATATCGCTCTCGCACCCTGGTACACAGGTTTAGGTCCCCCATTTTCAGATTTCACCAGACCCCCGAACCCATTGGGACGAATTAAAGAGCATCCATTTTGTTTAATGTATTCTATGGAATAAAGAGATGTAAACCTCTGTGTCTGACTGCCAGGCCAGAGAAATTTGTGTGCTGCTATTTTGTACAGTTTAAGATCTATAGATTATTTTTGGATTGTTTGTATTTTTGTATGTTTAAATGAGGATTGTTATTGAGAATAGATAGAGGTTCCAGTTTTTTATTTTTCTGTAATGCATGTATTAATGTCATAGCACCCCGTAGAATTTTTTGACAATGAATGTATTTAAAATGGTTTAGGTAAAATTGTGTTGCATAGGATAGGACAGTGTAGAGCCTAAGTATGGGTGCCCCGGGGATCAGAGGATGAAGATGCCATGGTAATGTGATCCTTCACGCTTCGCGTTGAGGATCACAAGGAGGGGGTCTAGCCATCTGGGATGGCCACGTCCCGATTACAAAATGGACACTTGCAAAGACTGCAGGGAAAATTGGACAATGCTAAGAAACAAGCAGGTGCAAGCTCGGTCTGTTGATTAGAACCTTAAACTCTCAGACAGGACAGAAACTACCAAACGATTTACATACTAATGAGCCATCTCCGGGGACAAAAGGGAAACATTTTGATACACAATGTTAGGACAGACTCCCTGGCGCTAGAAGAAGCTAAGACAAAGCTGACTGACAGTCACCAGGACACGCCCAGCGATCAGGGAACCACCCCTCTATTGGAGGAAAATCGATACCGATGATTGGGAAAGATCCAATTAGTTGAGGTTCTGAACCTTGTGGCGGTGTCGAAAGATGCCTGGTGACTCTTGAGCAAACGTGATTAAATAGAGCCAAATTAAGAACCAACCAAAAGTTAGCAACATAAACACAAAGCACTGTTTATTCCATGAACTCAACTTAACATCTTAAATAAACATTGGATCTCTTAACACCCCTTACTTCAAAGATAACTCAGAAAATATTGCAACAGTAAATAATTCCTTAAAATGTTCCTTCAAACTTCCAAGAGACTTAACACCTTTAATCAGTATCACATCAGGTTAAAGGTTTTACTATTATGAGTTTAAATCACCCAAATGATCCAGAGATGTTCTTTTATGGTAGCCATCACAGCTCCCTGTAAAACACTGACACACACCCAGCTCTTTTTAAACTGCTCTCAGCAAAACCAGCCAGGCACTTTTTAGCTGCTCTCAGCAAAACCAAACACAAAACTTGTGGAAACACACAGACACTGCTTTTAAACTGAAACTAAAAACCTGCCAAAATAGCTGACCTAAAGCCCAGCCCCACCCACTCTCTGACATCACTGTTTTCTTAAAGGTACATTGCTTACACATCCATTTCTTAAAGGCACTCTTGCATGACAAGAAACACTCTGCAATCCTGTTGAGGGGCAGGACAACAATTATTTTACCGTTCTTTAAAAATGAATAGTAGCGATAAAAATATTGGTTAAATAAAAATATGGATCGCCGATTACCAGTTAGCTCAAATTTTACATTACTTGAACTTTTGTTCTTTTATTTCTCCTAATTTGCCCAAGCATAAAAATAAGCTGCTTCCCATCTCCTGCTCCATACATTCCACGAAGGGATTAGCCTGGACTCTCCAGGAAATGAAAATCAATCTCCTGGAAAGTGGAGGAAAATCATAGGAGCATTAGAAAAAGATTCTGGGCTGAATTCTCCATTGCACCGGCAGCCCACGGGTTTCTGACAGCGTGGGGCTGACCCACAATGGGAAACCCCATTGGCCAACCGGCATAATGGATAATCCCGATGGTTTGCCGCACCAGAAATCCGGCAGGGTGGAGCATCCCGCCCAATATTTTTGAAAAAGATCCTGTGAACATTTCTCCTTACTAGACAGATAGTTACAGTGAAGTCGTCATCGGCCCAGACGACCCAAGGCTGATTTCCCCTTTGAGGACGGAGAGCTGACTGGTGGTGATTTAACCTGAGGGTCGCCACACCTCAGGTGAGGGGCAAGGTTGAGAAGGCAGAGCCTTCATGGACGACCTCAGCCGGTACGGGGATTGGGCCTGCGCTGCTGACCTCACTCTGCATCACAAATCAGCCAACTGAGCTAAACCAGACCCCCTTACTAGATATAAAAATGTTGAAACAGTGTGGGGGGGGGGAGGGTGGGGGTGGGGGTGGGGGGTAGAAAGAGCTTTTGGCTGACAGTCAGCGCATTCAATCGGGCAATCAGTCTTTTTGCTTTCTATTTGGCATCATAAAACAGTGCGTCACAAGGATTGTCGCTTTGGCCGATGAAAGGCTGGAGCGTGGGAGGCAGGTCCTGTGATCAAACATTTAATCACAGTTTACAACCCTAACCCTCAAGCATCACTTTGGCACTGGCCATTCCTCAGGCCCAACACCTGCCAAGTTTCAATCATTTATGCTACGACTATCCCTGGAAGAGTCAGTATTCGTCAGGACTGCAGCTTAAAATTCAATATTTCATTCATCAGGAAGACCAGCCAGTATGGGATAGATTCCTGGGGCGGGATTCTCCGGTGGCGAGTGTCCGCGCCGTCGTGAACGCCATCGCGTTTCACCACGGCACGAACGGGCCGCCGGCAGCGCCGATTCAGGCCCCGAAAAGGGGCCAGCAGCGGGGCCGCGAGAAACGCGGTGGGCCTGGCGCCACCATCGAGCGACGCCCGGATGACGCGCGCCGCGTCATTTTATGTGCGCGATCCGCGCGCAGGCCCTGACACAGGAGCGATGGCTGCGTCCCGCCGTGCCGCTCCCAGGTTCCAGGACAATGTCCTGGAGACACTGCTGGACACAGTGGAAGAGCGGAGGACGATCCTGTGCCCAAGACGTGGCCACCGGCACCCGGCCAGCACAGTCAGGCGCAACTGCCGTGATGTGGGCATCGCCGTTAGTGCTGGGGCACACCCCACGCTCGGGAGAGCAGTACCGCAAGGAGCTCCACGACTTCACGAGGGCAGCCAGGGTAAGTACCCTGAGACTTCCCCCGGGCCGCACCCCACACCTCCCTCCCCCCTCACCACATGTCGCCCCCCCTTGCCCATGCAGGGGGGGCACTACGTTCCACCCGACCCACATGGGCACCACCCCCCCCTTGCGAGCCGCTGTGGCATGGTGCCCAGTGCCCCCCCCCAGTCATAATGTTGCCAAAATCTGCGCATCTTGCTGCTGACCGCCTAACTCTGATACTCCCCCCCCCCCCCCCCCCCACCCCCCCGCAGGATAAGACAACCCACAACCATCATCACCGTCCATGAGCAGTGGGCTCTGAACCTCGCTGGGGGAGCCGCCACCCGGGAGGGAGCGCCATGCCAGATCGGAGGCGCAGCACCAAGTGAGACACCAATGCCTGGCTACACTCCCTCAGCCCCTCACCTCCCCCCTCCCCCCCCCCCCCACACTGCACCCCCTCACACTGCCCCCTCCACTCCCTAACCCCCCCCTCACACTCTACCCGCTCACACTGCCCCCCACCCCCTCACACTCGACTCCACGGGTCTAGCGATACTTGCTTTATTGTGTATTCCAGGGCCAGCCGACGATCATCCCAGAAAGTCCCAGACAAGCCCCCGCCGTCCAGGTCCACATCCATCTGCCCACAGGGACGCATGCCAGGGAGGGGAAGGAAGACGGACAGGAGGGCCCTCGTCCGAAGCCGGGTTACAGGAAATGCACGCAAAGGACCAACGCAAACGACAGTGACACACAGAGGACGGACAGTCAGGACACTGACGGCCATGAGACGGGCGAATAGAGGACGGAGAGCCAGGACCGTGATGGACAGAGGACAGACAGTCAGGACCGTGACGGCCATGCGACGGGCAAATGGAGGACGGAGAGCCAGGACCGTGACGGACAGAGGACAGACAGTCAGGACCGTGACGGCCATGAGACGGGCAAATGGAGGACGGAGAGCCAGGACCGTGACGGACAGAGGAAGGGGACTCAGGACAGTGACGCACAGAGGATGGCCAAATAGATGTTGGACAGACCGGACACAGCCCCTCACATGGGCCGGAGACAATGTCCATCGGTCCAAGGCTCGACCCAGGAGACCCCAGACCTGGGGTCCGATGAGGACATGGACCTTGCGTAACTGCTGTCACCCACACCCTCCACCATCGCAGATACCCTCACCTCGGTTGGGCACATTAGTGATGAGGCTTCTGGGACACTGACTGGTGCGCACCACACAGCCGAACCGGTACAGCAGGTGGAGGTAGGAGCAGCCGAGGGGCTGGACGGTCGGAGGGCAGCCCAGGCCCAACACACAGCTGCCGCCCAGATAGTTCCCGGGTTCCTGGACTTACTAGACCCACCCACAGACCAGATGCATTTGGAAACCCAGGGAGTGGACAACGGGATGACGGCCGCCTTCCAGCAACTGCAGATGCAGTTAGAGGAGTCCATCCGCATCCAGGAGCAGGGTGTGGTGCCAGTCATGGCTGCCACCCTGGCCGACAGCGCACGGGTGGTGTCCACGGTGGAGGCAATGGGGGCAACAGTTTCGACCATGGGTCAGGTTCTGCAGGCATGGGGCTTCATGTGCACGTGTCATCAATGTGATGCACAATCAATTACTCTCAAGAAGAAGTGATTCATAACTGAAGGCATTAATCTGCTACAACTCCTCCCCAGCAGCTTCGATACAGAAAGTGAAGGCTGCTGGGATTGCATCGGTTCTTACACTCCGCCTCTCAGGGTGGAGCTATGTACATCAGCCAACGGTAGACTTCTGGGTCTAGCCAATGGTCATCCACCTCTCAGGTACCGCAATATCTGGTATTACCACATTCACCCCCTGTTAAAAAGGAGCCCGGCAGGGTGATAGCCAGCGTTAATAGTCGCCTTTCGCATGGTATGACCAGGTATGGAGGTACCGTGATGTTGAGGGTAATAACAAAGTATTCATAGTGCAGCAATCAGTCGATCAGGTGGCCTGGTCGTCCTTCTGGAGCGTCTGGGCTTTGGTGATTCTGATGGGGGTCCCAGCGATTGCGACTCCGGGAGCGTGATGTCGTCCTAACAGGCAGCTTCGTCACCCCTAGGCGGCGCTGTTGGGGCAAAAGGTGGATAGGGGGGGAAGACGCCTGTAGGGGGTGTCGGTGTGTGTTCAGGCCTAGGCAGGAGCGGCGGGAATACTAACCCTCCAGTTAGGTGCGGTGGGAGGGTGGGGGCGGGGGCAATGGTGCGGGTGGGGTTCCGGCGGGCGGCAGGTCCCGAAGAGAGACCGTGTCTTGGCGGCCGTCACGGAACGCTACGTAGGCGTACTGGGGGTTGGCGTGCAGCAGGTGGACCCTCGCGACCAACGGGTCCGACTTGTGCGCCCTCACATGTTTCCGAAGCAGGATGGGTCCGGGTGTCGCTAGCCAGGTTGGGAGCGAGGTCCCGGAGGAGGACTTCCTGGGGAAAACAAGGAGACGTTCATGAGGTGCCTGATTCATGGTTGTACAGAGCAGTGACCGGATGGAGTGGAGAGCCACCGGGAGTACTTCCTGCCAGCGGGAGACTGGGAGATTCCTGGACTGTAGGGCCAGCAGGACGGTCTTCCAGACCGTTCCGTTCTCCCTCTCTACCTGCCCGTTTCCCCGGGGGTTGTAACTTGTCTTCCTGCTCGAGGCGATGCCCTTACTGAGCAGGAATTGACGCAGTTCGTCACTCATAAAGGAGGACCCCCTATCACTGTGAATGTATGCGGGGAAACCGAACAGTGTAAAGATACCCTGGAGGGCCTTGATGACGGTGGTTGTGGTCATGTCTGGGCAGGGGATGGCGAATGGAAGTACGTGTTGCGGTCGGTGGAGGGGAGGGGGCCTTTGAAAGCCATGCTGAGGGGTTCAAAGGGATGGGAAACCTTTATCAGGTGCGCCCTCTCTGGCCGGTAGAAGTGTGGTTTGCACTCCGCGCAGATTTGTCAGTCCCTGGTAACGGTCCTGACCTCCTCGATGGAGTAGGGCAGGTTGCGGGTCTTGATAAAATGAAAAAAACGAGTGACCCCCGGGTGGCAGAGGTCCTCGTGGAGGGATCGGAGGCGGTCCACTTGTGTGGTGGCACAAGTGCCGCGGGACAGGGCATCAGGAGGCTCGTTCAGCTTCCCCGGACGGTACAAGATCTCGTAATTGTAGGTGGAGTGTTCTGTCCTCATCCGCAAGATCTTGTCGTTCTTTATCTTGCCCCGCTGTGCATTATCGAACATGAAGGCAACCGACCGTTGGTCCGTGAGGAGAGTGACTCTCCTGCCGGCCAGGTAATGCCTCCAGTGTCGCACAGCTTCTACTATGGCCTGGGCCTCCTTTTCGACCGAGGAGTGGCGAATTTCGGAAGCATGGAGAGTACGGGAGAAGAAAGCCACGGGCCTGCCCGCTTGATTGTGGGTGGCCGCCAGAGCTACGTCGGACGCATCGCTCTCGAACTGGAAGGGGAGGGACTCGTCGATGGCGCGCATCGTGGCTTTTGCAATGTCTGCTTTGATGCGGCTGAAGGCCTGGCGGGCCTCCGTCGACAGGGGGAAGGTTGTGGACTGGATCAGGGGTCGGGCTTTGTCTGCGTAATTGGGGACCCACTGTGCATAATAGCTGAAGAA